>NC_053390.1:248749060-249070732 GCF_905171765.1 Bufo bufo | reverse complement strand
ATCTCACATTTGATGATGGACCACAGGTTCTCAATGGGGTTCAGATCAGGTGAACAAGGAGGCCATGTCATTAGATTTTCTTCTTTTATACCCTTTCTTGCCAGCCACGCTGTGGAGTACTTGGACGCGTGTGATGGAGCATTGTCCTGCATGAAAATCATGTTTTTCTTGAAGGATGCAGACTTCTTCCTGTACCACTGCTTGAAGAAGGTGTCTTCCAGAAACTGGCAGTAGGGCTGGGAGTTGAGCTTGACTCCATCCTCAACCCGAAAAGGCCCCACAAGCTCATCTTTGATGATACCAGCCCAAACCAGTACTCCACCTCCACCTTGCTGGCGTCTGAGTCGGACTGGAGCTCTCTGCCCTTTACCAATCCAGCCACGGGCCCATCCATCTGGCCCATCAAGACTCACTCTCATTTCATCAGTCAATAAAACCTTAGAAAAATCAGTCTTGACGTTTCAGCTTGTGTGTCTTGTTCAGTGGTGGTCGTCTTTCAGCCTTTCTTACCTTGGCCATGTCTCTGAGTATTGCACACCTTGTGCTTTTGGGCACTCCAGTGATGTTGCAGCTCTGAAATATGGCCAAACTGGTGGCAAGTGGCATCTTGGCAGCTGCACGCTTGACTTTTCTCAGTTCATGGGCAGTTATTTTGCGCCTTGGTTTTTCCACACGCTTCTTGCGACCCTGTTGACTATTTTGAATGAAACGCTTGATTGCTCGATGATCACGCTTCAGAATCTTTGCAATTTTAAGAGTGCTGCATCCCTCTGCAAGATATCTCACTATTTTTGACTTTTCTGAGCCTGTCAAGTCCTTCTTTTGACCCATTTTGCCAAAGGAAAGGAAGTTGCCTAATAATTATGCACACCTAATATAGGGTGTTGATGTCATTAGACCACACCCCTTCTCATTACAGAGATGCACATCACCTAATATGCTTAATTGGTAGTAGGCTTTCGAGCCTATACAGCTTGGAGTAAGACAACATGCATAAAGAGGATGATGTGGTCAAAATACTCATTTGCCTAATAATTCTGCACACAGTGTATATATAGATACATTTTATTAAATAACCCATTGGCTATACAAAATATTTAATGACATGCAATTAGAAGAATTATTCAGATCCAGGCGGTTTGAAAAACGTGAATATTTCTTGTGGTACAAATCCTTAAGCCGACAAATACCCATTTTATGCACTTATATAAAGATGCTATATTCCGCAACACTTTACAGACATTAGCATCAAACTGTCCCCAATGGGGCTAATAATCTAAGTTCCCTGTCAGTATGTCTCTGGAGGAAACCCATGCAAACTCCAATCTCTAGATGTTGTTCTTGGTCAGATTTGAACCCAGGACCCCAGTGCTAACCACTAAGCCACCATGCTGCCCAACTTCTACAGAACCATCAGTGGCATACCTAGAGCTCTATGGGCCCCAGAGCAAACTGTGGACCAAGCCCCCACATCCCCCGCACATAGAACCCTTCTTAGCATAGTCTAGTGTAAATTATGTGGTTAGTTGTCCTTATTGCAGCCAAAAATGTGAAATTTTTTAATTTATAAATTTAATTCTACATTCTTAACCACTTCACATTCGGGCCATTTACCCCTTTCCTGACAGAGCCTAATTTTGCAAATCTGACATGTGTCACTTTATGTGGCAATAACTTTGGAACGCTTTTACTTATCCAAGCCATTCTGAGATTGTTTTCCCGTGACACATTGTACTTCATGACAGTAGTAAATTCTATATATTTCACCTTTATTTATAAAATAATCCAATATTTACCCAAAATATTGAAAAATTTGCAATTTTCAAAATGTCAATTTTCTCTAAGCCCTATTTCACCTTAAGGACTTGGCCATTTTTTGCAAATCTGACCAGTGTCACTTTAAGTGCGGATAACTTTAAAACGCTTTGACTTATCCAGGCCATTCTGAGATAGTTTTTTCGTCACATATTGTACTTCATGACACTGGTAAAATTCATTTTTATTTATAAAAAAATACCAAATTTACCAAAAATCTGTAAAAAATTGCAAATTTCCAAGTTTCAATTTCTCTACTTCTATAATACATAGTAATACCTCCAAAAATAGTTATTACTTTACATCGCCCATATGTCTAGTTCATGTTTGGATCATTTTGGGAATGATATTAAATTTTTTGGGGATGTTACAAGGCTTAGAAGTTTAGAAGCAAATCTTGAAATTTTTCAGAAATTTTCAAAAACCCAATTTTTAGGGACCAGTTCAGGTCTGAAGTCACTTTGCGAGGCTTACATAATAGAAACTACACCCCTCAAGGTATTCAAAACTGATTTTACAAACTTTGTTAACCCTTTAGGTGTTCCACAAGAATTAATGGAAAATAGAGATACAATTTAAAAATTGCACTTTTTTGGCAGATTTTCCATTTTAATATTTTTTTTCCAGTTACAAAGCAAGGGTTAACAGCCAAAACAAACTCAATATTTATGGCCCTGATTCTGTAGTTTACAGAAACACCCCATATGTGGTCGTAAACCGCTGTACGGGCACACGGCAGGGCGCAGAAGGAAAGGAAGCCATACGGTTTTTGGAAGGCAGGTTTTGCTGGACTGGTTTTTTTGACACCATGTCCCATTTGAAGCCCCCCTGATGCACCCCTAGAGTAGAAACTCCATAAAAGTGACCCCATCTAAGAAACTACACCCCTCAAGGTATTCAAAACTGATTTTACAAACGTCGTTAACCCTTTAGGTGTTCCACAAGAGTTATTGGCAAATAGAGATGAAATTTCTGAATTTTTATTTTTGGGCAAATTTTCCATTTTAATCCATTTTTCCCAGTAACAAAGCAAGGGTTAACACCCAAACAAAACTCGATATTTATGGCCCTGATTCTGTAGATTACAGAAACACCCCAAATGTGGTCGTAAACCGCTGTACGGGCACACGGCAGGGCGCAGAAGGAAAGGAATGCCAAACGTTTTTGGAAGGCAGATTTTGCTGGACTGTTTTCTTTTACACCATGTCCCATTTGAAGCCCCCCTGATGCAACCCTAGAGTAGAAACTCCATAAAAGTGACCCAATCTAAGAAACTACACCCCTCAAGGTATTCAAAACAGATTTTACAAACGTCGCTAACCCTTTAGGTGTTCCACAAGAGTTATTGGCAAATGGAGATGAAATTTCAGAATTTAATTTTTTTTTGCAAATTTCACTTTTTGTGAGGCAAGATAACAAGAAATAGCTGTTTTGGCACCGTTTTTATTTTTTGTTATTTACAACATTCATCTGACAGGTTAGCTCATGGTCTATTTTTATAGACCAGGTTGTCACGGATGCGGCTATACCTAATATGTATACTTTTTTTTTCTTTATGTAAGTTTTACACAATGATTTATTTTTTGAAGCAAAAAAAAATCATGTTTTAGTGTTTCCATAATCTGAGAGCCATCATTTTTTCAGTTTTTGGGCGATTACCTTGGGTAGGGTATGATTTTTGCGGAATGAGATGACGGTTTTATTGGCACTATTTTGGGGTACGTGTGACTTTTTGATCGCTTGCTATTTCACTTTTTGTGATTTAAGGTGACAAAAAATGGTTTATTTAGCACAGTTTTATTTTTAATTTTTTACGGTGTTCATCTGAGGGGTTAGATCATGGGACATTTTTATAGAGCCGGTCGATACGAACGCGGCGATACCAAATATGTATACTTTTTTTTATTTATGTAAGTTTTACACAATAACAGCTTTTTTAAAACAAAAAAAATGTTTTAGTGTCTCCATATTCTGAGCCATAGTTTTTTTATTTTTTGGGCGATTGTTTCAGGTAGGGGCTCATTTTTTGCGGGATGAAGTGACGGTTAGATTGGTACTATTTTGGTGGTCAAATGCCTTTTTGATCGCTTGCTGTTGTACTTTTTGTGATGTAAGGTGACAAAAAAATTGTTTATTTAGCACAGTTTTTATCTTTTATTTTTTATTTTTTACGGTGTTCATCTGAGGGGTTAGGTCATGTGATATGTTTATAGAGCCGGTCTATACGGATGCGGCGATACCTAATATGTATACTCCCCCCCCCCCCCCCCCTTTATTTGTGGAAAATGATGTTTTTGTTTATTTTTACTTGAAACTTTTAATTTTTTGGGGGGGGGACTTTATTTTTTCAACTTTTTTTTTCACTTAATTTTTTTGTCCCACTTTGGGACTTGAACTTTTGGGGGTCTAATCCTTTACAGTGCATTCCAATACTTCTGTATTGGAATGCATTAGCTGTATGAGTAATACTGTGTGTATTACTCATACAGCTTCCGGCCTGTGAGATCCAGGGAGCTGCATCTCACAGGCACGTCACAGGAAGGCAGCGGCGATGCCTCAGGACGGCATCGCGCTGCCTTCCATGCCATCGGGTCCCCCCTACAGCCCCATGGGGACCCGATGGCACCACCGCCGCCGCACCAGGTGAAAGCCGCATACCGCAGGTCTGAATTGACCTGCGGTTTGCGGCGATCGCCGATGCGGGGGGGTCACATGACCCCCCCCCCCCAGGATGCCCGCTGAATGATTTTTAAGGACCAGTTCAGGTCTGAAGTAACTTTGTGGGGCTTACATAGTGGAAACCCCCATAAATGACCCCATTGTAGAAACTACACCCCTCAAGTTACTCAAAACTGATTTTACAAATTTCGTTAACCCTTTAGGTGGAGATTACATTTCTAAATTTCACTTTTTTGGCAGATTTTCCATTTTAATCCATTTTTTCCAGTAACAAAGCAAGGGTTAACAGCCAAACAAAACTCAATATTTATTACCCTGATTCTGCGGTTTACAAAAACATCCCACATGTGGTCGTAAACTGATTTACTGGCACATGGCAGTGCACAGAAGAAAAGGAGCGCCGTATGGTTTTTGGAAGGCAGATTTTGCTGAACTGGTTTTTAGATGCCATGTCACATTTGAAGCCCCCCCTGATGCACCCTTACAGTAGAAACTCCAAAAAAGTGACCCCATTTTGGAAACTAGGGGATAAGGTGCCAGTTTTATTGGTACTATTTTGGGGTATATATGATTTTTAATTGCTATGTTTTTGTAAGGCAAGGTAACCAAAAAATGGCTGTTTTGGCACAGTTTTTATTTTTTACAACATTCATCTGACAGGGTAGATCATGTGCTATTTTCATAGAGCAGGTTGTTACGGACGCAATGATATCAAATATGTCTACTTTGTTTCAGTTTTACATAATAAAGCATTTTTTTTTTAAATTATGTTTTTGTCTCCATTTTCTGAACACCATAATTTTTTTTATTTTTCTACTGATCGTCTTGTGCAGGGGCTTTGCAGGAAGAGTTGCTGTTTTTATTGGTACAATTTTTGGGTACATATGATTTTTTGATCATTCATTATTACACTTTATGAAGCAAGGTGACCAAAAAAATTGGTTGTTTTAGCAGTTTTTATTTATTAATTTTTACAGCGTTCACCTGAGGTGTTAGGTCATGTGACAGTTTTATAGAGCAGATCGTTACGGACGTGGCAATACCTAATATGTATACTTTTTCTTATTTATTTAAGTTTTGCACAAAAATAGCATTTTTTAAACAAAAAAATGATGTTTTAGTGTCTCCATAGTCTGAGAGCCATAGCTTTTTTATTTTTTGACCGATTGTCTTAGTTAGGATCCCATTCTTTGCAGGATGAGGTGACAGTTTGATTAGTACTATTTTGGGTGGCATACGCCTTTTTGATCGCTTGGTATTGCACTTTATGTAATGTTAGGTGACAAAAAAATGGCATTTTTTACAGTGTTCACCTGAGGAGTTAGGTCATGTGATATTTTTATAGAGCTGGTTGTTATGGATGCGGCGATACCTAATATGTCAACTTTTTATTTTATTTATTTCACTTTAACACAAGGCCCCTTTAACACCTGCTAGAATTCCGCGTGGGTGCAATGAGTGAGGTGAACGCATTGCACCCGCACTGAATCTGGACCTATTCACTTCAATGGGGCTGTGCAGATGAGTGGTGATTTTCACGCATCACTTGTGTGTTGCGTGAAAATCGGATCATGTTCTATATTCTGTGTTCTTCGCGGAACGCAGGCCCCATAGAAATGAATAGGGCTGCGTGAAAATTGCAAGCATGATAGGGATGAGCAACTCCGGACCCCATTAAACTCTATTAACTGTATTATTTCCCCTTATAACATTGTTATAAGGGAAAATAATAGCATTCTTTAATACAGAATGCTAAGTATAATGTCAATTGAGGGTTAAAAAAATAAAATAATTTACTCATCACATCCACTTGATCGCGCAGCCGGCATCGTCTTCTTTCAGGACCTGCAAAAAGAACCTTTGATGACGTAATCCTTCTATCTTCATTCAGCAGGACCTGCGCTGACGTCACCACGCTCACCACGTGGTGAGCACGATTACGTCAAAGGTCCTTTTGCAGGTCCTGAAAGAAGAAGAAAGAAGACCATGCCAGCTGCGCGATCAAGTGGATGAGGTGAGTTAAAATTTTTTATTTTTTAACCCTCAATTGACATTATACTTAGCATTCTGTATTAAAGGGAACCTGTCACCAGGATTTTGGGTATAGAGCTGACGACATGGGTTGCTAGATGGCCGCTAGCACATCCGCAATACCCATTCCCCATAGCTCTGTGTGCTTTTATTGTGTATAAAAACCGATTTGATACATATGCAAATTAACCTGAGATGAGTCAGAGCTTGAAATATGACTCTTCTCTGGTCACACAAGTAAGATATGACTCTTTTATGTTAATTTGCATATGTATCAAATCGTTTTTTTTACACAATAAAAGCACACAGAGCTATGGGGACTGGGTATTGCAGATGTGCTAGTGGCCATCTAGCAACTCATGTCCTCAGCTCTATACACAAAATCCCGGTGACAGGTTCCCTTTAAAGAATGCTATTATTTTCCCTTATAACCAGGTTATATTGGAAAATAATAAAATCTACAGAACACCAAACCCAAACCCTAACCTCAGTGAAGAAGTCTGGGTTCGGGTCTGGGTACCACATTCAGTTTTTTCTCACGCGCGTGCAAAACACAGTGCACTCGCGCAGAAAAAACTGAACATCGGAACGCAATCGCAGACAAAACTGACTGCAATTGCGTGCCTACTCGTGCAGGTTTCCCCGCAATGCACCCTGAACGCATCCGGCCCTCACCCGCGACGCCCGTGTGAAGGGGGCCTAATAGCAGTTTTGAAGCAAAAAAAAACATAAAAACATTTTAGTGTCTCCACTGTCTGAGAGTTAGGCCCCCTTCACACGGGCGTCGCGGGTGAGGGCCAGATACCTTCAGGGTGCATTGCGGGGAAACCTGCACGAGTAGGCACGCAATTGCAGTCAGTTTTGTCTGCGATTGCGTTCCGATGTTCAGTTTTTTCCGCGCGAGTGCAATGCGTTTTGCACACGTGTGAAAAAAAACTGAATGTGGTACCCAGACCCGAACCCAGACTTCTTCACTGAGGTTAGGGTTTGGGTTTGGTGTTCTGTAGATTTTATTATTTTCCAATATAACATGGTTTGTTAGTAGGGTGGAATGTGAGATCGAACTCACAGAGTAAAATAGAGGTGATATTTCAGGACCGATCAAGTAGGGGTATATTAGAGAGAGTCTTGTAGTATAGGAAGTTTGGGGGAAATTGGTTAACATCTGAGTTGTTTTTTTGTATGTTAAGCCACATTAAGCTCCCCAAAAACAAGCTTAATGTCAATAATTTGCCTTGTGGGTAACCAAAATCCATGAAACTTCCAGGATAGGTTTGGGAAGCTGGGTGGTGGTGAGCGTGATTACGTCATCAAAGGTCCTTTTGCAGGTCCTGAAAGAAGAAGAAAGAAGACATGCCGTCTGCGCGATCAAGTGGATGAGGTGAGTTAATTGTTATAAGGGAAAATAATACAATGAATAGACTTTAATGGGGTCCGGGGTTGCTCATCCCGATCATCTCCTAGCAACCATGCGTGAAAATCGCACCGCATCTGCACTTGCTTGCAGATGCTTGCAATTTTCACGCAACCCCATTCACTTCTATGGGGCCTGCGTTGCATGAAAAACGCACAATATAGAACATGCTGCGATTTTTACGCAACGCACAAGTGATGCGTGAAAATTACCGCTCATCTGCACAGCCTCACTGAAGTGAATGGGTCCAGATTCAGTGCGGGTGCAATGGGTTCACCTCGCGCATTGCACCCAAGTGGAAAACTTGCCTGTGTGAAAGGGGCCTTATAGTTTTTTATATTTTTTGACCGATTGTCTTAGGTAGGGTCTCATTTTTTGCGGGAATAGGTGACTGTTTGATTGGTACTATTTTGGCGGCATACGCCTTTTTGATCGCTGGGTGTTGCAATTCTTGTGATGTAAGGTGACAAAAAATTGCATTTTTTGGCGCTGTTTTATTTTTTATGGTTTTCACCTGAGGGGTTAGGTCATGTGATATTTTTATAGAGCTGGTTGTTATGGACGCGGTGATACCTAATATGTATAAATTTTTTTTTTATTTCACTTTAACACAATAATAGTATTTTTGAGCTATAGTTTTTTTTTTTTTTTTTTAGCGATTTTCTTATGTAAGGGCTCATTTTTTGCGGGATGATGTGACGGTTGTATTGGTACCATTTTGTGGGACATATGCCTTTTTGACTTGGAGTTGCACTTCTTGTTATGTAAGGCGACAGAAATAGCTTTTTTTGACACCGTTTTTTTTATCGTGTTTATCAAACGTGGTGGATCATGTGATATATTTATAGATCCGGTCGTTACGGATGCAGCAATACCAAATATGTCTGTTTTTTTTTAAAATATTTTTAAAAAATTTTTAAATTACTTAATTGGGGAATTTTTGGGTTTTTTACATGTGAAACTTTTTTTTTAAACACTTTTTTTATTTTTTTATTTTACACTTCGCGTCCCCCCAGGTCATACAAGACCTCTGGGAGACATTTAACTTCACTTTTCTTTTTTTTCTTTCCACTATTGATTTCTCCTGTAACTGGGGTTGACATAGTAGCCCCAGTTACAGGGGAAATACAGCACCCATAGGATTTTTATATTCTATGGGCGGATGTGAAGTGGTTAAAGTACTGTGGCTAAAAGCACTTTTATTTTTAATAGTCATAAGGTTATACAGCGAAAAGGCCATTTTAAAATAAAAGTGTTTTAGCTGCAGTCACTTAAAGGGGTTTTCCTAAAAAATGTTTTACCGATGACCTGTCCTCGGGATAGGTAAACAGTATCTGATCGGTTGGGGTCTGACAACCAGGACCCCCGCTGATCAGCTGTTTGAGAAGGCACCGGTGCTCCTGTGTGCGCCACGGCCTTCTCTCAGCTTTCTCTAGGCCAGTGATGACACGTTTATCCAACACGTGGCTGAGGAGCAGCTCAGCCCCCATTGAAGTGAACGGGGCTGAGCTGCAATAGCAAGCACAGCCGCTATATAATGTACGGCGCTCATAGGAGTGCCACTGCCTTCTCAAAACAGCTGATCAGTGGGGGTCCCGGGTGTCCGACCACCACCGATCAGATAGTTGATGCAGTTTTCAGCCACATTGTGATGCAGCCGGAGTGTGTGAATCATTGTGATGGACTTCTCTGAGGTCTGGTTGTCTATGTATGTTTGGTACTGGAAGATTGGTTGGGGTCAGGTCCTGTTCGGCCTTAGGGCACCTAAACCTATTTTTGTCTGCACCCGATCTGCAATTTTTGCAGGTCAGATGTGGACCCATTCACTTCAATGAGGCCACAAAAGATGAGGACAGCACTCCATGTGGCACTCCGTTCTGTGGCATCCGTAAAAATATGTATATATAATATAGAATAGGGCTGAAACGATTACTCAATTGAATCAAGTAATTCGACACACAAAAAATCCTTGATGCAATTTTTTTGTATTGAGGATTCGTTTGCATCATGTGACCAGGGAGCGGGAGTGAAGCGCTTGCTATTACTCACCACGCGCTGCACTTTCCTCCTGACACATTGTCAGGACATGGTGCACGTAAGCATGCACTATGACCTGACGCTGTGTGGACGAGCTGTGTTGCGGCGCCCTTACAGGAGAGGTAAGTATTTGATCTCACTGGCGCTGGGGACATGGCCAGGAGTGGCAGCTGATGGCACTGAGGGGGCAGCTGATGGCACTGAGGGGGCAGCTGATGGCACTGAGGGGGCAGCTGATAGCACTGAGGGGGCAGCTGATGGCTTTGGGGAGCAGCTTGATGGCACTAGGGCGGAGCCTGATGGCACTGGGTGGAAGCTGATGGCGGGGGGCAGCTGTTGGCACGGGGGGGGGGGGGGGGCGGATGAGTTTTTATAAAGAAAAACGTTATTTTAATTAGTTTTTTGTTATTAGTGTAATTGATTAATTGTTAGAGTAATCAATAGAATACTCTATTACAAAAATAGTCGATAGCTGCAGCCCTAATATAGAACATGTCCTATTTTTGTCTGCATTACGGACAAGGATAGGACTGTTCTATTATGGGTCGGATGTTCCGTTCCACAAATTACAGCGACTATCTCTGTTTGCGGACTACAAAATAGGCAACAGTCGTATACATGAGCCCTTACTTTGCAGAGCCCGTAGGCCTGGCTGAGGAGATGGAGCCAGAACCTTAGGACGCTGACTGCGGAAGTTCAAAAAGTTACTCATGCTGTCTAGTGCAAGAAATTTTGTGTGGGCCACGGTTTCTGCAAAAAATATTCTGACACTGGGTTAGCATCAGGACTGTTGTATGGGATGGGGGAGAGGTAGAAGGTAAGAATTTTAGTTAGTATAGACAGCGCTGTGCTGGATAGTGCAGGTGAGACTGAGCAGGGCCGCCCCTAACAATACAGGCCCAGTCACGTCCCTAATGACTGAAATAGTAACACCCTCCAGGGCATCTATATTTCACTGACATTGTGAGCTCTGGAATGTATACATTAAGCATCATCATATTTATACTTCTTTTTCCAGACAGAATACACTTCATTTCCATGTGATTCGTCTTGTCCAATTGGTCAATCTTACAAATTAGTTACTAGTGAACAACTACTGTAACTACTCAGATCCTGCCACAGTCACTAAACATTTGAGTAGTGGGTGTATATGCAGTATGAATGACAAATTACCCTGCAATGTGTAGCTGGGCTCAGTGCGTAGGTACAACGTACATTTCCAGATCATACGCTGATCCTTATCTTTACCAAGATATACTCTCATATAATGACATCACAAGTGACAGTGGAAACAACCGACCCATGTTATAGTAGAAATAAAGAAGATCCTAATTCTGTGTGCTAGAAAGGAAGCACTGAAGTGCCACGTCTGACCACTAGAGGGTGATCGTAATCTGTGTAAACAACAGAGGTGGCACTTCTGCCCACGTTGCCAGTGTTTTGGCTCAAAAGTGAAATACATAATGTATAAGTTTTTGTTGTAAAAAGACACAATATATTGTATTTCCACAACATTAAGATGTGTTTCTAAATTACAATAAGGACTATGCAATAATACCGCTGACATTGAACAGCCATGGATCTAATCTACTTACCTCCTTAAAGGGGTTGTCAAAGTTATATTTATTGATGACCTATCCTCAGGATAGGTCATCAATATCAGATCGGCGGGGGTCCGACATCCAGTGTTCCGTGATATTTCCAAACCCGTGAAATTTCCCTACCCTCGTCACTTCCTATTGTGACGCGGCCGCACCGGACATGACGTTCCCAGCTTTGGAAGGAGGTGTGCCGTGCCGGCGCACAACGACGGGGTAGGGAAATTTCACACCAGAGTTGGGGAGAAGGGGCCACCTAATGCGCTTGCGCCTTACCTCTCAGCTGGCTCCAGATGATCAGACACCGCGCGTGTGCAGTGAGTGGTAGGGAGATTTAACAGAACAAATGGCCATCAGATCTCCCTACCCCCACACTGCGCAGGCGCGGTGATCGGATGGATGTTCGGTATAAGGGATCTCCCTGTCCGCTGGTGCGCACGCGTGGTGTATCCCGACGGGAGTAGTTAGCCGCGCTTGCGCACTGGCCCGTAATTTTTCCCTACCTTCTAACCGCTGGTGAGGCTCCCGTCGCATGCGCAGTGTCGGCCGGTGTATAGCTGAGAGGTAAGGCGCAAGCGCATTAGGTGGCCCCTTCTCCCCAACTCTGGGGTGAAATTTTCCTACCCCGTCATTGTGCTGAGGATAGGTCATCAATAAATATAACTTGGACAACCCCTTTAAGAAGGTAAGTAGATGAGATCCATGGCCTTCTCTTCAAACAGCTGATCGTCGGGGGTGCCAGGTGTCGGACCCCAGCCGATCTGATATTGATGACCTATCCTGAGGATAGGTCATCAATAAATATAACTTGGACAACCCCTTTAAGAAGGTAAGTAGATGAGATCCATGGCCTTCTCTTCAAACAGCTGATCGTCGGGGGTGCCAGGTGTCGGACCCCAGCCGTTCTGATATTGATGACCTATCCTGAGGATAGGTCATCAATAAATATAACTTGGACAATCCCTTTAACCCTTTAAGGACACAGCCTGGTTTGGTACTTAAAGGAGTTGTCCAGCCTAGGAGCCAAAAACCTCAATGTTGTAACTCGTTTTAATGCTTCATGCGAGACTTCGATGAATAACTTTGGCCATCAATTTTTAAACTTTAAAACTATATTAAAACACGGATTCGAAGTTGGCTTTGGTACTGACTGGTATCTCGTCACCGAAGCCAACTCCGGATCCATGTTTTAAAATCTAATCCCAAAGTTATTCACCAAAGTCCCGCGAGACTTCAGGAATTAATCACTTCACCTCGCCAGAGCCCATACATTGTAATGCTGTATGGAGACCCGTCTCTGTACAGCAGTAAAACGAAGTTTTGAGTGAACTGATCTCAGATCTAGGATCCGAAGCTCAATTCGCTTATTCCTAGTTGTAACCTGTGCCCAATTTAAAAAATAAATAAATAAATCACCAGTTCCCTGCCTGCCTGGAAGTAGCTTGGCCCCGTGACCGCTGCAGCCAATCAAAGGCCTCACCGGTCACATGTGCTAGAACGGCACCGGTGACCCAAGCCACTTGTGGTCTGGCGGGCAACAGGGCCGTGGCACAGGAAAGGGACGAATTGTGGACAGGTGACAACTAGGGATGAGCGAATCGACTCCAGATATAACCTAAAACTTTGTTCCAATACTGTACGTAGCAGGAGTTCCGTACAGTATTACAATGTATTGACTCTGATGAGCCGAAGTTATTGCTTCGCGAAGTCTCGCGAGACTTCAGGTAATAACTTTATAAATTAATTTGTACTGTAAAAAAACATTTCCCGAACTTGGGTTCGGTTACAAGTGGTATCATCGGAGCCAATACATTCTTAGGCCTCTTTCACACGACCGTTTTTTTTTTTTTCCGTTTTGCGGGCCATTTTTTGCGTATACGGAACCTTTCATTTCAATGGTTCTGCAAAAAAAATGGAATGTACTCCGTATGCATTCCGTTTCCGTATTTCCGTTCCGTTGAAAGATAGAACATGTCCTATATTTGGCCGCAAATCACGTTCCGTGGCTCCATTAAAGTCTATGGGTCCGCAAAAAAACGGAATGCATCCGGAAATGCATCCGTATGTCTTCCGTATCCGTTCCGTTTTTTGCAGAACCATCTATTGAAAATGTTATGCCCAGCCCAATTTTTTCTATGAAATTACTGTATACTGTATATGCCATACGGAAAAACGGAACGGAAAAACGGAAAGGAAACGGAAACAAAAAACGGAACAACGGATCCGTTTAAAACGGACCGCAAAACACTGAAAAAGCCATACTGTCGTGTGAAAGAGGCCTAATACTGTGCGGAGTTCCTGCTCCGTACAGTATTGGAACAAAGTTTTATGCGAATTGACTGTTTCATCCGAAGTCGATTCGCTCAACCCTAGTGACAACCACAAGTGTAAGGCACAGCACCTGGGCCTACACTATGACAGTACAGGTCCAATTGATCTAATTGAATCCAGGACAAGCCTGCGTTGCAGCCCGCTTCCCCCCCAGAAACGTCGGTGACTGAAAATCAGTATGATAACCTTCCTGCGGACAGCAGGTAAGTATGATTCTTTCCATAGGAAAGGCAGGCTGCGGGCTCCTGCGAAAAGTTACTTATTCCCGGACAATCCTTTCATGGCAAGCACTGAATATAGCAGCTTCACTTTTCATATATTTCTTTTATTCCCATTTACATTTACATGATTCCCTGCATTTTCAGGACATATATAGAGAGCTTTTTTAACTTTTTTTGAGGACAGATTCATAGATTTCTTACAATTATATTACGTGTATAACAGTAATTAAGTGCATAGTCCATTGCATATTTACTTACAGGAATTTACAACATTTCAGGAACTTCAGAAATTGTATTCCAATAAATATGTTTGATTTTTCACCTAAGTGGTCTGATTACTGAGGGTACATTCACACTAGCGTTATCCGTTTACGACATAGAGTTCCGTCCTAGGGGCTCAATACCGGAAAAGAACTGATCAGGATTATCCCCATGCATTCTGAATGGAGAGCAATCCGTTCAGGATGCATCAGAATGTCTTCAGTTCAGTCTTTTTGCCTTTTCAGGAAGGAGATAATACTGCCGCATGCTGCGGTTTTATCTCCGGCCAAAATTCCGGAACACTTGGCATTTTTTCCCATTGACATGCATTAATGCTGGATCTGGCCCCGAATGTTCCGGCAAAACGGATCTGTTTTTGCGGTCTGCGCATGCTCAGACTGCAAAAAAATGTGAAAAAAATAAATGCCGTATCAGTTTTTCCAGATGACACCAGAGAGACGGATACAGCATTTCAATGCATTTGTCATACGGATCAGTTTGCATGCGTTTTGACGAATCCGGCAGGCAGTTCTGGCGACAGAATCCTCTGGCGCAAGTGTGAATGTACCCTTACACGATAGAAAGGCCTGATGTTACCATTTTACTACAATAAATTTGTTATTACTAAACTATTGGCCTGTAAGAACTGAAAGTTGAGTTCTGATTGGTTGCTCTCAGCAATTAAGACTGAGTTATTATTCAGTTTGATAAAAGTGTCCTATTGTGTCAGAAAGATGGTGTTCTCCTTGGAACAGCGAATATTGATTGTGGAAGGTTATGTGCGAAGCAGATGGATCAAGGAAGCACGAGACCTTTACCGGCAAGTACCCAGGAACAAACCCACCAGCTAAACGCTGTATTCGGAGTCTGGTTCAGAAATGGCATCACCCTGGCTCTGCTCCAAACATGAAGAAACTGAGGCCTCCATCGATCAGGACGGCGGAAGTTCAGCAGCGGATTTTAAGTAGCCCCCAACAATCAACTGGAAGACTATCTCAGCAAGTTGGTGTCTCACGAGCGATGTGTCAGCGAGTGCTGAAATCTCTGAACCTGAAACCGTACCGAATAACGTGTGCGCAGGAACTGAAAGAGTCTGACTGAGCTAAACGCCTAAATTACTGGACTTGGTTGCTGACAGATAGGGATGAGTGAACTTGTGTTTCCAGTTTGGCGTACAAGGTTCGGGTTCTCTAAGAATTCTGTTACGGATTCCGCTGATAACTTATGGTTCGCGGTAGCGGAATCCATAACGGAGTTCTTAGATAACCCGAACTCGAACCTTGTACACCGCTCATCCCTTCTAACAGACATCTGGACCCATTGCTGTACTTCATGACGGACGAAGCTTGGTTTTATTCATCAGGTCACATAAATTCCCAGAATACGAGGTACCGCTGAAAATCCCCATCTGACTCACGACCAGAAAATTGGCGTTTGGTGAGCAGTGTCATGATTAAGGACCGAAACGCGTAGACTGTTTCTTGCATTTGAGAGTTGGAAGTTTTTACCGCACTGTTGTTAAGAGCTGGACTTTTCACTGATTTTTTCCATTTCTAAGCAGCAGCCGTGTCCAGGCTGATAACCGGGCTCCCAGCAGATGTAACAGGTGAGAGCTGCTTTTTTCTTACCTTACGTATTGAAAAGAGTATAATCTAAAGTAGAAATCCACACTGCATATAAAGTTATGTGTGTGGATTTCGTTAAAGGGGTTGTTCACCCCCTGGGGACCTTTCGAGCACAACCCCCAACATGGCCGCACCTGCGGAGGGAATCCTACATACCTGATCCCCACCCCTGGGTTCTGGTTTCTTCACTTCCCTGCCGCAGCTCTCCAGTCTCCACGTGTCAACATCCGGTCATGGCCGCTGCAGCCAATGACTGGTTGCAGTGCTGAGGTGACCCCCATGTGTCATGTGACATGGCACACAGAGGACAGACACATCACAACTGCAGCCAGTCATTGACTGCAGTGGCCACATGACTTGTGTCAACATAGACTGGGGCGCAGCAGTGGTGGCGGAGAAGCAAAGCAGCGGGGAGCAGTTATGATTCCCTTCGCAGGTCCGGCCATGCTGGGGGGGGGGGGGGGCTACCCCAAAAAAGCGTGAACAATCCCTTTAAGGAATTTTTCCAAAGTGCTTTTTTTTTTTTCCACCTACATTCCTGCTGCAAATTTTCTGCGTAAAATTCCGGTGAAAACTTGGTAATATAGAGATATACATGTGACCGGGGGCGACAAGACAAAACGTCAACGTGACCAATAAAAGGAAGCATGCTGAAGCCTGCGCTCTCGTTACCCCTCTGGAGTCAGTGGAGGGCAATTCTGAAAACCAGAGTAAAGCAGAAGTGGAGTTGTTGCCCATAGCAACCAATACGATTCTATTATCTGAAAGCTGCACTCATCGGTTGCTATGGGCAACTACTGCACTCTCTTCCTTCATGAATCTCCCGCATTGTGTCTCAGCATCTCCAGCCATGTCTGGCTTTATGGAGACTTCTTTTACATGGGTAAACAGAATTCGCATTGCGACCGTGATTTTCATGCACATTGCAAGCGACTTTCAGTTGTCACGTAACCCAGACATGGCTGCCCTGCCAGTAACGGGTTAAGGTTACCGCAGCAGCCGCGCTTTCGTCACTCTCCTGTTGTTTATAACCTTAGCGCGTCCCCGTAGCTCCCCCCCATCGCCGCGTGCTGCCCGGGCCCGCGCCTGTTGTTAAGAACCCAAACAACAGTCCCGGACTCCGCCCCCACCGCTAATTGGATAAGAAGAGAAGTTGTCATAGTTGACAACCAATCCCAGGAATAGGTCTGTAAAGCGGCAATGTCATCGCATGCCACGCCCCCCCCAGCTAGTCACCTCCCCCAACTGCAACCAAAACATCCTTTGTCTCGCAGCAGCCTCCGCTCGCCATTGGTCAATGCTCAGAAGGCCTGGGCGCTCATTGGCTGTGACGCGCAAGGAATCTGGGTTTGATTGGATAGCTCTGTTTCACTGTCCTGCGCTTCTGAATAGTTGGTTCCTGACTTGGTGACGGTAAAAAGTATCCCTCCTGTGATTGGCTGTTCACGACACTGTTTTTACGTAGACTCCAACCCCCTTCTCTCTAAACCGCCGTTGATCGGTTTCCAGTCAGAAACAAAACAAAAGCGGCGGGAGGAGGTGGCGGCGGCGGCGGGTTGTGAAGGCCGCCCGGAGAATGAACGACGTAGAAACTGGTGAAGGTGAAAGAGAAGCGGGGACAAGCAGCAACGAGTAAGGAGGGGGAAGCAGAGGGTAAAATGTGGGAAAGAGGGGGTCTATTGTGTCTGCTGCCAGTGAGGGACATCGTGACTACCCCGGGGCCAGTGACTTCATGGTGGGCACACTGCCGAATGAAGGGTGCTGCCACATATGTCATTGGGATGTGTGCCAGGGAGCAGAGGGCAGCGAGCACCTCCAGCAGTGTGAGCGCCCCCCACAGACAGGGACAAATAGAGCCACGTCACGTGATCACTCCACATGTCACATGTATTTATCATGTGTCTGTAGCAGCCTGTCTCTGTTGTGGTACTCACGGGTTAACAATGCAGATCACAAAGCACCTGGTAGCTAGGGGATAATTGTCACCCCTTGGTGTCACTAATTATAAGGTATCTCTGGCCTGACCACAGATCTGCAGTATGTCACATTTTTGCTGTTTTTGTGTGTTTGTTTTCTTGTATGAGCTATGGGTTTCCTGGTGTGTAAAGTGTTAATGTCGCCCCATAAACCAGAAGATAGTATCTCTGTAACAAAGGCTGCGACATGTCTGGTGTGCCCCGCTTCCTCTTCCTGCTCCCAGGACTTGTTCTCTTTATGTGGGTGTATTGGGGCAGTGTGGGTGACAACTGGACGGTACTACGGGGTTATTACCCCCCCCCCCCCCCCCCCCGATCCCATAAACATTGCGCCTGTTCTCCACCTCAGCAAAACAAAGATCTCCGTGGACTTTGGGCCAGATATGATTTTCCTGCGTGACTGTAATCAGGAAACGGCTTTGTGCCTGCCCCAGCGTAGACCAGATCTGGAGACCTCGGCTGCGTCCTCTTATGGGTTAAAGGGACTGCTCTCAGCCATGTGCCTCTCTTCTTTGTTTGAAGGGAAGGCAATAACCAAATCATGCTTGCGTCACTGCGCTCTGGTCCGATACATCACCAGCCTGATGTGGGTATACGTGTTTTCTGTGCGTGCACAGGGGGCGTCCCCTGGTCTGGGGGGCTGTGATCTGATGGATCCCAGATCCATCTCCTAGACGTTAGCTTGTATTCATTGGGGGGAGATGAATGTAGGAAAGTGCTTTGAGCGTACTACTAGAGACTTCATGGTGTGTGCGTCCAATTAGAGGGGTGTATTTGGGTTTTCCTGAGCGCTGTATTTCCCGCGACACTGTACGGCCGTATTTATTGGCGGTCACAGCAGACCTCTATAGCAGCTGCTCTAGCTTTCGCCTATCCAATTTTTGCATATCTTTTGTGCATGCTATAGACAGCCCTTACAGCTGCTCTGGGGCCCGCAAGAAGGGGAGGGGGCATATGCGTGAACCTGTCTGTATAGGGCCCCTCCATAGTCACAGCAATGGACAGTGGATCATTTTGGCACATCCGAGGGATGTATATCATTACTAATACCTTAGAATGAGGCAGCACTATGACCTCAGTGCAGGAAATCTCACTGACAGATAGAAGTCCTTCCTCTGGGACCTGTATGTATATGGAGAATGGGGGGCCCCAGATCTGCCGGGTGAGTCACCCACCACAGCCAGGAATGAATGGAGGGGTGGCTGTCCATGTACGCGGCTCTCCATTCACTTCTCCAGGGCCGAGCAGCATGATCTTTACATGAGTGCGGGTCCCTGGGGCCGGCGTCTATGGCATAACTGTGTTGGAAATATTCATTTTAATACCCCCCCCCTCATCAGGTAGGCTATGCCACTGCATTACTTTACTGTATAGATGCCAGCTCTGCCCCTGTAATGTGAGATTGGTCACAATGAGAGCTGTTCTGATTGTCAAAGGTGGATCCGATGTTACCAGTATACAATATAGATGTTACCTGTCGCTGTAATGAATCGCAACGAACGGGAAGCGTCAGCCTATTAGGGGGGTGTGGAAAAATGAAAAACTCATCAGAAGTCTTAAAAATGTTATTTTGTGATGGCGCACCTTAACATAAAAGTTCAGTAAGTTTCTGTGTATATTTCTTTACCAGTCTTGAGTTGCAAGAACCCGGAGCTGCATTCATAATTCTGCAGGCTTCAAAGCTGACATTTCCCAGCATTCCTTACAGGCTCTGGTTACTTACTTTTTATGTAGATTAGATAGATTTACTATAGACAGTGTTCAAAGGTTAGCAGTGGCAGCAGGAACTCCCTGGCTCGGCCTCTGGGAGTTGCTTCCATCAGGTTACGGCCTGCCCGCTGACGTAAATTGTGTACAGCGATGTGGAATATGTTGGCGCTTTCTAGATAACAGTAACCCTGCGAGGGGCTTGATTCAGTGTCATTCTTCAGAGTACAGATCAGCCGCTTGCACTGCATGTTTCAATCCTGGGCTTCCACTTTTAATGCGATTACTAGAAGATTTCCAGAATTCTGCACTGATTGGGGCTCGTTAGGAAGTATAACGTGAGCATTCACAGAGCTTCGCTGGCCAGGGTCATTCCAATGTCTTTATTAAAGGCGGTTTGCCTCCAGTAATTGAAGATCAGCAGGAGCAGACAATATATGCCCCCTCCTCGTCCTCCAGAGCTGCGCTCTGCATCGGCAGTAATACGTATGCTATATTTACCTTGCTATTCTTAGATACCACACACTGATTTGGTTTGCTGCGCTTGCAAGTTGTTTGTTTAGGTTTCAGCTTGCTAGCCGCGTTTCAGAAGAGGGCCCTGTACACTGTGTACATACGGTTGTCACACAGTATGACATTAACCATTTGGGGCCCCTGGCTTATTAAGAATTCAGATCTCTTTGCATCACTGTTTTAGATGGAAAGAACTTTTTTTCCTCTTGGGCAAATTATTGTGAAACCCTTTCCCTTAGGCCTCTTTCACACGGGCGTTGCGGGAAAATGTGCGGGTGCGTTGCGGGAACACCCGCGATTTTTCCGCGCGAGTGCAAAACATTGTAATGCGTTTTGCACTCGCGTGAGAAAAATCACGCATGTTTGGTAACCAAACCCGAACTTCTTCACAGAAGTTCGGGCTTGGGATCGGTGTTCTGTAGATTGTATTATTTTCCCTTATAACATGGTTATAAGGAAAAATTATAGCATTCTGAATACAGAATGCTTAGTAGGTGATCAATTGAGGGTTAAAAAAATAAATAAAAATAAACTCACCTTCTCCTCTTGTTCGCGTAGTTCCCGGTCTCTTCTTTACTTCTTTAATGATGAGCTGTGGGCTAAAGGACCATTGGTGACGTCAGATCACATGCTCCAATCACATGGTCCATCACCGTGGTGATGGACCATGTGATTGGAGCATGTGATCTGACGTCGCCACAGGTCCTAGCCGATAGTTCATCATTAAAGAAGTAAAGAAGAGACCGGGAACTACGCGAACAAGAGGAGAAGGTGAGTTAATTTTTTTACATTTTTTTAACCCCTCCAGCGCTAGTTTACTATGCATTCTGTATTCAGAATGCTATTATTTTCCCTTATAACCATGTTATAAAGGAAAATAATACAGTGAATAGACTGTCGCCTAGCAACCATGCGTGAAAATCGCACCGCATCCGCACTTGCTTGCGGATGCTTGCGATTTTCACGCAACCCCATTCACTTCTATGGGGCCTGCGTTGCGTGAAAAACGCAGAATATAGAACATGCTGCGATTTTCACGCAACGCACAAGTGATGCGTGAAAATCACCGCTCATGTGAACAGCCCCATAGAAATGAATGGGTCGGTATTCAGTGCGGGTGCAATGCGTTCACCTCACGCATCGCATCCGCGCGGAATACTCGCCCGTGTGAAAGGGGCCTTTAAGGAACTGTTCAAGATTTAGAAATTATTGACCTGTCTTCAGGATAAGTCATCAATATCGGGACGCCAGGGGTTCAACAGCCTGCACCCCGCCAATCAGCTGTAGAATTCGGCGGTGAAATTCCATAGCTCGGTCTGTTGTGTAGTGGATGGAGCTGGTTACTGAGGCACTGGTCCCATTGAAGTGTAGGCTCTGCAGTTACCAGCTCTGTCCACTGCTGGAGCTGTGGATTTCAAATGGGGGTGCAGAGTGTCTGACCCCCGCTGATCTAATATTGATGGCCTATCCTGAGGATAGGTTACTAACCTCAAAATCCTGGACAGCCCCTTTGAGCTAGCTCTACCCAGATATATGCTGGGCAAACCCACCAATTTTGGCAGTATCAGTCAACCATCGAATGCCAAACCCACCAATTTCTGCTGTATCAGTTAACCATGTAAAGCCAAACCCACCAATTATGGCAGTATCGGTACCATCTAATGTGTATGGTGGCCTCTCGATGCATTCTTGGAGTCATCTGTCAAGGAAATGAAAGACTGAGCATGCCTGGAAGACTAGTCAACCACCAGAAGTATCTCCCCATCTCCCGCTCACTTAGCACATACTGTATGAGGGATATAGCTAGGAGCGGAACGAGCATACCGCCAACAGTTATCCCGTGTATGGCCGGCTTTACAGCCAGCGCTGGGCTCAGAGCTCCAGAAATATATTTCCATAGCTGTTTCAGGGTTCAGACCCTCCATGGCCATCCATGACTAGACCCCACCAACTTGCAGATACTGACTCACAGCCCACTTAGAAGCATTACCATGGGGTGTCCTTTTTAAGGTATGTCTGCTGTGGGTAATATTCGTCCTGCTTTCTCAATGTTTTTTTTTTCTTCTCCCTTACCCCCACAGGTTGACTTTCTCCTTTGGCATCTGTGTGGGCAGTGCCACACACTCCCCAAACCAACAACGGCTTTTGCTTGCATTTTCCAGTGTTTCTTTTGTCAGAAAGTGCAGCAAAGTTGTAACTCTTCCAGTGCCAGCCCCGAGCTGAGTGAGGAGCCGCCGACAGACATGGTGAAAATGACAAAGTCTAAAACTTTCCAGGCTTATCTGCCAAATTGTCACAGAACCTACAGCTGTATTCACTGTAGAGCGCATTTAGCCAATCATGATGAGCTGATATCCAAGGTAAGCTCTCATTGTGTCTAATTATTTTCTAATTAGTTTTTATTTTCTGATTGTAGATTTTTGACTTGATTTCCTGAGTGTGATTATGGAGGCGGCCATCTTGCCTGCGCTTTTGTTATACAGCCTTTAGGCTACTTTTACGCTCGCGGCAGAGGATTCCAAGAGGATCCGGCAATTCGGATGCATTTGTGAGACTGATCCGGATGCGGATCCGTCTGACAAATGCATTGCAATGCTGGATCCGTCTTTCCGGTTGTCATCGGGAAAAATGGATCCGGTATTTTTTTTTTTCACATTTTTAAAGGTCTGCTCGTGCGCGGCCCGGAAGATCGAATCCATCAATGCGCCAATTTTAATGCCGGATCCGGCTCTAATACATTTTAATGGAAATTAATGCCGGATCCGGCATTCAGGTAAGTGTTCAGGATTTTTGGCCAGAGATAAAACTGCAGCATGCTGCGGTATTTTCTTCGGCCAAAAAAGGTAAGAGGGACTGAACTGATGCATCTTGAACGGAATGCTCTCCATTCAGAATGCATTAGGGTAAAACTGATCAGTTCTTTTCTGGTATTGAGCCCCTGTGACGGAACTCAGTGCCGGAAAAGAAAACCGCTAGTGTGAAAGTACCCTGAGAGATGTGCTTTACAGCAGCCTGTATGGTCCATAGACAGAATAGTATGGAGGGGACCTCATGGACTCCTATGGAAGAGTTTTTAGTCATGGTAAAATCTGATGTAGGGGTGGACCTACAGAAATTGGTTGAAGTACCCTCCTTTCACACGCCCTGAGCTGTCAGGAAGCCATGTACAGCAGCCCATCCTTGACTTTTGCATGTAGTAGCGTCCAGCACTGGTCTCTACCAATAGGATCTCACAGTGCTGGTATCTATCTATAGCATTATCATTGGTTTTCTTCTCTGCCAGTGACTGAATGGCAAGGGGTTAAAGCTGGTTGCCTGGGCCTATTTTCTAATTGTAATGGTGACCAGGCCATTAGATCTTACTTACTGGAGGAATAGTGACCACTCTCTATAAAAAAAAGAGGTATTGTAACTAGTGTTGAGAGAACTTCTGTTTCCAAGTTCGGCGTACAAGGTTCGGGCTATGTAAGAATTCCTTTATGGATTCTGCTACCGCGGACTACAACTTAGATACCCCAAACCTTGTATGCCGAACTTGGAAACAGAAGTTCTCTCATCCCTAATTGTAACCTTAGATATTTATGGAAAATCTACATGACATGCCATAGTGAAAGATGTGATTCCCACCATTAGGACCTGTACCTGGGTCCCGACTGGGGGTTGTCCTGAATATCTTTACCTCATTAGAGCAAGCTGCAGTGTAAACTATGATGTAGTCATAAAGACTTGTGAGGTCCTTTATCAAACTGGTGTGGAGTAGAACTGGCTTAGTTGCCCATAGCAACCAATCAGACTCCACCTTTATTTTTCCAAAGGAGCTGTCAAAAATGAAAGGTGGAATTTGGTTGGTTGCTATGGGCGACTAAGCCAGTTCTACTTCACACCAGTTTAATAAATGACCCCATTGGTTTTGGTGACTAGACCTTATCCAGAAATGCGATTTTTGATGACATGTAATTTTGTGTTAAGTTTGTCCTGCACAGATCAGTGGTGGGATTGTGCGTATGCATTAATTCTGTAATTAAGATCATCTTGTGGTTTTGTTTTATTTCCTGCAGTCATTTCAGGGAAGTCAAGGGCGAGCCTACCTCTTCAACTCTGTGTGAGTATTACCATGCCTAATTTCAGCTTTCTAGAGACTCCTGCTGTCTGACGACATCTTGCCGGACTGCTATATCTATAGCATTCACATGCCTGGTAAGCATAGGCTTGGATCAACCCAGGGTGAAGGCACACAGCTGCTGCCAGCCACCTCTGGCTTACCTCCTCAGGGTGCAAACAATCAGGCTTGTTCAAATCCAACAGCCCAATACTGCTTTCCTTCAAGGACATATATAAAGGTCCCTTTACACCGGCTGATACAACAGCAGATTCTTGGGGAGGAAACGTTCCTTCCTGGCAATCATCTGCTCGCTGGTGGAGGAGACCGCTGTACTAACCTACAGCGATCACCTCCACAGTATGCTAATGCCATCGCTTGTACCCGTACAGACTCGTTCACCGGCAGCAGAGCGTGTATACACAGCCTGATCAGCTGCCGGCAAACGATAATTTATGTGATTGCACTAGCATTTCGCTCGTTCATCGGGTAATCAGAGGTACATTTACATCGTCAGATAATCGCTAACGAGTGTTTTTATGAATTCTCGTTAGCGATTATCTGCAGGATTCTCGGCCCGTTTAAAGGGCACTTTAGGGAACTGTCTACTTGTCCCTGTATAATCGCCATCTGAAATCAGCAAGTTTAGGTAACTTTAAAGTGTTCCAAACACATCTAGTTTTTCACCAAGCAAAGCTAGTTTCAAGATGTGTGCATTTTAGGTACTTTTTCTCTATGCTTTAAGGCTGGGTTCACACTTGAGCGTTTTACAGCTCGTTCAAACGCGCTGTAAAACGCTCAACACATGAAAACCAATGCTTCCCTATGGCCCTGGTTCTCACTTGAGCGTTTTACAGCGCGTTTGAACGCGCTGAAAAACGCCCTACGCTCAAACAAGTTCTTGAGCTTCTTTGGGGCGTTTTGACGCGCGTTTGTGGCCATAGGACACTGCAGTCAATCACACAAACGCGCGTTTACTATTGCAAAAAACGCGCATAAAAACGCGCGACAAAAACGCGCATATCAAATACGCTCAGGTCTGAACCCAGCCTTAGAGATGTAAAATACAAAACCAGCAAACCTGACAACATTCTATTTTGTGTCAAATAAACACTGTGGGCTTCATATATTAAAACTATCTTACAGGGCAAACTCAACCTGGCCTTGGTTCTAGCGACCTATCAGAGCTCAGCTTTCATTTCTTAAACTGCTCTGGGAAGATGAAAGATGCACCGTGATTGGATGCTATAGCCAACAAGACTGGCTTTTTGTCAGTCCGTTTTTTGATAAAAATGTATTTTTGTCTGTAGAGAACATGCAAGGTTTTGACTATATCTGTGTGCTCTCACCATGAATATCATCCCATTCATTGATCCAGACATATAGCTGCACTTAGTTAACACACCCATCTCCCACCATGCATTACAAATTGAACTGGGATTGCGCCCAGCCAAGGCTATTTTGGTCCGGAGTGCAAAGCTCTTCTCCGTTCAGGTTGTTTCCTTATTTATAATCTTGTGAGTAGCCTTCCAAGCTGTGGGCTATGAATAGATTACATCAGAGAGAATAGTCTGCTTTGCAGTCGTACCCGTCTTGCACCTGGCGTAGATGGCATTTGGCGTGAAAGTGTTTGCGGGCTTTACAAGCAGGAAATTCTAGAGGACTTGCTACCCGGTTATTCCATGTAACTTACACAGTGAGATTAGGAAAGTATCTGAAATGCTTGTAGTATTCGGTTCTGCTGCCAAGATTTGCAGGTTTGGAATCTGAGTAAGCTTTATGCAGATACAAGTGGCTTGCATGTATTAACCCCTTTATGGTTTATGTAAGCACCTTGTACACTGCGCTACTTCTTTTTTTTTTTTTTTAAGTGCGACCAATATCTTTGATTAAAATCTAATCCTATGGATTTGCTAACAGTCGCTGCTTCTCTCTAGTGAGAAATGATTATGGCTGTTGTGTAGCAGTATTTAAGGTGCGTTTTTATTCCAATCTTCTTTAATGGCAGCTTCGTGCTCCTGTCCCAAAATGACTGCTGTTAGGTCTGGTCACATGAGCCTCTATCAGTCAGCAGCCTCCATTCACTACCACTACGGTAGTAAAGACTAGCGCATGTGCAGTGGAGGCTGCTGATGTATGAGTCTGGTCACATGACTCTCCAACAGCGGCCATTTTGGGACAGGAGGACCATGCTGCCAATAAGAAAGATCTGAATAAATAAGATGTAAGCAATTCATAACCTCAGGCATGGTTGCATCTGGTTTAATAAGGGTCTATTTCTAAGGGGCTTTATGTGCTCTTGACAACATGAGGGGAAGTAACTACAGTGCCACTTCTAATGTTACATATTTTTTATTGAGATCTCATTACTGACGGTAGCCTTCTTTTTGTCTTACAGGGTAAATGTCGGCTGTGGCCCAGCAGAAGAGCGGGTCCTTTTAACCGGGTTGCACGCAGTGGCTGATATATACTGTGAGAACTGTAAAACCACACTCGGCTGGAAATATGTGAGTTATTAATCCACTCCTGATTGTTCAGGGTTTAGAGATATTTTCAGACATTTCTTTATAAAACTTAATAAAAAGACTCTTAAAGGAACCGGTCACCAGCTTTATGCTGTGCTTAGAACGCTGGGTCGCTTACTTGAAATGAACCAGTCGTTCTGCTAAAATTCATACTGAGCAACTGCAGGGCTGGAGTCCGCTCAATACAGGGCATAAGCTCAGGAGCCCCAATGACGACGGCGCCTGCCTTGCACTTGAGCACATCAATTTTGCGGCTTGCTTAGGGTCTCCGTCACCAGTTTATGCCGGCGTCCGATAGGACAGTATAAAACGGAGGACTGATTCTGTGTAAGAACATTACAAGCAGTATGTTACTTTTTGCTGACACAACATATGATGTCCATTTGCTTTTTTTTTTTTTTCAAGAATATAACATTTTCTTTGTTTTGTCCATGACTTGTGTATGAGGTACAAACCCTTGCAAGTAAAGTGCACTTTGTCTTTTTTTCTTAAAGGGGTTCTACACCTTTTTATTACTGATTAGCTATCCTTTGGATAGGTCACCAGCATCTTATCGGTGGGGTTCTGACACCCAGGATCCTCCCTAATCAGCTGTTTGAGATGGCTGCAGTGCTACTGTGAGTGCGGGGATCCCAGTTGTCGCACCCCCAACGATCGTCAGTAAGATAAAGTTACAGAACCCCCTTTACTGTATCTTATAAAATGCTTGCACTGTATGTATGTTCCATGTTCACTGCAGACTGCTAGACTCTAACCTATTGATGACATAAAGGCTTCTCAATTTCTTTTCATTATTGTTTTTTTTTTTTGTTTGTTTGTTTTAAATGGGGCTTTTCTGGTGATACATGGGCCTTCGTGGGGGGGGGGGGGGGGGGGAGGCAAAATGGGGCTTTTCTGGTAAAACATGGGCCTTCATGTGGGGGTGAGCTGCTATTGCTTTTGTGAGGTGTCCAATGCAAAAAGATTTGCTTATGGCTTCTGTATTAATGACACTTCCCTGTTTCCCACAGGAACATGCCTTTGAAAGCAGTCAGAAGTACAAGGAAGGAAAGTTTATCATTGAACTGGCTCACATGATAAAAGACAATGGCTGGGAGTGAGTCCTGTCCGCTGGTCAGGTTGCCTCGCTTTGAAAGCTATATTACAGGCAATGTAAAACTGAACTGTGGATTTTGTTCTAGAGCAACCGATAAAATATTGAACTTTACAAAAGAAAAAGAAAAAAGTAACCTCATGGATTGGTAGAGTAGCGTATGGACACGTTGTGGCTGGACTTAAATATTCACATGTCTTTGAAGGTTCCTTCTCCCTCCTCCCATCCAGTAAAAGTATTCTTGTGTGTGATCAGCTGTTAACTGTCGCACACTGGATTAGATCCTCCCCATCCTCCAACTTGTAAATTTACATGTCCTTGGGACCTGTGTCGGCTTGCAGTTAGGTTTTTGTGCATGCCTATATTCTCTGTTTTTTATCCCCTCCACACATCTCAGCATCCCAGTTCCGAAGCTGAAGGAGCGAGAGTGCGTCAGACAAGAATCTACAAGGAAAACAACTCCCAACCTTACAAGACTTCTACCATGGAACTTGCAGGGTCAGGTGTACCATGTCCTGGGACTGAAGACACTGCAGATGACAAGATGGTGTTCAGTGCTGCTGTTAGGGGGGGTTTCCAAAGTGCAGAGAAGTGCCAGCTTCCAGTAATGTTCCTTTTGGTTTGCACATATTTAGGAAACTCCAAGGATGGGGAATGGATCTCATGGCAAAGGAGAAAACCAACTCCGAATAATAATTCCTGAACTAAAGATTATTTGCTCCAGACTAATTCACATTTCAGAAACCCTGTGCAAAGAAAGAAAGAAAAAAAAATAAAATAGTTGGCGTGGTCGGACCTCGTGTGGGAGCAAGGTGGTCTGCAGAGCCAGTTATTGTATAACTGGTGCCGCAGACATCAGAATTGTGTTATGGCTGGTTCCATATACCATTTCTTTAATGCACTGGATAAAGAGGGCATTTTGACATGTTAGGCGTGCTCCCGCTTTTTTGCACATTCACAATGTAGGGAATCTTTCTGGTGAAAAGGCCCTTCTTGTTTGTATAGTATATTCCCCATTTTGTGTAGCATAGGTAATTTAAGCCTTGGGGTGTGGGTGGTTTGCTGGTTAAATCTCTCCCAAAGTTTCTTGTATCTTATTTTTAACGAATGAAACTGAAGTAAATGTTACTGACCTCACATGTTACATTGCACAGCGCGAAGGAAATTGTGAGCGGACTGAGCCTAACCTCCACCATTTCCCTGTGTGTGGCATGTGTCCCGGTGGGGCCCGCTTTTCTAAAGATAACAATCAAAGTACCCGCACATATTTTTTTTATTTTATTATATTTTTTGCCCCTTCTACAGACCTCGGTGAGCTGAGGCCCAGACATCTGCTCTAAATGTACTTGCTCTGCGCTTTTCTGGTGAATGTGGGCTTTGCATTACTATAGCTGATTTGTTTTCCCCCCTTCCGAAAAGTGAAATGTAATATTTTATCCTCTGCACATAAACTATTTGGAAAGGTGTTAAGGTATTCACCAGCCTTGAGAGGGCCGGGTGGGTTTACAACCAGATTTGGCTTTTGCAGGACTATTTTATTTTTCTATACAACACTACCACTACTGTGAGCACTTTGAATCAAATGATACTATCCCCTGCCCTATTCTGTACAAGTCTATGTAATGCTAACTCTCTCAGTGCTGCTGCTTAATGCATTATCTAGAACTAGGCTGAACTGCACTTTATGCTTTTCGTCGATTTATCAGCTCTTGCTTGTATTACATTTCTATAAGGTAGATTACTTCTACCATACATAGGTAGAGAACCTCTTTATTTTCGGTGCATTCTTTACATACAGTCATTTTTAGCTCTGTGTGTATCAGATCTTCACGTGGTTGCTAATCTACCATCTTAATGATCTATCAAACCTCTGCTAGTACTGAAAGGGGTTCTCCAGGTGCCTGCACTAAAGTTTAGAGGAACACGTTCTACTATAATCTAATCTTTTAGCTGAATTTATATCATTTGCTTATGGTAAGTTCACATGCAGAGCTCATGGTGCGGCAGAAAGCCAATAGGAGCGGTATCTGTGAAATCTGTCGCACCTTTACCTTCACATGTGAATATGAGCGAGCGTGCTGACCTGTGTAATCCAAATTCCAAGGGTTGACACATTATGTACTCTATCCCTATATATTTTGCTATGCACTTTGCTAAGGATCCCTTGAACACGTGCACAAATAAGCAATGCACGGTTCAAAGTGATTTCTTATTGGCCTCTAAATTTATATTAAAGCATAATTTAAAGAAAAATCTAATAAACCGCCACCTTCAGTAGCCTGTTCTTGCCTCATGAACAAAGCACCCACCAGTTTTTAGTGGCTCCCGGTTGTGGCAACGGTTATATATAAATCTATAGGACAGTCTGGTTACTGGTCCTGATTTGTCTTTGTTTTACAGCAGTTTGCATAAAACTTGAAAAAAAAAAATATATGTATAAAATAATAAAAAACAAAAACATTTTCCATCTAACCAGTTTTTTTGTATATAATACCTATGGATAATATTTAAGCGTTTTGTGTTTATGGTAAGGTTTCCTCCCTCCAAAAATATTTTTTTTTATGATTCTTGTAGCTACTTAATTTTTCTGTATGTGTGTGTGTGTTTATATATTATATTTTTTTTTTTATATATAAGCTGTTTGGAAATTAGGATTCATTACATTTTTGTGTTTCAGTACTAAAACTGTCCCTATACCTTGATGGCAGGCTTGCCATGCCTTTCCCTGGATACACAGTGATTCTAGGGGGCTTGTACTTGATCAGGTGCTCTGTTCTACATGTCCTAGTGCCAGTGACGAAGTTGAATACTACTTAATGTGACTTTTACTTCATCCAGTGCTGTTCCACTTTTTGGCCAACAGTGACGAGATTGTAACCCTGCCTGATGTGACACTTAGGACTTAATATTGATGGACATTGACTTCACTATGTTTCATCAACTCCTAGGTCTCTATTGAGCGTCCTTCCATAAAACTGCTAGAATATCTACCCTCTTTATAGAGTTCTCATGCCAGATACAAGGGGCAACCATATAGCCGCCATCTAAGATCCTTGTGGTTAGTTTATAATGAAGAGATGGTCTACAAGCTACTTGTGTAATGATTTGAATGGCCACTTGATATTTCCACAACTAGGTGAATAGTTCTTTGTAAAGTGCATGTATTTTGCATTCTTCTGTGCGTGGCTATTTGTTGGATCCGAGTAGCAGGGGGAGGGAAATGCCTGGAAAGTATTTGCAAACTCTAACATTTGCTTTGTATTTTACAGTTTTGCAAATATGTCATGAGTCCTATGCGCCTGAGTTACATTTCTGCATTTAACTCTATCACTGTTGGGTTAAGTAATGTCAATGGCAAGTGTGATTCAAAGGCTTTTCTGGCTTCATAATAATTTTTTGCCCAGAGTACCCCAAACACTGTATATTTGTGTCTCATATACCTGTTTTCCATGTCAGAACTTTTCTTCCTTTTTTTTTTTCTGCATCATTTCATCTGGGCAGGATGTTAACATGCAGAACTTCCTGTTTTTATCAGCTTCCTGTTGGTTTTACTAATGCCTAGCACTGTAAAGTTTCCCAGGGTGTGCTTTCCCTGCCACACAGGTCTCTCTGTAGTAGTCATGTAGCTATATCTCCACTCTTCATGTTGGCTAGGCGGAGAGAGCCCTGTCAAACATGCTGGGATTGGTTAAATACCCTGCAGGAAGCTGATGACCATAGAAAGTTCTGCAGGTAAATTTCCTGCCAGGATGCAGTGGTGTGAGAAAAGGGGGAGGAAAGTGCTGACATGAAATAACTGTACATAAGGCAAAAAATATGCAGTATTTGGAGTACTCTTGGCAGCTAAAACCATTATGAAACCAGATAACCCCTTTTAAAGGGGTTGTCTAACTTATTGGACTTACCTGTCAATACCAGCCTGCTGTACATATTGAAAATAATTATGCTTACCTGTTTCCCACTACCCCATTCTTGGTCTTCCTGTCCCCTTTCTGTAAACTTCTGGCCAAATGGGATCACCTTCGGTGCTGCAGCCAGTGACTGGCCAGGTGAGTGTGACTTTTAATTTTTTCAAAAACAGGTAAAGCAGGCTAGTGTTAACAGTAAAAAAAAAAAAAAGTCTAAAATGCTGGACAACCCCTTTTGAGATCATGCTTCTGACAGTTTTTTTTTTTGTTGTTGTTTTTTTCCCCTCCACAATCTACTGGCCTTCATGGCAAGGATTAGAAATGACTTGTTATAACTGTGACATTCTTATCCCTGTGACAGAAGTCAGACACCCCAGAACATTATGGGTTAAACAGGCCTAAGCTTTATTCACTGTGCATGTTGTGAACTTGGACCACTAAGTGTTAGAAGTCTGCTGAGCAGAGCTTCTAGATGTTCATCCCTGAAAACCTTCTGTACTGAGATAGGATTTACAGACAGGGCCACTGTTCTGAATGGGACATGGTGCCACCAATGTGATGCCTAGTGCCGACATCTCACTCACTATTTTACACTGAAACTTTTTTTTTTTTTTTTGAGATGTCATAGCTTTGCTGTTCTGTCCTAGCTATATTGTACAACACTTGTGTGATTTGTTTCACGTTGTTGTATACAATTTGAGGTATCACAATAAAAGGCTTTAATCAGCACCAGTCTCATATCTCTTTTCCTTTCATAGACATACAGCTTTTCAAAGGAAGATCTGTTATATCTATATGCTTGGATTTGTATAAAATAACATTTCTGAGTTCGTCTGCCCTAGAAATGTATGGAAAAATAATGCCAACTGTGTGTTATTTTCTTATTTATTCATACATTTGCGGGGGGAATAGCACTACACAAAGTTTTAAGGAAAGGTGCTCCTGCATTATTTCATGAGAATGCAGATATTTGTTAAAACAGGCATGTCAGCAGTTTAAAAAGGACCTGCCTGTGCTCGCTTCGGCAGCACATATTCTGAAATTGGAACGATACAGAGAAGATTAGCATAGCCCCTGCGCAAGGATGACACGCAAATTCGTGAAGCGTTCCATATTTTTTAGAGTGCAGGTGGTGACTCAAACAGGTATTGGGCAACAGCCAGTGGCGGATTATAATTGGGGCGTTTGGGTCTGTAGCCCCAAACTACAGCGGGGCACGGGAGCGCACATAGTTCCCAGCCCCCCATCACTGCTATAGGCTTCAGGCCTAGTAGGCCTGAAGCCTATGCGGTAGTAAAATCCCGGCGCAGGCGGGCATGATGACGTCATCACACGCCTGTGCCCGGACGCTGCACACTGACGTGTGTGCGCATCACGCCTGCCTACCATCTACGAGTGAGCGCCGACTGCGACACAGGTAGTATTAGCTTTTTTTTTTTTTTGTGTGCCAACTTTGGGGGACACAGGAGAATATTACTGAAGGGACAGTGGGGGGAAAACTACTACGTGGGGGAAAATTACTAGTGTGGGGGCAGTGTGGAGAAATTTATACTGTGGGGGCAAACTACTATATGGGGGTAGTGTGGGGGATGTTGCTATTGGGTAGGAACTATAGGGGCATTTCTATTACAAGGACATATTAGGGGACACTATACAGGCATTTTTACCTGAAGCACAATATAGGATGTTATTATTACTGGGGGTCATTTATCAAACTGGTGTAACGTAGAACTGGCTTAGTTGCCCATAGCAGCAGTCACAGACTACCACCCCTAAAGCATAGCCTTTATTATATATCATTAAAATAAAAAAAATAACCCTAGTGCTAACATAAAGAAAACAATGAAAGAAAAAAATATTGATTTAAATGAGTCAATCCTCTGCACTTAGGGACACAGATAGGCAGGTGCGGCCCAAATATAATATCCTATGGGGTCTGACCCTCAAACTGGCCCTAACTCTATAATGCCTGCCTAGGAACCTCCTGAGCGCCCTCTGATGGCCCTGAATAGGGGAAAAGCTAACAGCTAGTATATGCTAACAGAAAAAATTTCACTACCACAATTAGTAGCTTAATATAGTCTCCAAAAAAAAAAATATATATATATATATATACAGTACAGACCAAAAGTTTGGACACACCTTCTCATTCAAAGAGTTTTCTTAGTTTTGATGCCTTCATAGTCATGAAAATAATGAATTAACACATGTGGAATTACACTCACCTAAAGAATTATTAGGAACACCATACTAATAGAGTGTTGGACCCCCTTTTGCCTTCAGAATTGCCTTAATTCTACGTGGCATTGATTCAACAAGGTGCTGATAGCATTCTTTAGAAATGTTGGCCCATATTGATAGGATAGCATCTTGCAGTTGATGGAGATTTGAGGGATGCACATCCAGGGCACGAAGCTCCCGTTCCACCACATCCCAAAGATGCTCTATTGGGTTGAGATCTGGTGACTGTGGGGGCCATTTTAGTACAGTGAACTCATTATCATGTTCAAGAAACCAATTTGAAATGATTCGAGCTTTGTGACATGGTGCATTATCCTGCTGGAAGTAGCCATCAGAGGATGGATACATGTTCTCATTCTGTTTATGCCAAATTTGGACTCTACCATTTGAATGTCTCAACAGAAATCGAGACTCATCAGCCCAGGCAACATTTTTCCAGTCTTCAACAGTCCAATTTTGGTGAGCTCGTGCAAATTGTAGCCTCTTTTTCCTATTTGTAGTGGAGATGAGTGGTACCCGGTGGGGTCTTCTGCTGTTGTAGCCCATCCGCCTCAAGGTTGTGCGTGTTGTGGCTTCACAAATGCTTTGCTGCATACCGCGGTTGTAACAAATGGTTATTTCAGTCAACGTTGCTCTTCTATCAGCTTGAATCAGTCGGCCCATTCTCCTCTGACCTCTAGCATCCACAAGGCATTTTTGCCCACAGGACTGCCGCATACTGGATGTTTTTCCCTTTTCACACCATTCTTTGTAAACCCTAGAAATAGTTGTGCGTGAAAATCCCAGTAACTGAGCAGATTGTGAAATACTCAGACCGGCCCGTCTGGCACCAACCACCATGCCACGCTCAAAATTGCCTAAATCACCTTTCTTTCCCATTCTGACATTCAGTTTGGAGTTCAAGAGATTCTTGACCAGGACCACACCCCTAAATGCATTGAAGCAACTGCCATGTGATTGGTTGACTAGATAATTGCATTAATGAGAAATAGAACAGGTGTTCCTAATAATTCTTTAGGTGAGTGTATATACATAACAAACAAGTGTGAAACAACTGAAAATATGTCACTGTATATATAATATACAGTACAGACCAAAAGTTTGGACACACCTTCTCATTCAAAGAGTTTTCTTTATTTTCATGACTATGAAGGCATCAAAACTATGAATTAACACATGTGGAATTATATACATAGCAAACAAGTGTGAAACAACTGAAAATATGTCATATTCTAGGTTCTTCAAAGTAGCCACCTTTTGCTTTGATTACTGCTTTGCACACTCTTGGCATTCTCTTGATGAGCTTCAAGAGGTAGTCCCCTGAAATGGTCTTCCAACAGTCTTGAAGGAGTTCCCAGAGATGCTTAGCACTTGTTGGCCCTTTTGCCTTCACTCTGCGGTCCAGCTCACCCCAAACCATCTCGATTGGGTTCAGGTCCGGTGACTGTGGAGGCCAGGTCATCTGGCGCAGCACCTCATCACTCTCCTTCATGGTCAAATAGCCCTTACTTTTCCCAATTTTTCGGCTGACTGACTGACCTTCATTTCTTAAAGTAATGATGGCCACTCGTTTTTCTTTACTTAGCTGCTTTTTTCTTGCCATAATACAAATTCTAACAGTCTATACAGTAGGACTATCAGCTGTGTATCCACCTGACTTCTCCTCAACGCAACTGATGGTCCCAACCCCATTTATAAGGCAAGAAATCCCACTTATTAAACCTGACAGGGCACACCTGTGAAGTGAAAACCATTTCAGGGGACTACCTCTTGAAGCTCATCAAGAGAATGCCAAGAGTGTGCAAAGCAGTAATCAAAGCAAAAGGTGGCTACTTTGAAGAACCTAGAATATGACATTTTCAGTTTCACACTTGTTTGTTATGTATATAATGCCACATGTGTTAATTCATAGTTTTGATGCCTTCAGTGTGAATCTACAATTTTCATAGTCATGAAAATAAAGAAAACTCTTTGAATGAGAAGGTGTGTCCAAACTTTTGGTCTGTACTGTATATACACACAGAAAATAAATTGATAAAATAAATAAGTCAAGGTTTGTATATCACTACCGTAAACCGATCCTGATTATAGATAGCTGTAAAATTGATATTATAGCAAAAAAATGCTGTGTTAGTTTATCACGTAACCACCCGACGCGTTTCACCCACACATAGTTGGGCTCATCAGGGGACCCGTTGGGTAGATACCTGACCAGGATCAGATCAAGACTTAGATCTGAAAACACTTAAAGTAAACCAGTAGGATATTTCCAGTTTATAGAACAAAACTGGAAATGGTAAGTCTCAAAAGAGTAAGTATAGCAGATGTCAATAACAGCTCACTAATATGGTATATTCTCCCAATGACGGAGAACTATTCAAAATTAAAATAAACCAATCGGCTACTTGCGTGTCCACTAGGTAAAGATCGGATGATACTGTTGTACAGGAGCCATGCCCCCTGATATATCAATCACGAGGTGGACAGCAGTAGACGAAAATCACAGTCACCTGTAATGTACAAAACACCATCAGCCATTCTTTGATACCTCTCAGAGCATATAGTGATGGTAATCAATTAGGTTACCTATACATGAATTAGGCGCTGTATACAGTTGTATACGGGAGAGCTGGTGGAGTTAACTAGCAAAGCACAGTGAGCCCAGTGTAAAAATACACAATCGTAGATGTGTGACACAGTTCCCTATAGAGATATAAACAGATAGAGAATCTCAGTTCAAATTGTATATCCGCTTCAGTGCATGGGCAAAATTGCCATTTAAAATACCTGTATGTGGATGAGGCACTACATATAGTGGTCCTGTGTCACAGTGGCAGAGGGTCTCCTGGCATCCGTGGTGCAGAGCGCACCTTACCTAATGCGGACGTGCTTTTATTGCTCCCACCGGCGTATGTCATGAGTCACATGACTGGTCACAAGGTTCAGCTCCGGTCACATGACTTAAGGTTTTGATACAAGCGCTCACATCAGTCATCAGAAGTAGGATCAGGTTCGATAAATAGTGCGGCTACCACAATAGCATAAGGCTACGTCTACACGACGACATTTGTCGCGCGACAATAAGTCACGCGACAGATAGGGCACAACTACACTGCAACATTTGTAGCGCAACATTTTGTTGCACTAATGTCGTGCGACAATTTTTATAATGGCAGTCTATGGTGTCGCACTGCAACATGCTGCGACTGCGACGCAACAGTCGCAGAAAAATCCATCTCGAATGGATTTTCTGCGACTGTTGCGTCGCAGTCACAGCATGTTGCATAGACTGCCATTATAAAGAGAAAGAAACTTTGTATACAGATATGTATATAAGTAAAAATTGCAATAAAGCAGATTATACAGGTATTCAGAGACATTTCACCATTATATAGAGGAATGGGGCTGGCTACAAGGACCCCAATGTCAATTGATACTCTATACAATACAGGTTATGCGAAATATATCTTATTAGATAATAGGCTTGGGCTTATATATTGAAAACACGCAAAGTCAATTCCTTCATTAATACCTCATGGAGTAGTGGTTTTGAGGGTATAGATCCACCTGGACTCTTTTTGTTTTAGAATTTTGTCCAGGTCCCCCCCCCCCCCCCCCCCCCCCCCCTCGTATTGATGGTCTGATGGTTTCGATCATTGAAAAATGTATGGAGTTAATATTACCACTATGATGCAATAGAATGTGTCTAGCAAGTGGTTTGTCACGTCTATTCCGTATGTCTCCTAGGTGTTCCAAAATAAATTTTTTAAAGACTCTACATGTCTTCCCTACATACTTCAATCGACAGTCACATTCTGCCAGATACACTACTCCCATGGTGTTACAGTTTGCAAAACTGCGTGCTGTATAGGTCCTTGTTTCTGAGCTATTCATAAATGTGTTCCCCACGGAGATGTAGGGGCACGCTTTACACTTGCCACACCTGAGCGTACCTGTGCTTCTATTTTGCAATTTCTTTGTTCTAGATGGCTATGAACAAGTGTGTCCCCAACACTCCGAGCAAAGGTGATAGCTGGACTATTAGGAAGGAATTTCTCTAGATCAGGGTCCATTTTCAATAATGACCAATAGCGACCGAGTATGTCACGTATTTGCTTGGCTTCAGTATCACGTGCCAATGACCCTGATTTTCTCTTGTGACTTTTCCTTCCTTTTAGATTGAAATAGGGTGGGACGATCAACCGAGTTGGCATTGTTCCACGCCTCATATAAACAGGACTCAGGATAGCCTCTGTTTGAAGCGGTTGAATAGTTTGGATGCCTCCACTGTAAAGTCATCTTGTTCCGAGCAGTTCCTGTGGATTCTCAGGAACTGCCCCTTCGGTATACCTCTTTTTAGTGGGTTAGGGTGGAAACTATCCCATCTCAATAAACTGTTTGTTGAGGGTTTTTTTTACGATATAAGGTCATCCTGATGGAGTTATTCTCACCTCGTTCAATTTGTGTCCAGAAAGGTTATACAGTCATGTTGGAGCTCAGAGGTAAAATACAGCCCTATGTGGTTAGAGTTTAGTTCGTTCATAAACAATTTGAAGTCCACTTCTGTACCTGCCCATAAGAGCAGAAATTCGTCAATAAATCTGGACCCAAGTAGAATATGTTTGGTCCAGTGAGCTAGTGGATCAGCAAAGACAACGGTGTCCTCCCACCAGCCCAGGAGTAGATTAGCGTAAGTGGGCGCACAGGGGCTACCCATCGCAGTACCCCTGAGCTGGTGGTAGAAGTGGCCTTCAAAGACAAAATAGTTGTAGGTCAGGACGAAGTTCAGTAATTGAATCACAAAGTAATTATGTTCCAAGAGATCTTTGGACCTTGTGTCCAGAAAGTATTTAGCAACCGCTAAACCTTTATTGTGTGGAATCGATGTATATAAGGCCTCTACATCAATAGAAGCCAGCCAAACGGCCGGTTCAATGGTGATCCCCTCCAAACGCTGGAGGAGATCAGTGGTATCCCTAAGTACGACGGTAACGCTACCACAAAGGGACGTAGTACCTGGTCGATGTATGTGCCCGCATTCTGAGTCTGAGTCAATTCCCGACACAATTGGCCGTCCCTTCAGTGGGTTTAGGCCTTTATGTATTTTTGGAAGTGCGTAGAAGGTGGCTGTTCTAGGAAAGGAAGGAAGTCAATGAGTTTGTGTTCAAAAGCCGCCTGCAGTATTTGAATAAATTCAGATGAGTACATCTCAGTGGGATCCATCTTAAGTTGCTCATAGTTATGATTATCCAATAGGAGGGAACGACACATTTCCCTATATTGGTGAAGTGTCAAGACAGTGACATTGCCACCCTTATCTGAGGGCTTTATCACAATGTTCATATTGTTACTCAGTTCTTTCAGCGCCTCCATCTCTAACTAAGAATACTTCTTTATAGTCTTAGTAGGGTGAATATGCTCTAGATCCCTAGTTACTGATTTTAAAAAAATAAGTCTATATTGACCTCACTTAGGGTCTTTGGGGGCATTTTGATGCTTTTCTTCCTAAGTGTGGTAAAGGGACCTTGTCCTTTAGGCTGATCCTCCTCATTTAGTAGTTGCACTAAAGTGTCTACCCCCTGCAGGTCATCTGGTTCTAGTCCCAACTCAGAACATCTTTTCTGATGAAAAATTTCCATCTAAGTTTCCCTGCGAAAAGATGGAGGTCCTTGACCCATTCAAACATATTAAAAATGGTTGTTGGTACATATGACAGTCCTTTTTCTAGAACAGCCACCTCAGTTTTAGATAAAGCAACCCCTGACAGATTTAGCACAATAAGTTTATCTTCAGTTTGTCCTATGATTATTTTTGATAGGTTGGAGTCTGTCCCTTAGTGTGTATGTGTTTGTTGGCATTTGGCCTAAAAAAGTCACTGGATTGGGAGATGAGGAGGGCTGTGTTAATGCACAAGAGGAGGCGGATAATCCATCCGTGGCCTCCAGCTGTCTGTTCCCTTTCTGCATTTATCACAGTGGCCATTGGCTGAAAGTTTTGTGGAGTTCATTGTTTGGGTTGGTAGTATGGCGTGGGTTGATTATCCCTTGAGTTGGTCCTGGGGCCTGAATATCTATGTCGGCCCCTATTTCGGCCTCTCCCTCTCCAATTAGCCCTACGGTTATATTGTTGTTGTTGGTTAGCTGCAAAGTCTGAACTTTCGGCTTCAGACAGGGAAGTGTCTGTGACAGATCCTTTTTGGCTTGATGCTAAGGTTTCATATGATGTCTTATTACGGAATTCTGTCAGGTCTTTAATGAATTGCCTGTGTTTTCGTTCAATTAATGATGCCTTAAATCTGTCAATATTATTTTGTAACTCTATCTCTCTTTTAGAGAACTTATTGTGATCCCTGAACTTCAGTGCTGTTTCAGTTAGTTGTTCGAGATGTTTTTCAGTTGCTGTAAGGTTAATATTCTTTTGTTCTAACAGAAGGTTCATTAGACGTAGGGAGATGGCTGTAGCTTCCAGTTCCCATTTACTGAGGAGGTCAGGAGTACATATACGCTTAGCTGGACAAATAAAAATACGAAGACCTTTTGGAACGATGGAGTTTTTAATATAGTTGTCTTTAATATAGTTGTCTAAAGACTGGAATTTCCCGCCATGCCTTCAAGTATTCTTTATGAATATTATATAGATCACTAAATGTTTTTTTGATCGACGGTATAGACGAATTTGGAAAAGACAATTCCTTTTTAGAAAAGATTTTGGTAGCTTCTTATCCAATTGTGTGCTTAGAAAGCCAGCCATATCAAGTGAACAATATTACTATTACAGGCATTATTACCTGGAGCACAATAGAGGGTGTTATTATTACTGGGGGCACTCTAGGAGACATTATAATTGTTGTAGACACTATAGGGACATTTAGGGGTCATTTATCAAACTGGTGTAACGTAGAACTGGCTTAGTTGCCCATAGCAACCAGATTCCACTTTTAATTTTAGACAGCTCCTTTTGAAACTGAAAGGTGGAATCTGATAAGTTGCTATGGGCAACTAAGCCAGTTGTACTTTACACCAGTGTAATAAATGACCCCAATTATGAGAAATCTAGCATCTCTGTGTAACAAACTCTGTAGAGACGAGATGCGGCTTAAAGAATTAGTCATGGCGTTCTGGGGCAAACTGAGGAGAAGAAGAAAGAGAAGATCTACATGACAGGAGATGTCACTGGATGTAAGAGGTATGTGGTGCTGTATTCGAATATATGTAGAGCTGGCTCACTACTGTGAGCTGCGTCTCATCTTCTCCTCCAAGTCTTTTTTTTATTATAATTTATCATATTTTTCGCTTTATAAGACGCACTTCCCCCCCCCCCCCCCCCCCCAATGCGTCTTATAAAGCGAACGTGCCCAGAAATATGTCCGTCACATTGCAGGCTGTTATCTAGAGACGCACCTCCAGTGTTAATAATGTGAGGTGGCACCCTCTAGTAGGTAGTGTGGGGCGGGCGGCGGTCATTGAAGCTAAATGCGGCCAGCACGCATGTTTAATAGGACGTGTGAGTGCTCAGTCTGATGTTGCTTAGCAGCACTGACGCTGAGCTGTCCTCCGAACCACACCTCCCTACCCTCCCCTACTGTGACGCGCTCCGGAACTGCTGCCCTGTATGTTGAGCTGATTGGTTGTGAGCACGGCGGGAACTGCTGCTCTGCCGCCTCCACCAATCAGTTTAATCAGTTGCCTGACCGCTCGCCACTACGAACTGCTTGTCACTACGGAACCTCCGGCAACCCGAGTCAGCACTGCTTTCTCCTGGGACTACTGGGCTGTCTCTACCTGAGACTTGGTGAGTGACAGCCTGGATATAAAGAAGGGGAGCTCAATAGCCGACCTGGACAAATACGTATTACATATGGCTATAACCTCTCCTCATCTAAAGGAATACACCCATGTGCTACAGTACATGGGTGCACTCTTTAAGATGAGGGGGGTTATAGTCACATTTAATCTAAACACTATCCAGGAGCTGTACTATTATTGGCCTAAGTGTTTGCATTAAATGTGACTATAACCCCCTCATTCACAGGAATACACCCATGTGCAGCAGTGCATGGGTGAATTTCTTTGGATGAGGGGTGTTATAGTCACATTTAATATAAACACTGTGCAGGGATTGTACCATAATTGACCTGTGTATATTAATTGTGACCATAAGCCCCCTCATCTATAGGAACACCCCCATGTACTGCAGTACATGGGTGCATTCCTATGGATGAGGGGGGTTATAACACAGGTGAATTACGGTACACTGGACAGTGTTTATATTATATGACTATAACCCCCTTCATCCATAGGTATGCACCCATGTACTGCACATGTTTTAGCCCACCTTTCGGTTGAAAATATTTTATTTTTATTTTCCTCCTCTAAACCTGGACTAAATGGCTCCCTGCCTTCTTCTTCCCTGCCGTATTCAACCCCTTAACTCCTCCCCCCCTTACATAAACTGACCTATCCTAACCCATTGCCGCCCTTTAACCACCTCCCCCCCTCTAACCTCGTCCTCCAATCCCACTAACTCTGGGGCTCTCTAACCAAACCCCCCGTCATGGGGGCCTCCCCTAAAGGGGGCTTCGCCCCCCCCCCCCCCCCCAGTCCGGCCATTGCTTGACGGGGGTATTGGTTATGCATAGTTCGCTCCCTTTACTTACCTCTAATACTTACCTATAATAAAATTACCTAATAACTTAACCCAATGGGGGAAGGTCCTTGAAGCCCCAAAAACATCGAGCTGCCAAACCAGGGTGAGCCATTCTTGCCTCCAGCAGTTACCCCCAGCTCAAAGGCACCACTGAATGACCCCTCCTCAATTCACCACAACCGCTCGGTCCACCTGGGAGTCCAGCAGTTGGGGCCCCCCCAATGTCCTCAGATTCCACCATGACCAACTCCGGACTTCCCACTCCGACCTACAAACCCCCCGCAATTGACTACCCAACTGAAGCAATAACGCAAACGATACAGGCCTCCTACCATCCACCCCCGTACCCATCCTTCGCCACCCTTTCAGTACCTGAACCACCAAAAACAATTTCGTAACATCCACCATACGCCGAGCCCTAAAACCAAACGCCAACCCCGCCATATAACTGTTAATCTTACTTACCGACCAACCCTCCTCCTTACAGTGGCCCAAAAACATTAACAAAGAAAAATCCAACTCATTCCCCCCTCCCAAACCGGCACACCAATCCTCCCAAGCACCCCAAGCCCTCATATACATAGCCCACGTACCCGGCGCCAATGACGCTTGAATGAGCCCTGTTACGGTTCCTCCAACAGATCCCACAGGCAAGCCGGACACTCCAGACCAACCGCGTCTGCCTCCGGAGCCAACTGCCAAAATCGATTCCACTGCGAAGGAGAAAGGGCGTCTGCAATACAATTGTCCACCCCTGGCACGTGCACCGCTACAATCCAAGCATTAAGCGACAAACACTCAACACCAAGCGCTGCAGCAGCCGCACCACTAAAGGCGACGATGCTGACAAGCTATTGATCGCTTGAACCACCCCCATATTGTCGCAGTAAAAACTTACCTACCTGTCCCGAAAACGCTCCCCCCATAAAAAACCGCCAACACGATGGGAAATAACTCCAATAAGGCCAAATTCCTCACCCAGCCCCGCTCCACCCACACAACCGGCCAAACTCCAGCACACCATTGACCCCCACAGAAGGCCCCAAAATCCGAACCCCCTGCCACGTCAGTAAACAATTCAAAATCAAATGAATCAACAACTTCCCCCATAAACATCGAGCGACCGTTATACCGGTCCAGAAACAAACTCCACACCTGCAAGTCCGCTTGCAAATCTCTCCCCAACCGAATGTAATGATGCGGGACGACCACTCCCGCGGTGGCCTGCGTCAAGCGCCTGCAGAACACCCGACACATGGGCATGATCCGACAAGCGAAATTGAGCTTCCCCAGCAGCGACTGAAACTCCCTCAACTGTAGCTTCTTCACATGACTCGCCCTAGCCACCAGCCCCTTCAAATCCTCCAGCTTATCCCCCGGCAATCTACACTCCATTCTCACTGAGTCAATAACTATCCCAAGGAAGCTCAATTCCGTTGCAGGCCCCACCGTCTTTTCTTCAGCCAATGGGACACCAAACTTATCAAAAAGCGAAATCAACGTCTCCAATAATAACGCACAAACCCGCGAGCCCGGGGGGCCGATACACAAAAAATCGTCCAGATAATGAATCAGCGATTCACAACCTGACGAGTCTACGACTGCCCACTCCAAAAACGAGCTGAACGTTTCAAAGTAGGCGCACGACAGCGAACACCCCATGGGTAGACAACGATCTACAAAAAAGACCCCATCCCAAAAACACCCCAACAAATGCTGACACTCAGGATGAACCGGCAGCAACCTAAACGCTGCTTCGATGTCCGTTTTCGCCATCAGAGTACCGGTCCCAAAACGCTTTACCCAACCCACCGCCGCGTCAAGCGACGTATAAACCACTGAACAAACCGCAGGGTCAATACCATCGTTGACTGAGGAGCCCCTCGGAAACGACAGATGATGGATAAGGCAAAACTTTTTTGCCTCCTTAGGGACAACTCCCAACGGCAACACCCGCAAATTAAAAATGGGCGGCTCCGAAAACGGGCCCGCCATCCGCCCCCGCGCCACCTCCTTCCCCAGCTTCTCCCTCACAACTTCTGGATGCTCCCTAGCTGACCGCAAATTCTTCCTAAGCAACACAGCCCCCCCCCCCCCCCCCCCGTCACGAACGGAATCCTAAAGCCCTCCGAAAACCCTGACCCCAACAACCCTGCTGCCTCTCTATCGGGGTACCTATCTAGATACGGCTGCATCTTTTCCAGCCGCACCGCTGTCACCCCCTTTACCATTACCATCTCCCCCTCTTTGTTTAACGCTTCTAAATCATCTCGCCGCCCCATGATTCCCTCCACAACCCGAACATTCGTGCTTAAATTTACATTTAACCCCAAAGCTACAGTTTCCTTCGTTATAGGCGAAACTCAGGCCCCTAGCTGAGGCCGCTGCCGTATTGACCGTCCCCCCACTGCTCCCCTCCCCCCGAAAGGGCTGCCCTGACCGCACTGGGGCCGTAACTTTTAACCACAAGGCAATATCCTTGTGATACCACCGTTGACGGAACTGCTCATCATATCTCAACCAAGCCACTCCCCCGTATACCCGATAAGCCTCACCAATTGCGTCCAGATAACAAAAAAGGCCAGAACAAGCCTCCGGCGCCTTCTCTCCAATCAGGCTAACCAATATTGCGAACGCTTGCAACCAATTCGCAAACGTCCGCGGTATCAATCTAAAACTGTGTTTTTCCTCCTCCTCCTCCTTACCTTCGTCCCTGCGTACTCTATCCAAATTGAAGCGCTCTAAGGGAAGCAGGGAAAATATCTCAACATATTCTCCCTTCCAAATCCTCTCCCTAACCTCAGGCTTCAAATTAGCCCCCAACGGACCCTCAAAACAGATGTAAACCTCCCCTTTTGCCTCATCATCCACCCGTACGTTATCTTCCTCCACATCCGCCCCCGCCTACGTCTGCACCAACACCCCAACGCCCGGTAATCCCCGCCGCTGCTCCCCCACCGACCCCGCGCCTGCCGCTAAACCCTGCACCCCCCAAGCCTGTAAAGGTGCCCCCCCGCTCATCCCCCAACTAGCCATCAACCCCGCTAAACCCCCCCAACAGTTGCACCAGGCCCTTGCTTAAATCTAACTGGGGGGCCACCCCCCGCCCCAGCCCCCATACCCTGCACTACCTGCGCAAGTGGTCCCTAAGCAATCTCACCTGGCTGCCTGGCTGCTGTGTGCCCATCAGCCGCAAGTCCTGAATTTATATAAGGAGATATATAACGCGAGTTTGACCGCGACGCGTGGTTGATTAAGTGTGGTTGCGTAAGTGTGTGACTTAAGATTAAGTGAGGGAGTATCTGAGAGCTAAATTATTTGTGGACATTGATGAGTGGCTGTGTTTCACTGTATTGTGTGCTGTGATAACACTTTTTTTTTTCCTTCTCCAGGGGTTGCACAGGTGAGCAATTAGGGTGTGGCTGTCTAATTAGGGTGTGGCTGTTTAATTAGGAGACTATAAAAACTCAGCAGTGAGAGCAGCACAGCCTTTTTGAATCCAGAGGGGAAACAAACCAGGCTGGTGTAGTGAGCTGCATTTATATTTATATAAGGAGATATATAACGCGAGTTTGACCGCGACACGTGGTTGATTAAGTGTGGTTGCGTAAGTGTGTGACTTGAGATTAAGTGACTTTAGATTCAGGGACTTCAGTCGGGGACTGCAATTAGCCAGTTTCTTATTACTACATTGTGTTGTATTTTTTGCTTTTGTGGTGTAATCCCCATTTAGTATGTGTTGCACAATTGACAACGCAGTCCAGTGCACATCTTGCATGATGTATGCAGTCCTGGAACAGCCGTTCAAGGGTGTATATCTTTGTTCAAGATGTGAGCAAATTACCAGTTTGGAATCGCTAATCGAGTCTCTAAATGGGCAAGTTGCAACACTAAGAGTCATTGAGAATTTGCAAAAAAGTTTGCTTCTCACCGAGCAAGCACTCTTTGGGGTAGATGAGGGGGAGGGTGACAGAGAGGAGGCTGAGGAAAGTGAGGTAGCTAGCTGGGTAACACTTAGAAAGCGGGGTAGAGGGAAGAGTGCCAGGGAGGCTAGCCCTGATCTGACACACCCCAACAAGTTTGCACGTTTGGCAGATGAGGGGGATATCAGTCCAGGGACGGCACTGCCGCAGCCGGACACTTCCTCGCCAGTCAGGGGAATGTCAGCTCCGGTAAGCAGGGGACCAGGAGAGCAGGGCAGGCCAGACAGGTGCTGGTAGTGGGAGACTCAATTATTAGGGGAACAGATAGGGAAATCTGTCACAAAGACCGTGATTGCCGAAGAGTGTGCTGTCTTCCTGGCGCTAGAGTTCGACACATCGCGGATCGGGTTGACAGATTACTGGGAGGGGCTGGAGAAGATCCAGCTGTTATGGTCCATATCGGAACCAATGACAAAGTTAAGGGTAGGTGGAGAGTCCTTAAAAATGATTTCAGGGATTTAGGTCAAAAGCTTAGGGCAAGGACCTCAAAGGTAGTATTTTCCGAAATACTACCTGTACCACGGGCCACACAAGAAAGGCAGCGGTAGATTAGGGAAATTAACAAGTGCCTCAAGAACTGGTGTAGGATGGAGGGGTTTGGGTTCCTGGAGAACTGGGCCGACTTCTCTGTCGGCTACAGGCTCTATCGTAGGGACGGGCTGCACCTCAATGGGGAAGGGGCAGCTGTGTTGGGGAAGAAGATGGCTAGAAGGTTGGAGGAGTGTTTAAACTAGGGACTGGGGGGAGGGTAATTACACTATAGAAGGGGAAGATAGTGCAGATAGAGACCGGGGGCAAGGTAGTGGGACTCGGGGAGGAATGGAAGGAGGGACTAGAACAGTTCAGAAGGAAAGGTGTAGGGTAAAAAATATACATAAACCTCTCAAATGTATGTATACTAATGCCAGAATCCTGACTAATAAAACTGGTGAACTGGAATTAGTGATGTGTGAGGAGGACTATGACATAGTGGGAATAACTGAGACATGGCTGGATGATAGCTATGACTGGGCAGTTAATGTACAAGGTTACAGTCTGTTTAGAAAGGATCGTCAAAACCGGAGGGGGAGGGGTTTGCCTTTATGTAAAGTCCTGTCTAAAGCCCACACTCCGTGAAGATATAAGTGAGGGAAATGAACATGTGGAGTCACTGTGGGTAGAGATACATGGAGCTAAAAACAACAATAAATTACTAATAGGAGTTTACTATAAACCACCTAATATACCAGAGTCCACAGAAAATCTACTACTAAACGAGATAGACAAGGCGGCAAATCATAATGAGGTGGTTATTATGGGGGACTTCAACTACCCAGTTATAGACTGGGAAACTGAAACTTGTATATCTCATAAAGGAAACAGGTTCTTGGCAATAACCAAAAAAAATTACCTCTCCCAACTGGTTCAGGACCCGACTAGAGGGACGGCCATACTGGACTTAGTATTAACCAATAGACCTGACAGAACAACAGACGTGCAGGTTGGGGGACACCTGGGAAATAGTGATCATAAAGTAATAACCTTCCAATTATCATTCAAAAGAGCATTTCTACAGGGAGAAACAAAAATACCAAACTTCAAAAAAGCTTAATTTAGCCAACTAAGAGAGGCCATAGGCCTAACTAACTGGGACAAAGTCCTTAAAAATAAAAATACAGCCACAAAATGGGATATCTTTAAAAACATCCTAAAATCTCATTGTGAGAGGTACATACCGTATGGGAATAAAAGGTTAAGGAACAAAAAGAAACCAATGTGGATAAACAGAACTGTAAAGAAAGCAATAAATGACAAAAAGAAAGCATATAAAACACAAAAACAGGAGGGTAGCACGGAAGCACTGAAAAACTATAAGGAAAAAAATAGAACATGTAAAAAACAAATAAAAGCGGCCAAACTAGAGACCGAGAGATTAGTAACCCTAAAATGTTCTTCAATTATATAAATGTTAAAAAGTATGAATCTGAAGGTGTCGGCCCTTTAAAGAGTAATGAGGGGGGAGTCGCAGAGAGCGACGAGGAGAAAGCAAAGCTATTAAATATTTTTTTCTCCAGTGTATTCACTGAGGAAAATAAACTGTCAGATGAAATGCTGAATGTTGAAATAAATTCCCCATTAAAAGTGTCCTGTCTGACCCAGGAAGAAGTACAACAGCGACTTAAAAAGATCAAAATAGACAAATCGCCAGGACCGGATGGCATACACCACCGTATCCTAAGGGAATTAAGTAATGTCATAGCCAGACCCTTATTTCTGATATTTGCGGACTCTATACTGACAGGGAATATCCCACAGGATTGGTGCATGGCAAATGTGGTGCCAATATTCAAAAAGAGTCCAAAAACAGAGCCTGGAAACTATAGGCCGGTAAGTTTAACATCTGTTGTGGGTAAACTGTTTGAAGGTTTTCTGAGAGATGCTATGTTAGAGCATCTTAACGAAAATAAGCAAATAACGCCATATCAGCATGGCTTCGTGAGGGATCGGTCATGTCAAACTAATTTAATCAGTTTCTATGAGGAGGTAAGGGCTCTTTCACACTTGCGTTATTGTCTTCCGGCATAGAGTTCCGTCGTCGGGACTCTATGCCGGAAGAATACTGATCAGGATTATCCTAATGCATTCTGAATGGAGAGTAATCCGTTCAGGATGCATCAGGATGTCTTCAGTTCCGGTACGGAACGTTTTTTGGCCGGAGAAAATACCGCAGCATGCTGCGCTTTTTGCTCCGGCCAAAAATCCTGAAGACTTGCCGCAAGGCCGGATCCGGGATCAATGCCCATTGAAAGGCATTGATCCGGATCCGGCCTTAAGCTAAACGTCGTTTCGGCGCATTGCCGGACCCGACGTTTAGCTTTTTCTGAATAGTTACCATGGCTACCGGGACGCTAAAGTCCTGACAGCCATGGTAAGTGTAGCGGGGAGCAGGGGAGCAGCATACTTACCGTCCGTGCGGCTCCCCGGGCGCTCCAGAGTGACGTCAGGGCGCCCCAAGCGCATGGATCACGTGATCACATGGATCACGTCATCCATGCGCATGGGGCGCTCTGACGTCATTCTGGAGCGCCCGGGGAGCCGCACGGACTGTAAGTATACCGCTCCCCGCTACTACTATGGCAACCAGGACTTTAATAGCGTCCTGGGTGCCATAGTAACACTGAAAGCATTTGGAAGACGGTTCCGTCTTCAAATGCTTTCAGTACACTTGCGTTGTTACGGATCCGGCAGGCACCTCCGGCAACGGAAGTGCATGCCGGATCCCAACAACGCAAGTGTGAAAGAGGCCTAAGTTCTAGACTTGACAGCGGCAAATCAATGGATGTCGTGTATCTGGACTTCTCCAAAGCATTTGACACTGTACCACATAAAAGGTTAGTATATAAAATGAGAATGCTCGGACCTGGAGAAAACGTCTGTATGTGGGTAAGTAACTGGCTCAATGATAGAAAACAGAGGGTGGTTATTAACAGTACATACTCAGATTGGGTCACTGTCACTAGTGGGGTACCTCAGGGGTCAGTATTGGGCCCTATTCTCTTCAATATATTTATTAATGATCTTGTAGAAGGCTTACATAGTAAAATATAAATTTTCGCAGATGACACTAAACTGTGTAAAGTAATTTACACTGAAGAGGACAGTATACTACTACAGAGGGATCTGGATAGATTGGAGGCTTGGGCAGATAAGTGGCAGATGAGGTTTAACACTGACAAATGTAAAGTTATGCACATGGGAAGGAATAATGCAAGTAACCCGTACATACTAAATGGTAAAACACTGAGTAACACTGACATGGAAAAGGATCTAGGAATTTTAATAAACAGCAAACTAAGCTGCAAAAAAACAGTGTCAGGCAGCTGCTGCCAAGGCCAATAAGATAATGGGTTGCATCAAAAGGGGCATAGATGCCCGTGATGCGAACATATTCCTACTACTTTACAATCATTAGTCAGACCACACATGGAGTACTGTGTACAGTTCTGGGCTCCAGTGAACAAGGCAGACATAGTAGAGCTGGAGAGGGTCCAGAGGAGGGCAACTAAAGTAATAACTGGAATGGGGCAACTACAGTACCCTGAAAGATTATCAAAATTAGGGTTATTCACGTTAGAAAAAAGACGACTGAGGGGAGATCTAATTACTATGTATAAATATATCAGGGGTCAGTACAGAGATCTATCCCATCATCTATTTATCCCCAGGACTGTGACTGTGACGAGGGGACATCCTCTGTCTCTGGAGGAAAGAAGGTTTGTACACAAACATAGAAAAGGATTCTTTACGGTAAGAGCAGTGAGACTATGGAACTCTCTGCCTGAGGAGGTGGTGATGGTGAGTACAATAAAGGAATTCAAGAGGGGCCTGGATGTATTTCTGGAGTGTAATAATAATACAGGCTATAACTACTAGAGAGGGGTCGTTGATCCAGGGAGTTATTCTGATTGCATGATTGGAGTCGGGAAGGAATTTTTTATTCCCCTAAAGTGAGGAAAGTTTTTTTGCCTTCCTCTGGATCAACTTGCAGGATAACAGGCCGAACTGTATGGACAAATGTCTTTTTTCGGCCTTATGTACTATGTTACTATGTTACCTCTCCTCTACGCTGCGCCGTCCGATCCCGTAACGCCGCCAACATCCTGCTGTCCCCTGGGCACGCTGGGACCCTGGAATTCCCATCTTCGCCTTGCCTCCTGGCAAGGCAGGAACTCAATCTGCAGCATGTCCCCCCTGCTTGCCTTGCCTCTGGACTCCTGCTGTGTCTTGCTGTCTCCTGTCCCCTGGCCCCAGACAGACCAGGGATGCTGGGGTTAATCACCGCTTCACACATGCTCCTGGGGGCGGAGCTTCCTTCCCTGGCCAGATCCTGGGGCCTGCCACCCCCAGCCGCCATACTGGCAGCAGCCCCGCGCTGGCAACGCGACCTCCGACGCCGAGGGGTCGCCTCCGTGCCCGGAGTTACAGAGGCGCCCACAGTCGGATATGTCGTAGTTTTATTCCGGCAGCCTCTCGCTGTGCACTGCCGTGCCTCTGCTGGAACTCCACCCCCGCCCCCATTATAGTATATGGGGACGGAGCCGCAGTCCGGGGGCACACGTTCACTAGCGGCAGGACGGATCCGACAGGCTGTTCACCCGACAGAACAGCCTGCCGGAGGTCTGTGCCGCTAGTGTGAAAGTAGCCTTACCTATCCCCTGCACGACTATATAAAATGGGCAGGCTTTCGCACTCCAGATGCCATAGATGCACTGTGCAGGGAGCACATTTTTGGCATCTTATATGGGCATGCTCATATATCCAAAAGTTTTGGGAAGACATTACTGATTTTCTATCTAACCTATTGAACCTTCCTGTTCCTATGGAACCTACTGTATGCTTATTTAGCATTCTTGATGAAGCCACCTATCTACACTACACTAGAACCTTTCGACGGGAAGTCTTGTTTCTGGCACGGAAAGCCATAGCAATCAGGTGGATGGGAGACAGAAGTCCCACTATGAACAAGTGGAAGATATTGGTAAATACTATAATCCCATATGAATATATAGTCTTCAAAAATAGGAGGTGCTCTTCTAAGTTCTTGGGGGTCTGGGAACCATGGTGCTCCTCTACACAGACTTTGTATTCATCCCAAACGATGACTAATGCTATCGCCTCAGTAACTAGATAGGCTTCTCTACGAGTGACTCTATACAATTCTCGCATATGATCTGTACTATTTACAATTTGATATGTACGGATATGGTGTATACCTATGTTATTAGGGCCTCGGTCTTTTTATATTACTTTGTTTATTGCAAATGTTCAATAAAGCGAATAAAAAAAAAAAAGGAAGAGAGAGTGACTGTGATGTAGAGGCACATTGGGGCAGATTTATTATTTTGATGATGCAAACTTAGACTAACGCTAAATTGATCAGTTGTTGATCATAGAAAATCTCACAGTGCCCCACTCGCACAGTAGCACTCACCACACCTATAGCAGACACACGGTAACACAAACTGCACTTACACGCTTAAAATGGAGCTTAAAAGGCTCGTCCAGGCCACAAGGCAAACCATTAAAGATGTAGCTTTAATTAAATGTACAGTACTTATGATACAAGAAATAAAAAATAAAAAACAGACAAACATAGACATGCAGAAAGAGTTCTAAAAATAAAAGGATTAAAGGTTTTTTATACTTAGCAAATTGCTTGATAAGAGTCCGTTTCTGGTCCCGGGGATAGGGAGAACGTGGAACACAACCCAATGTCGATTGGATGCCCAAATTGTGTCCCAAATAACAAATTTTTATCCCCAATTGGCATAGGGTGGGCCTGAGAGGGGTCTCCCTTCCATTCTTGGCCCAGCCTTCTTGGAAGGCATTCATTACATTGCATACACCACCTCTCTCACTCAGCTGGCAGATGTGAAGTAATAATAAAGTATGTCTTCCCGTCTGATCTGACGGACATATGGGCACCAACATATTTTCATAATACATGTTTCATCCTGCTGATCATTTTAATACCAAATATGACCGTGTAGAGGTCCCAGAATATGAGACGCTTATTATGTGGGAATGCCAGCTGTCAGAGGTGGGGTATTTAGACTCCCTGTGATGCCCACGTTATACCAAACATGATTATAGTTATTAATATGTGTGTTGTATCAGGAATGAGTTACAGCATTTGATATTTTTATTCATCCTCTGGTATTCCAGCTGAATAGCTCCTGGACACGTGCTCCAGGATGCTGTCATGTCTAAGGTGTTATATATTTCCATGGGGCTTGAGTATAGAATCCAGGAAACATCGCATTACCACTTCTAAAAAGTCAGTTCTAACTGGATTTTCACAGAGGGGATGTGTATTCTAGACTAAGCGCAAACATACGGACAATATTATAGAATGGTGGCATCAAAGTATACAGAATCACAAGACATAGTGGTCTCTAGACATCTGATGGTTGTGACAAGTGCCACAACAATCCTGTGTGAAGTAACAGTATATAAAGCAGGCAGGAGTGCTGCTGGCTGTAAAGTGAACTGGGATCCTGCTGTCTATGAATTAACCTCTGCCTGCCCAGATTGTGTTTTTTTTTTCATAAAAGAAAAGTAAAAAAATAAAATTATAAAGTTATAGCTATAATTATTCGTTTTAGTAATACAAACCGGATTCCAAAAAAGTTGAGACACTAAACAAATTGTGAATAAAAACTGAATGCAATGATGTGGAGATGGCAAATGTCAATATTTTATTTGTAATAGAACGTAGATGACAGATCAAACGTTTAATCTGAGTAAATGTATCATTTTAAAAGGAAAAATACGTTGATTCCAATTTTCACGGTGTCAACAAATCCCAAAAAAGTTGGGACAAGTAGCAATAAGAGGCTGGAAAAAGTAAATTTGAGCATAACGAAGAGCTGGAAGACCAATTAACACTAATTAGGTCAATTGGCAACATGATTGGGTATAAAAAGAGCTTCTCAGAGTGGCAGTGTCTCTCAGAAGCCAAGATGGGTAGAGGATCACCAATTCCCACAATGTTGCGCAGAAAGATAGTGGAGCAATATCATAAAGGTGTTACCCAGCGAAAAATTGCAAAGACTTTGCATCTATCCTCATCAACTGTGCATAATCTGGAACAATCTCTGTGCGTAAGGGTCAAGGCCGTAAAACCATACTGGATGCCCGTGATCTCCGGGCCCTTAAACGACACTGCACCACAAACAGGAATGCTACTGTAAAGGAAATCACAGAATGGGCTCAGGAATACTTCCAGAAACCATTGTCAGTGAACACAATCCACCGTGCCATCCGCCGTTGCCAGCTGAAACTCTACAGTGCAAAGAAGAAGCCATTTCTAAGCAAGATCCACAAGCTCAGGCGTTTTCACTGGGCCAGGGATCATTTAAAATGGAGTGTGGCAAAATGGAAGACTGTTCTGTGGTCAGACGAGTCACGATTCGAAGTTCTTTTTGGAAATCTGGGACGCCATGTCATCCGGACCAAAGAGGACAAGGACAACCCAAGTTGTTATCAACGCTCAGTTCAGAAGCCTGCATCTCTGATGGTATGGGGTTGCATGAGTGCGTGTGGCATGGGCAGCTTGCATGTCTGGAAAGGCACCGTCAATGCAGAAAAATATATTCAGGTTCTAGAACAGGGGTGGCCAACCTTACAGACACAAAGAGCCAGAAAAAAAAATCGGATGACTGCCAAGAGCCACAAGCTATCCGTTTACACAAATAAGCGTGCACACGACAGTATTACTGCAATTGAGTTATCAAACATTTAAAAGTGCATTTAAACAAATCTTTGTTTTTCACAATGTGTTTCAAGATTTCTCAGATGACACCCTCATGCTCAGATGACCGCCCATGCTCAGATGACTGTCCATGCTCAGATGACCGCCCATGCTCGATGACTGTCCATGCTCAGATGACACCCTTATGCACAGATGACCGCCCCATGCTCAGATGACACCCTTATGCACAGATGACCACCCCATGCTCAGATGACCGCCTTATTATCAGATGACGCCCCATGCTCAAATGACGCCCCATGCTCAGATGACGCCCCATGCTTAGATGACGCCCCATGCTTAGATGACGCCCCATGCTCAGATGACGCCCCATGCTCAGATGACGCCCCATGCTCAGGTGACACCCTTATGCACAGATGACCGCCCCATGCTCAGATGACACCCTTATGCACAGATGACCACCCCATGCTCAGATGACCGCCTTATTATCAGATGACGCCCCATGCTCAAATGACGCCCCATGCTCAGATGACACCCTTATGCACAGATGACCACCCCATGCTCAGATGACCGCCTTATTATCAGATGACGCCCCATGCTCAAATGACGCCCCATGCTCAGATGACGCCCCATGCTCAGATGACACCCCATGCTTAGATGACGCCCCATGCTCAGATGACGCCCCATGCTCAGATGACGCCCCATGCTCAGATGACGCCCCATGCTCAGATGACCGGCTTATTATCAGATGACGCCCCATGCTCAGATGACGCCCCATGCTCAGATGACGCCCCATGCTCAGATGACGCCCCATGCTCAGATGACCGGCTTATTATCAGATGACGCCCCATGCTCAGATGACCGCCCTATGTTAAGATGACCACCCCATGCTCAGATGACACCCCATGCTCAGATGACACCCCATGCTCAGATGACCGCCCTATGCTCAGATAACCACCTTATTATCAGATGACACCCCATGCTCAGATGATGCCCCATGCTCAGATGATGCCCCATGCTCAGATGATGCCCCATGCTCAGATGACGCCCCATGCTCAGATGACGCCCCATGCTCAGATGACCGCCCTATGCTCAGATGACCGCCCTATGCTCAGATAACCACCTTATTATCAGATGACACCCCATGCTCAGATGACACCCCATGCTCAGATGACGCCCCATGCTCAGATGACGCCCCATGCTCAGATGATGCCCTATGCTCAGATGACCGCCCTATGCTCAGATGACGCCCTATGCTCAGATGACGCCCCATGCTCAGATGATGCCCCATGCTCAGATAATGCCCCATGCTCAGATGATGCCCCATGCTCAGATGACACCCTTATGCTCAGATGCTCAGGGGCTATTTGACATAGGAGAGATGTGAGCATGGGGTGTCTGATTTTTAGTGTCTTATGTAAGCACTGGGGAGGCTTATTTTGTGGGTCTGATGAGGATTTGGGGGTCTTATCTGAGCTCATACTACCCCCATGTCAGATAAGACCCCCAGATCAGTACTTTAATAAAATAAAACTGTGTAGGAGGCTTATCCTACCTCTGCTGCTGCTGCTCTGAAGACTGGCGACCTCTCCACAGTGACCTGACGTGCACAGCGTCAGGTCAGAGCGCGGGCCTGCATGTATTAAGGAGGGGGGGGGGGTGCACTGCGCCACCAATGACAACCTTTAATACAGATACAGGGGGCGGGTGCCTGCAGAATCACATAGCCGACACCTGGCCTCTATGCTGCGTTCCCCGGCACTTAACCCCTCAGGTGCGGGCTATATGATTCTGCAGCCAGAACCCGCCTCCTGTATTTGAATAAATGAGTGAGTTAACTTTATTGGCGGCAGTGGAAACAGCCCCTCCCCTCCTCTTCCCCTCTGCATTCTCATTGGTGGCAGCGGCAGCAGCACAGGGGGAGGAGGGGACTGCTTTCTTCTTCCTACTCCCCCTGTGCTGCTAATATTTTGAAACCTGCGACATCCCTGGCCCGCTCCCCTCTGCGAGCCGCATACGTAGAGGAGAGCGCGCTCCTCTGAGAGCCGCAAGTAAAGGTCCGATGAGCCGCGGGTTGGCCACCCCTGTTCTAGAACAACATATGCTCCCATCCAGACGTCATCTCTTTCAGGGAAGACCCTGCATTTTTCAACAAGATAATGCCAGACCACATTCTGCATCAATCACAACATCATGGCTGCGTAGGAGAAGAATCCGGGTACTGAAATGGGCAGTCTGCAGTCCAGATCTTTCACCTATAGAGAACATTTGGCGTATCATAAAGAGGAAGGTGCAACAAATAAGGCCCAAGACGATTGAACAGTTAGAGGCCTGTATCAGACAAGAATGGGAGAGCATTCCTATTTCTAAACTTGAGAAATTGGTCTCCTCGGTCCCCAGATGTCTGTTGAGTGTTGTAAGAAGAAGGGGAGATGCCACACAGTGGTGAAAATGGCCTTGTCCCAACTTTTTGGGGATTTGTTGACACCATGAAATTCTGATTCAACATATTTTTCCCTTAAAATGGTAAATTTTCTCAGTTTAAACTTTTGTTCCGTGATTTATGTTCTATTCTGAATAAAATATTAGAAGTTGACACCTCCACATCATTGCATTCAGTTTTTATTCACGATTTGTATAGTGTCCCAACTTTTTTGGAATCCGGTTTGTAGTATAGCAGACTATGTACACATTTTTTCCTTTATCTTTCATAAAAAAAATATAGTAAACAATATAGTTTTAGTAATAGTATAGCAAACATTGTGTGTAAACTATACAAATGTAGTTTTTTTTCTTTCATACAAAAATATAGGTATTCATTTTAGCTATATTTAGTATAAATATACAAACGCACATATAAAAAAATGCTTTTAAATAAAAAGCCAAAAGCTTTAAATTTTCTTAGGGGGTCACAATTAAAAATAATTTTCAAGGAGTTTCTAATGTTCTGGCACTGTATAACATGTATACTGGCAGTATGGTGCCATAGAACCAGCAATAGGAAAACAGGCAGCCAAAATGCACGCTAGTCTATTGAAGTCTTGTGGTGGTCCCAGCCAGTAGATAAATTACACAAGTAGTGTCCATTTTCACAGTACAAATATACAGTAATGGTTTTAGAAATGTTTTGTCTTGAAATCTTTTTTAACAAAAAAAAAATTAATAAGAAAGGAAAAATATATTTATTTTTCATAATTTTCACATTTTCCTACAATTTAAAAAAAAATATTATATCTGTCCTCTAATCCAGTGTTCCTCAACTCCAGTCCTCAGGGCCCACCTGCCGGTCATGTTTTCAGGGTTTCCTTAGTATTGAGCAGGTGATATAATTAGTGTCAGTGCATCAGTTCTTACCACAGGTATTTGTTCTGTGGGATGTTCTCAAATCATGACTGGTAGGTGGTGCCTGAGGACTGGATTTGAGGAATACTGCTCTAATCCAAAATAAAGGTCTGAAGTGCCTGAAAAATATTATAAAATGCAAGTAGGTTGGCTCAGAGGTTAATTATTTATTTGCAGTTAGATAGGCCCATGGCTAGAACAAAATTAGCTTGGTAAGTAAAGGGAGGGTCAACACTGGTAATGACACTTGGCATGTGTGCCAGAATTCTGGCTCAGTTCTTATTGGTAAATCTGCCCTAATGTTTTAAGCGCTCTCCGATATTGCCATACATTTAATGCAAGGCAGCACTACATGTATTGTTATACAAGCAGCTGCTCCATACCTATGAGCCTCTTACAAATACGCTCTTCCTTTGCTCTGCCATCTTCACACTGGTCACAATCCACATCAATGTCAACAGAAAAATGGATGCTGATGTGCATTGATCTCAAGCAACCTCATTTAGATGGATCCTAACACTATATAATGGGAGACTTTCTTCTCTGTGCCCTAGTCATTCGAAATGTACATAACATCATGGCTCAGTGACAGGAAACTGGGGTGATGATACAGCCTCAGACCGGCTCCCAGTTACTAGTGGAGAACCACAGGGGTCAGTATTAGGATTTTGTAATTATGTGTATTAATGACCTTGCAGAGAGCTTCCAGAGCAGAAGTTCAGTATTTACAGATACAATGGGATGCGAAAGTTTGGGCAACCTTGTTTAATCGTCATGATTTTCCTGTATAAATCGTTGGTTGTTACGATAAAAAATGTCAGTTAAATATATCATATAGGAGACACACACAGTGATATTTGAAAAGTGAATTTACAGAAAGTGTGCTATAATTGTTTAAACAAAATTAGGCAGGTACATAAATTTGGGCACCACAAAAAAGAAATGAAATCAATATTTAGTAGATCCTCCTTTTACAGAAATCACAGCCTCTAAACGCTTCCTGTAGGTTCCAATGAGAGTCTGGATTCTGGTTGAAGGTATTTTGGACCATTCCTCTTTACAAAACATCTTTAGTTCATTCAGGTTTGATGGCTTCCGAGCATGGACAGCTCTCTTCAAGTCACACCACAGATTTTCAATTATATTCAGGTCTGGGGACTGAGATGGCCATTCCAGAACGTTGTACTTGTTCCTCTGCATGAATGCCTTAGTGGATTTTGAGCAGTGTTTAGGGTCGTTGTCTTGTTGAAGGATCCAGCCCCGGCGCAGCTTCAGCTTTGTCACTGATTCCTGGACATTGGTCTCCAGAATCTGCTAATACCGAGTGGAATCCATGCGTTCCTCAACTATGACAAGATTCCCAGTCCCTGCACTGGCCCCACAGCCCCACAGCATGATGGAACCACCACCATATTTTACTGTAGGTAGCAGGTGTTTTTCTTGGAATGCTGTGTTCTTTTTCCTCCATGCATAACGCCCCTTGTTATGGCCAAATAACTCAATTTTAGTTTCATCAGTCCACAGCACCTTATTCCAAAATGAAGCTGGCTTGTCCAAATGTGCTTTAGCCCACCTCAAGAGGCACTTTTTGTGCTGTGGGAGGAGAAAAGGCTTCCTCTGCATCACTCTCGCATACAGCATCTCCTTGTGTGAAGTGCGCCGAATGGTTGAACGATGCACAGTGACTCCATCTGCAGCAAGATGATGTTGTAGGTCTTTGGTGCTGGTCTGTGGGTTGACTCTAACTGTTCTCACCATTCGTCACTTCTGTCTATCCGAGATTTTTCTTAGTCTGCCACTTCGAGCCTTAACTTGAACTGAGCCTGTGGTCTTCCATTTCCTCAATATGTTCCTAACTGTGGAAAGAGACAGCTGAAATCTCTGAGACAGCTTTCTGTATCCTTCCCCTAAACCATGATGGTGAACAATCTTTGTCTTCAGGTCATTTGAGAGTTGTTTTGAGACCCCCATGTTGCTACTCTTCGGAGAAAATTAAAAGAGGAGGGAAACTTACAATTGACCCCCTTAAATACTCTTTCTCATAATTGGATTCACCTGTGTATGTAGGTCAGGGGTCACTGAGCTTACCAAGCCAATTTGAGTTCCAATAATTAGTTCTAAAGGTTTTGGAATCAATAAAATGACAACAGTGCCCAAATTTATGCACCTGTGTGTGTCTCCTATATGATATATTTAACTGACATTTTTTATCGTAACAACCGATGATTTATACAGGAAAATCATGACGATTAACAAGGTTGTCCAAACCTTCGCATCCCACTGTAACACCAAGCCCTGTATAGTAATCAGTGCAGAGGAGGATAATATAGAGGGATTTGGGGGAAGCTGGAGGCTTGGACTGAGAGATGACAAATGACAGGGGTTGTCTGAGTTGAAAAAGGCAGGGAAAGTGTTAAATAAATAAAAGAAGATGGACTTAGACAGGCAGATTATCAGGAACCTACGTTCCCGTCAATCACTCAATGAACAAGCGAAATGCTCATGCATCGGGTCAAACTGCTGTTCATGCAGGCACCTAAATCATCATTTCCGGGCAGCAGATCATGGGTCTAAACAGCGATCTGTTGCGCAGAAATACTGCAGCTGTATGAGGACAAGTGATCGCAAAAGCCATCCCCCCTTCTCATAATGTGGAGGTGATCGCTGCATCTAAATCCAGGGCTTCACCTCCACTGAACGAGCAGCCGACTATCAGAAAGGAACGCTTCCTTCCTGACAATCTGTGCACCTTTACACTCACTGTTTTTAAACGCCCTCCAATCCTTAATGACGCTGCAGCCATGACATCATGTTCTTGGCTGCAGCTGTGATGTGTCCATATACTGCACATAACCGCAGAGCCAATCACTGGCCTCAGCAGCACAAGGCAGGTGATTGGTTGCAGTGTTATCACAGAAAGCAAAAAAACAATTAAAACATAACTCTTCACACACTGATAGCAACACCGCAGGAGAAATGCTAGCACAGGGTTCCAGTATACGTAGTTTCAGGTGCTGCACATCTCGTATCATCTGAAGGCAATCGTCTATGCTGTGAAGATACGAGATGTGCAGCACCTGAAACTAGGGATACTGGAAGCCTGTGCTAGCATTTCTCCTGCGGTGTTGCTATCAGTGTGTGAAGAGTGGGAGAAGAGGGTTGCATTGACAATCCAACACAATGGGCAGCACATTGAACACATTTTGTAAGTGGTCAGAAACTTGTAAATAACTCATGAAAGAATAAAGTTACGTTAAAACCAAGCACACCATTGTTTTTCTTGTGAAATTCCCAATAAGTTTGATGTGTCAAATGACCCTCTTCCTATTGAAAAAACAAAAGTTGGATTCAAAATGGCCGACTTCAAAATGGCCGCCATGGTCACCACCCATCTTGAAAAGTTTCCCCCCTCACATATACTAATGTGCCACAAACAGGAAGTTAATATCACCAACCATTCCCATTTTATTAAGGTGTATCCATATAAATGGCCCACCCTGTATATTGTAGAATGCCCCTGCAAACGGCAATACATTGGTAGAACCAAAAGAACTGTTAAAAAACGTCTTGCAGAACATATAGCGAACATTAAAAAAGGTGTGGAAACCCATTCATTATCAAAACATTTTAAAATTGCTCACAACAGTGACCCATCAGGTTTGAAATTTGCTGCTATAGATAAAGTATCTAGAAGTTGGAGAGGGGGGAATCACATCAGTAAGATGTCGAGGATGGAAACACAAAGGATTTTTTAAATGGAAACCATGATTCCGGGAGGATTAAATGCGGAATATGAATTATTTGGTTTCCTGTAGGGCCGGGTTGGGGGCCTCCCGTCGAGGGCGAGCCCCACCGATCAAGTCTGTAGCTCGGTGTGTCTCCCCCTTGACGGTGGGCCTTCCCCACATCGAAACACTCAATTATTTTGTATGAAAGTCGATTGTTTTGTACGAAAGTCCATCGAGGTATTCGATTGTTCTATACGAAGTCCACATGAGAATACCTTATAACATGAAGACCCCATTTTTCTCATAATTCTCTCATCTTGTTCTGTTTTTAGACAATTATACTCTATATTCCATCAGAGGTTATTGTTTTATCGTAATTATTTTGTCAGCTTTCTATATTTACATTTATATTTTTATTTTCTATAGCATGATGCGGTTTGCTTTTAATAAAGGAAATGTTTAGCAGACTGTGATGTATATTTAATATTTTTATTCCGAATATATCCCTTTAGGACAATATTATAGCAGCCAGCAGCGAAAACGCAGCAAAAACGGACTGATACCGCTTTGATCCAAGTTGCGTTTTATATACTAATGGAAAGATCACCCACGAAACTAATGCTGTATGGATGGATTTACGGATGAGTGATTGCAAACAATAAAATATAGTATTCGACACTTGACACAATAAAGTGGAAAATGAAACATATACATGAGATAGAAATACCCAGGTCACTTCCGGAATGGAATCTATGCCGGTGTTTGCATTGAACACCATTACTATATAAAAGAGGCCTTTTTGGGGGGGATCCGATTACCACTGAAGAAGGGGACATTTTAACCCCGAAACACGTCTGGTCAGACCACCCACTTGAATGTTAGTGCACTACAATGATACGGTGATAGACCGGTCCCGAATATCAGCTTGAAATCCCGCGTGAGAGGTGGTACCAAGACGGAGTCCGTATTCAAACCGGCGGGCTCACGTGCAGCGATCCACCAACGCGGCAAACAAGCATCTTGCTCCATTGTGGTCCGCAGGACGGCAGAGGTCAAAATTCCCGGTAAGACTGTTTTGATATTGAAGCAGGCTCAATTATTACAAGTCACAATGCCTACCTTTAACAGGACGCCGCTAAGCTAGTAACACAGCGGGACGCCGCTGCATATAGTCTAGATACAATTTGATTCAGTGACCCTTTTTTTCAATGGCCCAACGCTGAAGGCTGTAACTGTTTGTCATACGGATATGGAAGACTTTGCTCTTGTTTGCTGCTGCTAATTGGAATGAACACAGGATTGTGAACCTTCTTGTGACTATTTCTGCCAGCACTGTTGTCACAACTGGTTACCGCTATATCATAGACAAACGCCGCTATATATATTTTCCCCATTTATGAACTGGGAACTATTCTTAATTATCAGTTTTTATATAATATTTATTGATGTATTGATTTAATGATATTTTTTTTTACAGGCGGTTTCCCATTTTTAATTGTGCAATTTATTGATTGTCATATAGGAGTATCGGATATATTTTAGCCGCACGTGTTTTTAGATATACCATATGTTATTGCATCTAATTCTATTAAACGTAGTGACCCAAATTCTCAGGTGTGCCCAGTTTTTATATATCTTCTAAGGCATCTATTTTAGTAGTGGGGTGATACTACTGGACTGTGAGCACCCTAATTGGTGGACCAGCAACCCTGTGCGTCCTACTACCATTTATTGATCTAGTGTAGATAAATATGAAGTTATGCACATGTCCAGGGAAACAGTATGTGCAGTTATATACTATATACTAAAACACTGACACTGAAAAAGACTTTGGGATATTGGTGGACAGCAAATGTAAAACTTGGACTTAACCCCAGGAAAGTCCATCATTATCAGATCGGTGGGGGTCTGACACCCTACACTCTTTTTGGGAGTTGCTCCAGTGATGGAACTACACGGGTCTGTCCATTGTGTAGTTGACAGAGCTGATTACCTGCAGCACTGTTCCCATTCACCCACCCTAAAGACTTATAAAGTCCAGCAAAGGTACCCTGTTAAATCATAGGATGACTAAATTTAATGAGAAATATAGACATACACATAAACAAGACCCATCACACGCCTCAGACCCATCTCCTTACACTGACAACGGCACCATGCATCATCTGGCGGGTAGCCCTATGTCTATGGAGTTTTGAACTGTGTTATTGTCCTACCTTACCCCTGGAGTGCTTATCAGCTAGGTAGGCTGGGGGTGACTATCCTTTTTGCCCCTCCACGAGCCTCTTCACAATTTATCCCTTTGTGACCCTGAGCCCTCGTTAATCTCAGATCTGTACCTTGCATCTAGTCGGTTAACGTCACCAATTGTGCCGCCGAGGGACCGTATGTAATTTGCCATGTGGCAACCATTTATCTATTAATTTGGGTCTGTTGTTGCGATATACGTATTTATCTGTCAACGCATTTATTCACGCATTTACCATCGGTCTGGGCCTGCTAGAGTTATTGTCACGGGCTTCCAGTCCTCACTATACCTACCCTGTATCACCCCCTGATGATCCCACTGCTGTGGGTGAAACGCGTCGGGGTTGTAGGTCATCTCTTGCTATTTGTGTTTATATGTGCGTGTGTCTGTTTGTGTTTTTTATCCTCTAGGTGGACCCTGTACCTCCTGGCGATGGTCACGAGGGCATTATACAGTGGACACCTTTCATTCTTTTTGGTGTTGTGCTAGTCATCCGCTAGGGTACCACTGGATACCTATCTCTCTCCACTTGTCACTTTACCAGGGACAGTTAGGAGGTCGAGATTAGGTACGTGGACAGGGCGTCCCCACCATCAGGAGACGTCCCTGGGCAGAGGACCAGCTTAGGGTATCAGTGCTAGGGATTTAATTCCCCACCACTTACCCAGTGCATCTGACTGTATCCTGGCCTCTCCCCTCGGATTGTTTGTGTAGAGTTTTGTTTATGTGTATGTCTATATTTCTCATTAAATTTAGTCATCCTATGATTTAACAGGGTACCTTTGCTGGACTTTATGATCTCTACACGATTACTCTGATTCGATATAATATTGATACTATTCTTGCTGGACTTTTTACCCTAAAGACTTAGCTGAACTGGTGCAGAGGAGGGCAACCAGGGATAGTGTGGATTGCAGGACACAAAGCAGGTTATCAAATTTGAGGTTATTAATTTTGGAAAATGAATGGACAGTACAGAAATATTTATAAGGATCTTAAAGGCCTTAAACCTACAACTCCAAGAATCCTCCTTTCACTTCTATGGGAATTATAATAACAGCCGAGGAAGTGTGCATGCTGGGAGTTGTAGTTTCACAGCAGCTGGAGTGCCGAAGGTTGCTGATCCCTGCTCTCTAGTAATCCAAATCACTTTTTAAATGTGGACTTGCCTGCTGATTCAAACCCAGTTTACACCATCCTGATCGGTGGCCCCATTCTAGAGAAATTCATGATTTTGTTATATGCGAAGTACCTGCTTGGTGCGACGATGGTGTCACTGTTGCCCCATAAGCTTCCCTCCACTGCATGTGCTAATGACAATGACATCAGCAAGACTTGATGCCGACATCCGTCTCTTCCAGGTGTACACCAAAGCCATCAGCGCATATGCAGTATAGATAACTTCTGCCTGATAAGCATCAGGCCTATACAGCGCGTGCACTGAACCCCGAGGGGAAGGTGCAGCCTCAAGAATACAGGACCAGGCGAGAGATCTCCACGCCCTGGCACACAACACATTTTTTTGTGTGGGGAGGAGGGGTAAACGGTGGCGCCATTGTTGCACCAAGCAGGTCATTTGCATATCACAAAAGCATGAATTTCTCTAGAATGGGGTCACCGATCAGGATGGGGCAAGCTGGCCTTGAATTGGCAGGCAAGCGCACATATGAAAAGTGATTTGGATTACTATGGGGGTATGTGGTGACATATTCCCTTTCAAAAGTAATAACATCACCAGTTATGGGTACTAGATTTCTGGAGATGGGACACTCATCCAAGGTTTTATTCTGAAAGCCATTGTGTGCAGCAGTATTTGTCCATGCAATTCTCAGCCTATTTGCTGGATCACCGCCGGACTCCATTATACAGTTGCAAGAAAAAGTATGTGAACCCTTTGGAATTATATGGATTTCTGCACAAATTGGTCATAAAATGTAATCTAATATTCATGTAACTCACAACAATAGACAATCACAGTCTGCTTAAACTAATAACACACAAAGAATTAAATGTTACCATGTTTTTATTGAACACACCATATAAACATTCACAGTGCAGGTGGAAAAAGTATGTGAACCCTTGGATTTAATAACTGGTTGAACCTCCTTTGGCAGCAATAACTTCAACCAAACGTTTCCTGTAGTCGCAGATCAGAGGTGCACAGCGGTCAGAAGTAATTCTTGACCATTCCTCTTTACAGAACTGTTTCAGTTCAGCAATATTCTTGGGATGTCTGGTGTGAATCGCTTTCTTGAGGTCATGCCACAGCATCTCAATCAGGTTGAGGTCAGGACTCTGACTGGGCCACTCCAGAAGGCGTATTTTCTTCTAAGCCATTCTGTTGTTGATTTACTTCTATGCTTTGGGTCGTTGTCCTGTTGCAACACCCATCTTCTGTTGAGCTTCAGCTGGTAGACAGATGGCTTTAAGTTCTCCTGCAAAATGTCTTGATAAACTTGGGAATTCATTTTTCCTTCGATGATGGCAATCCGTCCAGGCCCTGACGCAGCAAAGCAGCCCCAAACCATGATGCCCCCACCACCATACTTCACAGTTGGGATGAGGTTTTGATGTTGGTGTGCTGTGCCTCTTTTTCTCCACACATAGTGTTGTGTGTTTCTTCCAAACAACTCAACTTTGGTTTCATCTATCCACAGAATATTTTGCCAGTACTGCTGTGGAACATCCAGGTGCTCTTGTGCAAACTGTAAACGTGCAGCAATGTTTTTTTTGGACAGCAGTGGCTTCCTCTGTGGTATCCTCCCATTAAATCCATTCTTGTTTAGTGTTTTACATATCGTAGATTCGCTAACAGGGATGTTAGCATATGCCAGAGACTTTTGTAAGTCTTTAGCTGACACTATAGGATTCTTCTTCACCTCATTGAGCAGTCTGCGCTGTGCTCTTGCAGTCATCTTTGCAGGATGGCCACTCCTAGGGAGAGTAGCAGCAGTGCTGAACTTTCTCCATTTATAGACAATTTGTCTTACCGTGGACTGAGGAACAGCAAGGCTTTTGGAGATACTTTTATAACCCTTTTCTAGCTTTATGCAAGTCAACAATTCTTAATCGTAGGTCTTCTGAGAGCTCTTTTGTGCGAGGCATCATTCACATCAGGCAATGCTTCTTGTGAAAAGCAAACCCAGAACTTGTGTGTGTTTTTTATAGGGCAGGGCAGCTGTAACCAACACCTCCAATCTCATCTCATTGATTGGACTCCAGTTGGATGACACCTCACTCCAATTAGCTCTTGGAGATGTCATTAGTCTAGGGGTTCACATACTTTTTCCACCTGCACTGTGAATGTTTACATGGTGTGTTCAATAAAAACATGGTAACATTTAATTCTTTGTGTGTTATTAGTTTAAGCAGACTGTGATTGTTTATTGTTGTGACTTAGATGAAGATCCGATCACATTTTATGACCAATTTGTGCAGAAATCCATATCATTCCAAAGGGTTCACATACTTTTTCTTGCAACTGTAGTTAATGGGTCCAGACGGCATTCCGGTAGCATCCAACAATGCCGAATTGGCAAACACAAATGTGAAACAAGCCTTAACTGTCAACCACACCATAGGAGAGTTTGCCTTTCTCTTGATAAACAATGTGTGCGTGTATATATATATATATATATATATATATATATAGTACTATATATGTAGGAGCCATCTGCACTGATTTAATCAGCCACGGCCATACGACAGGAGTGCAATATCTCAATGATGCACGATAATAAAACATAGCAATAAACATTTTATATCTCAATTAATAAGCAAACGGTATTGTAAAATCTTTTTATTGCAGGCATAGCTGTGGCTTTTATGGCATTACTGGAAAATCTCTCCAAATACTTCTAGAAGCACCATTCATGCTTTGTATAGTTCACATCCTTTTAAATTGTCTTTAAAATAAATTGTACCCAATAGGAAGAATGGGAGTTTTAAGAGGATGATTTCATTGTGTTTTGTAAAAAGACAGAGCTGCCATGGCGGTGAACTTGTTGAGGTGACGGCATACTAATAGCTGGTGGATATAAGGCATGATTAGTCATTTATGTCAGCAGGCGGGTGTCTGTTATGCACAAATAACAGCCTCAAAACCTTGAACAGCTATATTTACATTGGTTATACAACAGGGCCATAACGAGTACCGACAATTTAACAAGTCGTTAATCGCAGATTTAACCCCTTAGGGACCGGGCTCATTTTCACCTTAAGGACCAGGCCATTTTTTTCAAATTTGACCAGTGTCACTTTATGTGGTGATAACTTTAAAATGCTTTTACTTATCCAGGCCATTCTGAGATAGTTTTTTCATCACATATTGTACTTCATGACACTGGTAAAATGGAGTAAAAAAAAAAATCATTTTTATTTATAAAAACAAATACCAAATTTACCAAAAATTTGGAAAAATTACCAAATTCCCAAGTTTCAATTTCTCTACTTCTATAATACATAGTAATACCTACAAAAATAGTTATTACTTTACATTCCCCATATGTCTACTTCATGTTTGGATCATTTTAGGAATGACATTTTATTTTTTGGGGATGTTACAAGGCTTAGAAGTTTCAAATCAAATCTTTTTTGTAAAATTTCCAAAACCCACTTTTTAAGGACCAGTTCAGGTCTGAAGTCACTTTGTGAGGCTTACATAATAGAAACCACCTAAAAATGACCCTATTCTAGAAACTATACCCCTCAAGGTATTCAAAACTGATTTTACAAACGTCATTAACCCTTTAGGTGTTCCACAAGAATTAATGGAAAATAGAGATACAATTTCAAAATTTTACTTTTTTGGCAGATTTTCCTTTTTAATATTTTTTTTCCAGTTACAAAGCAAGGGTTTACAGCCAAACCAAACTCAATATTTATGGCCCTGATTCTGTAGTTTACAGAAACACCCCATATATGTGGTCGTAAACACAGCAGGGCGCAGAAGGAAAGGAATGCCATACGGTTTTTGGAAGGCAGATTTTGCTGGACTGGTTTTTTGACACAATGTCCCATTCGAAGCCCCGCTGATGCACCCCTAGAGTAGAAACTCCAAAAAAGTGACCACATTTTGGAAACTACGGGATAGGGTGGCAGTTTTGTTGGTACTATTTTAGGGTACATATGATTTTCGGTTGCTCTATATTACACTGTTTGTGAGGCAAGGTAACAAGCACGGACCCGGCGATACCTAATATGTATACAATTTTTTTTATTTATGTAAGTTTTACACAATGATTTCATTTTTGAAACAAAAAAAATCATGTTTTAGTGTCTCCATAGTCTAAGGCCATAGTTTTTTCAGCTTTTTTGATCGCTTGCTATTACACTTTTGTGATGTAAGGTGACAAAAAATGGCTTTTTTTACACCGTTTTTATTTAATTTTTTTTACGGTGTTCATCTGAGGGGTTAGGTCATGTGATATTTATATAGAGCAGATTATTGTGAACGCAGTGATACCTAATATGTATACTTTTTTAAATTTACTTAAAGAGGACCTTTCACCGATTCTTACCCTATGAACTAACTATACAGACATGTGGAGCAGCACCCGGGGATATCACTGCACTTACTATTATCCCCGGGCGCCGCTCCGTTCTCCCGTTATGCCCTCCGGTATCTCCGCTCACTAAGTTATAGTAGGCGGAGATTCTAGTCCCTAAGTTATGGTAGGCGGAGTCTGCTCTAGCGCTGGCCAATCGCAGCGCAGAGCTCACAGCCTGGGAGGTTATTTTCTCCCCGACTGTGAGCTCTGCAATGCGATTGGCCAGCGATACAGAAGAACAAGGGCAGACTCCGCCTACCATAACTTAGGGAACGGAGATACCGGAGGACATAGCAGGAGAACGGAGCGGCGCCCGGGGATAATAGTAAGTGCAGTGAGATCCCCGGGCGCCGCTCCACATGTCTGTATAGTTAGTTCATAGGGTAAGAATCGGTGAAAGGTCCTCTTTAAGTTTTACACAATAATAGATTTTTTAAAACCAAAAAAAAAGATGTTTTAGTGTCTTCATATTCTGAGCCATAGTTTCTTTTTTTGTTTTTGGGAGATTATCTTAGGTAGGGGCTCATTTTTTGCGGGATGAGGTGACGGTTAGATTGGTACTATTTGGGTGGGCATACGCCTTTTTGATCGCTTGCTGTTGTACTTTTAGTGATGTAAGGTGACAAAAAAATTGTCTATTTAGCACAGTTTTTATTTTTTATTTTTTATTTTTTACGGTGTTCATCTGAGGGGTTAGGTCGTGATATGTTTATAGAGCGGGGGAAACTTTATTTTCAACTTTATTTTTTCACTTTATTTTTTGTTCCACTTTGGGACTTCAACTTTTGGGGGTCTGATCCCCTTTACAATGCATTCCAATACTTCTGTATTGGAATGCATTGGCTGTGAGAGTAATACAGTGTGTATCACTAATACAGCTTCCTGCCTGTGAGATCCAGGGGGCTGCATCTCACAGGCTCTTCACTGGAAGGCAGCGCCGATGCCTAAGGAAGGCATTGCGCTGCCTTCCATGCCATCGGGTCCCCATTACAGCAGCACAGGGACCCGATGGCACCGCCGTTCACCCGCCGGAACGACCCGTAAACGCCGCAAACCGCAGGTCTGAGTTGACCTGCGGTTTGCAGCGATCGCCGATGCAGGGGGGGTCATGGGACCTTCCCCCCCCCCCCCGCGCATTGTCCCAGGGTGCCTGCTGATTGATTTCAGAAGGCACCCAGTTCCGATCACCGCCTGCTGCGCGACGGTGATCGGAACTACACATGACGTACCGATACGTCATGTGTCCTTAAGTACCAGGACATCATGACGTACCAGTACGTCATATGTCCCCAAGAGGTTAAAGTGCCTTTACACAAGTACCTTTGTGTCAGCAGCATATCCCCTAGCCTTTCTGCTGCCTGAGCGAAAACTCAAACGGCACCCCAACACCCCCAATGCCAATTTCTTAACCTACCCCTTCCCTCCAGCCCTACTGTTGAAGACATACTTGGAAAACATTACATACAGAGCTACAAAACATACAGGGTAATACAACGCCACATACTGTGCCCACTGTGCTTCCCAAAACTATACAGCAGAAACAGATAATCCCCCTTCCGCTGCCCCTCTCTTGCCCCTACCTGGTGCTGCCTGAGGCAATCGCCTCACCTCGCCTCATTGGTGGTGCACCCCTGCTACAAACAATGATTTTTCTGGTTCATTTTTCGCTGCTTGAATGAGAGCACCGCTGCGGTAACCAGACACCACCACTACATGGTGTACAGGGCTGTGCAGTTCTGCTGCCTGGTTCCAGCACCGCAGCTAGTAAAAACATGATGTGTGTGGCTACTGCGAGCTGGACCCCTGCGGATCATCAATAAGTAAGTCCAGAAAACCCCTTTAAATAAAAAGAAATGAGGAAAAATTTTATTTTATCCATTTTCTGACCATTTCCCCCTAAATAAGACCTACAAGATGAAATTAAATACGATTCAGTTTTAAATAATAAGGCAATGTTTACGCACCACGTTCTCTCAGGTAGAACATGCTACAGTTTCTTCCGTGGTTGTTCACTTTGAATGTCACGGTCCTACTTAGGGCTTAGCTCTATTGAAAGGAGCTAAACCACGCTCCGATGCGCTCCCTTGCCCTGCGCTAGATCTTGCAGGGCAAGCGATCTTTTGTTTACAATAACACACTGCCGGGCGGTGGCTTCCACCCAGCAGTGTGTTCAGTGACATCACCGGTTCTGATGGGCGGGCTTTAGCGCTGCCCTAGCCGTTTTACAGGCTACGGCAGCGCTAAAGCCCACCCATCAGTGCCGGTGACGTCACCAGACTTCCTGGCAGCCGTATGGAGAACCCGCTTTGTCACCGGAACTCCAGAAAATGCCTTTGCCCTGCTCAATTTAGCGCAGGGCAAAGGAGAGCATCGAAGCATAAACTGCTCCGATGCTTAAGTCAGGGGGGCTGCCTGGGTGAAAATGGGCGTATGTCGGGGTTCAGCTCGCTCTGAACCCGGACAACCCCTTTAATCGGCATTAGTAGGCCACACATGCTCCTCTGGAATTCTGGGAGAAATGGTATGTAAATGAGCTCTTAACAAGCTCTGCCTCCAAATGTAAGGCAGCTATCCTATAACTAGGCCTTGAGACATGACTGTTAAATAAACCAGCACCTCACCTGCAGTTTCAGGGTGATTGTTCCTCATCAGTGCAGAGCAGCGAGAATACGGGCTTAACTGGGTGAGAGTTAGGATTTAGGGGGGAGTACTATCTTTCCTTGGGGAGGCAGCGCCTTAGTCGGCGTGAGGAGACTTTTAGGTCATACATGCTCCTCTGGAATTCTGTGAAGAAAGGGATGCAAATGAGCTCTTAACAAGCTCTGCCTCTAATGCCACCTGACGTAAGGCATCTATCCTATAAGTCAGGGATGCCCTCCAGCTGTTGTAAAACTACAACTCCCACCATGCCTTGCTGTAGGCCGATAGCTGTAGGCTGTCTGGGCATGCTGGGAGTTGTAGTTTTGCAACAGCTGGAGGGCCACAGGTTGGGCATGCCTGCTATAAGTCAATGTTCAACCCTCTATACAGGCCTTGAAACATGACTCTGATATTAAATTAAGCTTGTTAGGGGGGAGCGGAGCTTGCCAATGGCCGAGTGAGCAGCGCGCACTCAGAGCTCCTGACCATCTCCGGCAGTTTTTCAGAGCACAGGTCACAAGCGACTCACCTTCCACCATGAAAAACAGAGGGAAAAGAACCTCGTCCACACCAGCACCGGTGGACAGAAAATCAGGCGCCATGGAGCGATATCTAGCATCCAGCTCCCAGCCGGTGAGTGGCGCCAAGACATCCATGCGACCCAAGATGGCGGAAGCACCTCATGGTGAGAAGATAGCGGCGCCGGCCGCCGCAGCAGCATCCCCTGACCCCAGTCGATCACCGCCTGGCACACCGATCATACGGTCATATGCAGGAGCAGTTCAGAGCCCGTCCTCGGCGGCTCCATCCTCACCTGCCATGACGGAGAGCAGGCTCTCCTCACCCAGCTCCTCACCTCAGTCCCACTGCTCACCAGGGCGCCCAGACGCTGACATACAGGCGACACCGTTCTCACAAGAGGAGGAATGGGACTGGAAAGTCCATCTTAAAGCTCTGCCTACAAAGCATGAGCTGAATGATCTTTTCATTAAGCTTGAAGCCTCACACAAGCAAGATATTGCTGGCTTACATACAGATATCAAGCAAGTAGGCCATAGAGTGGAGGATGTGGAAGCCGTTCAAGAACAGACCCTCCAGACACTGGAGTCTCACCAGCAGATCCTGCAAGATCACACAGGTCAGATCCAGGACATACTAAGTCACCTTGATGACATAGAAAACAGAAATAGGAGAAATAATCTCCGCATAAGGGGAGTCCCAGAATCTGTTCTCCCACAGGACCTGGATCATTGGGCTCAAGATCTATTTGTCAAGCTACTTAACAGAAGCCCAGATACTCCGGTCGAAATTGACAGGATTCACAGAACTCTGGGTCCGAAACTTGCAGATCCAGCTCGCACACGTGACATAGTGTGCAGAATTCATTTCTTCAAAAAGAAGGAAGAGATCCTTAAAGCCTCAAGAAATATGTCGCCAAGTCTTCCGGATTACCCCGGAGTACTCATTTTACCAGATCTAGCTAGGCGTACACTCATGTTGAGGAAAGCCCTCAAACCTTTATTGATCCTCCTTAAGGACAATGATATTATATACCGCTGGGGCTACCCCTTCCAGCTCTTCGCCAGAAAAGATGGGAAGTCTGCCACTTTCAAGTCCATCACTGACCTTCAGAAGATATTGGACATTTTCAACTTACCATCTGTCAGCCTTCCTGATTGGCCCAGACAAAGGGAATTGGTTCCTGTGCCGCGCGGAGACCCCTGGCAGACGGCGCTCCCAAAACAGCAGAGACCACCTAGAAGCTCTCGTTCACCTAAAGACTGAACCGTCTAGTTATTGAGAGGTTCCAGCCTCTAGTTGCAATTTGTTTTTCTTTCCAAGGAACCCTAGTTACACAGGCTCTTTAGAATGCTTCTAACATGATACCAAATGTTCTCACAGTTTAATTGTGACCTGTTATAACCACTTACTCCATTACTTACCCGGAGACAAGTCAGGCAGCCGTAACGCCCTTGCCTTCTCTTACCCCCACTAGGTTCTACAACACCTACTGAGTGTTGTATATGACGAATAGTCATAACTTAGTGACCGTTGAACCGATTGTTTGGTTCCTATTACCTTTCAGATTATCATTGTCTGTTCACTGAAACCTCAGTGTTTCCTAATTGTATTATCTGTTTGTCCTACGTCTTCCCCCTACTTCTCCCCTGTGTGTAGTCTTTCCTTGCATCCTTAACCCTTACTCCTTTCATTCATCATGGCGGGATTGTTATCGTTTAGCTCCTTTAATGCCAGGGGCCTTAACAAACCTGAGAAACGCAGTCAAATTTTATACCGGTTTCATAAAAAAAGGATCATGATAGCGATGATCCAGGAGACTCATTTCAAGACCTCATCCATCCCAAATTGCAGGAACAGGTACTACCACACCTGGTTCCATAGTTCACACCCAGATAAAAAAAGCAGGTGGAGTCTCCATAGCTTTCCACAAAGCCTTCCAGCCCAAGGTCTTAGCCTCTGACATTGACACTAAGGGGCGCTATATATTTCTTAAACTTGCACTTAATGATCAAGTATTTACTGTTGCTAATTTGTACTTTCCTAACCAGGTCCAGGCCTCCTTTGGGACCAAGATGTTAAGAAGATTAGCTGGCTTCGCCGAGGGCTCCCGTATTATTTTAGGAGGTGACCTCAACATGACAATGAACCCCGAGCTTGATTCTTCGGTGAGTAAGTCCACGATCTCTCCCACTTCGTTGCGTAAGTTCAGAGCAGCACTCACATCCCTCAGATTGGTTGATCTTTGGAGGGTCTTGCATCCGGGTGTCAGAGATTACAGCTACTACTCTGCAGCACACAACACATACAGCAGACTAGACCATCTCTTCGTATCGCAGAGCTTCTTGGACCTTGATCCCCGATGCTCGATCGATTCTATGATATGGTCGGATCATGCGCGGGTATTTGGATTATTGTCTCCAATTCACACATCTCCTCGCTCATTCACTTGGAGATTATTAAATGATGCGGTTTGCTCGGCAGCTATAAAGACAGCCATTGCTGATTTTGTTGCTGACCATCGATCGGATACCACTGCTTCTCCTCTAAAATGGGAAGCACTCAAATGTGTGGTAAGAGGCGTGTTTCTGTCCCATGGGTCTCGGCTTAAAAGAGAGAGGACACATAAGTTAACCGCTCTTTTTAAAGAACTTGAAGGCAAAGAGTCCATTAATAAAACCTCTGCGTCAGATTCTCTTAAAGCTGAACTTTCCTCCATTAGGCAACAGATATTAAAAATTTTAGATCAGAAATCTCTTTGTATGAGAGATAAAATTAAGCGAGGTTACTACGAGTTTGGTGACAAATGTGGAAAATGGCTGGCGAAAGCTTTACATCCGCGTATTCCGCTCACACATATCCCCTCATTGAACATAGGCTCGAGGGGTCAGATACATGCCCCGCTTGAAATTGCTCGTGAGTTCCGGTCATATTACTCAGACCTATATAATTTAGATCACACACATACATCCGTCCCGAGATCGTCATCCCAAAACGTACAAAATTATCTATCTCAATTTGGTCCCCCGAATCTACCGGACGATGCATCTACTGGTATGAAGGAGGATTTTTCTTCATCAGAGCTCTTACATGTCATTAAGGACCTCAAAAATGGGAAGAGTCCCGGCCCTGATGGGTTGTCTGCACGTTTCTATAAATACTTTACAGAGGATCTGGCCCCTATTCTCCTAGATGCATTTAATTCTATATCCGCCACATGCCCCTTCCCATCTCAAACCCTGCAGGCCCATATTACAGTCATCCCCAAACCAGACAAGGACCATTCCCTTTGCTCCAATTATAGGCCCATCTCCCTTCTTAATATCGACCTGAAATTATTTGCTAAAATTCTGGCCTTAAGATTACACCCCCACATACCAAAATGTACTCATAGAGAACAGGTAGGATTTGTCCCAGGACGAGAGGCCCGTGACAACACCATCAAATCCATAAGTCTGATATCTAAAGCTAAACAACTAAAGATACCCATGTGTCTTCTCTCAGTGGATGCGGAGAAGGCATTCGACAGGGTCAGTTGGCACTTCCTAGAAAGGACTCTGATTCATATTGGGATAGGTCCCAAGATGATAAATAGAATCATGGCCTTATACTCTGGCCCTACCGATCGGGTTCGTGTCAATGGTGTCCTGTCGGATTCCTTCCCTATCTCAAATGGAACGCGGCAGGGATGTCCTCTCTCTCCGTTTCTTTATATTCTTGTTATGGAATCTTTAGCGAATGCCTTGCGAGCCAATGACGCAATTAGAGGCCTTCACATTGGCAATATAGAACATAAACTATCACTGTTTGCCAACGATCTCTTGATGTACTTAACAAACCCTAGAATTGGTCTCCCCTCGGTACTGAAGGAATTTCAGATTTTTGGGACGTTATCCAACTTCAAGGTCAATGTCCAGAAGTCTGAACTTTTAAATATTTCTCTCCCTTCTCGAGATATCACTGCACTCAGAGATACATTCGCTTTTAAATGGGCCTCAAGTAAGCTTAAACACCTGGGAACTTACATCTCTTCTGACACTTCCCACCTGTTCAAGCTCAACTTCCTCCCTATACTCCACACCATTGAAAATAGCTTACAAGCTTGGTCAGCTTTAAATGTTTCGTGGTTTGGCAGAATAAACACCTTAAAAATGGACATTCTGCCCAGACTTCTTTATTTATTCCAGACAATCCCCTGTCGGATCCCAGCCTCTTACTTTGCACGTTTAAGGAAACTCACTTCTCGTTTTATATGGGGTAGATCCAAGCCAGGTTGAGCTACAATCTTATGATCAGGTCCAAGGAACACGGAGGCACAGGTTTGCCTAACTTCCTATCATACTACAGAGCGGCGGTCGCCAACTGCGTGATTGACCTTACCCATAATCTTGAGGGAAAACTTTGGGTTGAATTAGAACACACTCTAGCCCCTGGTCTTATCCCAGGCGTTTTCTGGTTTCCGACAAGTACACTGACCCAATTGCCTATTCAAAGGTTATCACCTTTTCTATCTTCTCTAGTACACATTTGGACCAGGTTCGCCTCCACGACCCGATTGGTTACGATCCCTGGCCCTCTCACAAACATGATAAAAAAAGGGAAATAGCTCACCCTCTCACAGCCACAGAGAGGTGCTCTGGTCTAAAATGATTCACCCTTCAAAAATGCAAGAAAACGTATATAACTAAAAGACCGGCACTCTCAACACATGGGACCATATGATTAAATGCAAATCACAATGTTTTATTAATACATATATAAAAGAATAAAAAGATAAAATATACACTAACACTGGATAATTGTTAGATGGTTTCACACAGTATTGTGCTAATCATACAATAGTATCATGAATCATATCCACAAACATCCAATGTTCAATATTGGTCCGTATTTAGTTAAAAAGACCACTATAGGAAAAAAGAGACCATGAGTGTTCACATATAAGTTCCTAGGAAGAAAGGAAAATAGAAGTCCTTTTTGATTCTGTCCTGAATGTGGGCAGACAATGCGAGATGGTATTCGCTAGAGTGAAGTCAATATTATATTGTAAATGACTGTCTCTTTTCCATATAAGTATCGCTTAGCGATTGGCAATCAAATGCGCCTGGTGATCACCCACTATGTGGGCTTACCTTCCCTTAGTGCCGGTCAGTCGGTCAGGTTCCTCGGGGCTCGCTGGGAGCCGGCGTCCCGGCTGTTGCGCTGTCAGCGTCCCACGTGGATTTGGAGGAAAAATTTGTCGCTCCGGAAATGACGTATCGGCATATAGGATGGTATTCAGTAGTTTGCTCAGGTTCGGCTGTTCGTTGTGACGGCTGAGGTAAAACTTACAGTGCACTGTAGTTGAAGTTTTTGCTTCTCACAGATGGGTCATATTCTGATCTCCAATTTGGATCTCTTAATACCAAACGCGTTTCGGGGAACACTCTCCCCTTCTTCAGTGGTGATGACCCTCCTTCATGTCTGATTGGTTTTTATACCCTCCATTAGTAATTGCCAAAAACAGACATGGAATATGTCCATTTTTTTCTTTGTCCATTTTTAGTCATTTACAACATAATTATTTAGTATCTATTGTCTTTCACATCTCTTTTCTACATAGTTCTTTTCATGTGTTCGATATTTTTTCATTTTTTCACTTGCGGTTGTATTGCGTTTTTAATGCGTTTTATTTTTGACATATGCGTTTTTTTTGTCAAAAGTTGCAATTTACCCTATAGTGCAAAATCCATAATGGGTTTTATTGCACGAACCATGGTTAGCCTTATATATCATTTGTTATGATCTATTATGTGTATATGTGCAAATGAGCCTACATTTATATCTAACAATAATATTTAAAATATTTCCATCCCTTTTTTTTCAATATTAAAATTGGGGACATTAAAACAAAATAAAATTGTGAAAAACCTTTTTTGATGAAGTAAAGACACAAAAACAAAATCAAAATTCCGAATTTAGAATGATCCTACCATATAGCGTCCGCTCCAAACAAATAAATGGAATTATTAAACGTCACTGGCACCATTTCTTCCAAGACAAGATAATAGGCCCACTACTACCAATAAATCCCCTCATAACATATACCAAGGCACCAAATCTAGGGATCCAAATAGCACCAACTGTTAAAAAAAAAGGGCAAAAAAACAACAAATCAAAGTTGGTTGAAACCTGATGGTTTCTTTAGATGCGGATCCTGTATTGGTTGTAGAAAAACCAAATTTCCTAAAAAAACTATAAAAGTCTCCTCAACTCAGAATTTGTTCTCAATGACAATTAAGGGCCTCTTAACATGCAACTCCTCCAGCGTGATCTATTTGATCCAGTGCCCATGCACTAAACAATATATTGGGAGGACAAAACGACAACTTAAAGTACGAATATCTGAACATCTTAATAATATAGCTAAGGGCTGTGAAAACAATGCCCTATCAAGACACTTTAAAGAAGTCCACAATAAAAACTGTGAGGGTCTGTCCTTCTCAGCGCTGGAACAGATAGATCACGATTGGAGAGGAGGTAACCACATTGAAAAAATGTCAAGGGCAGAGTCTAAAAGAATATATGACTTTGGAAGTCTCATACCTAAGGGATTAAATGCTGACCTAGAGATTTTTGGCTTCCTTTGAGTTTATGGGTCGTTTGCCTTTTTTCCAATGGAGAGTCGCATGTTTGGCTGTTTATCGGCACTGCGACCCTCTCTCGGGGAAAGGCGCACGTACCTTCCATCTAAACAAAATGCTTCTTGGGAAAGAAAGAAATGTCCCAGGAAACCATTTTTAAAAAAAATTCTGTAAACAAGATGCAAAGTAAAACATATAGGTACATCCGCATTAATTTGCGGCTGTATCTTTATCATATCATAAACCACCGAATAGTACCAATGTATGTCCTTTATATTCTAGGACAGAATGTATAGATAGAAATATATATAATGTTGATATATAATAATCAACAAAATATGAAGATTCACAATGTATTACATCAGCAACTCACAATTTTATTTTGTTTTTATGTCCCCAATTTTAATATTGAAAAAAAAGGGATGGAAATATTTTAAATATTATTGTTAGATATAAATGTAGGCTCATTTGCACATATACACATAATAGATCATAACAAATGATATATAAGGCTAACCATGGTTCGTGCAATAAAACCCATTATGGATTTTGCACTATAGGGTAAATTGCAACTTTTGACAAAAAAAACGCATATGTCAAAAATAAAACGCATTATAAACGCAATACAACCGCAAGTGAAAAAATGAAAAAATATCGAACACATGAAAAGAACTATGTAGAAAAGAGATGTGAAAGACAATAAATACTAAATAATTATGTTGTAAATGACTAAAAATGGACAAAGAAAAAAATTGACATATTCCATGTCTGTTTTTGGCAATTACCAATGGAGGGTATAAAAACCAATCAGACATGAAGGAGGGTCATCACCACTGAAGAAGGGGAGAGTGTTCCCCGAAACGCGTTTGGTATTAAGAGATCCAAATTGGAGATCAGAATATGACCCATCTGTGAGAAGCAAAAACTTCAACTACAGTGCACTGTAAGTTTTACCTCAGCCGTCACAACGAACAGCCGAACCTGAGCAAACTACTGAATACCATCCTACATGCCGATACGTCATTTCCGGAGCGACAAATTTTTCCTCCAAATCCACGTGGGACGCTGACAGCGCAACAGCCGGGACGCCGGCTCCCAGCGAGCCCCGAGGAACCTGACCGACTGACCGGCACTAAGGGAAGGTAAGCCCACATAGTGGGTGATCACCAGGCGCATTTGATTGCCAATCGCTAAGCGATACTTATATGGAAAAGAGACAGTCATTTACAATATAATATTGACTTCACTCTAGCGAATACCATCTCGCATTGTCTGCCCACATTCAGGACAGAATCAAAAAGGACTTCTATTTTCCTTTCTTCCTAGGAACTTATATGTGAACACTCATGGTCTCTTTTTTCCTATAGCGGTCTTTTTAACTAAATACGGACCAATATTGAACATTGGATGTTTGTGGATATGATTCTTGATACTATTGTATGATTAGCACAATACTGTGTGAAACCATCTAACAATTATCCAGTGTTAGTGTATATTTTATCTTTTTATTCTTTTATATATGTATTAATAAAACATTGTGATTTGCATTTAATCATATGGTCCCATGTGTTGAGAGTGCCGGTCTTTTAGTTATATACGTCCTCTCACAAACATATCTGGTCATCCATTGATGCCAGCCACACTGTTAGCTCTACCAGCCCTCAGCTTACAATCCAGACTCCAGATCAGGGTCAAAGATATATACTCGGTTAGAGGGATTAAAGATTTTAAAGACCTAGGCCATATTATACCTGACTCACCAGGGCGATGGTTTCACTACTTACAATTACGCAGTTTCACTGGATCTCTGGCACCCGGTATGCAACTTCAATCCTCAGTAACTGATTTCGAGAAACTATGCCTAGCTTCTTCTGCTCCTGGGCATTCTATATCCCTTATATATGCCATTCTGAACTCGGGAGAGATCGGGGATGACACAGAAGAGTTCCCTTCCCCAACTAAGAAAATTATGCTATCATGGGAATCTGAGTTGGGATACCCTCTCACACCTGATCAATGGAAGAGATCTCTCCTTTTCACCCATAAGTCTTCGATTTCCTGCAAGATCCAGGAACTCAATTATAAGATTTGGTCTAGATGGTATAGGACCCCGGTTAAGCTTAACCAGTTTTATCCTTCGGTGCCAGACACGTGTTGGAGGTGTTCGAAAGATAGGGGCACTATGCTGCACATCTGGTGGGAGTGTACGGGAGTAGCAACACTATGGAATAACATCTTCAAGCTATACGAATATCTATACAAAATCCATATCCCTATGTCGCCCCAGATAGCTCTCCTTTCAGTTTATCCGGGCAGAATTAAGATAGTTAAGAAGGGCATTCTTAGATTTTTTGTCATAGCAATGCGTCAAATAATTCCCAGAGCCTGGCGATCACCAGATAGTCCCCTCAGGATCACTTGGGTTAATGCTTTGGATTCTCTAGCACGTCTAGAGGAGCTGGGAGCCGAGGATCAAGGTCTTGGAGATGCTCACTCTAAACAATGGGAGGCCTGGTACCAGTTCTGTGCATCAGCAGGTTTCTCGGGTTGGTTGTCCTCAGGATCTACTACTTAAAGTATTCTGTCCAGTCTGACTGCAGTTATATCTTGTATAGATTACTAGTTCAATCCCTTCCCCCCCCCCTCCCTCCTTGCCCTCCCCCCTGGATCCTTTGTCTTGTCTCCCCCGTTCTACTCCATTCATCTAGTATTGATGATTGGCGATTCTCTTCTCTATATGCTGATTTGATATGTACTATTGTAATGCCCACATATTGCATATACTCAAATGTAACTAGCTCATATTGCATATTTTCAAATGTATATGGTTTTCAATCAAAACAAATTGAACCATAAATGAAGCTTGTTAGGAGCTCATTTGCATCCCTTTCTTACCAGAATTACAGAGGAGCATATATGGCCTATATGTCTCCTCACGCCGATTAAGGTGCTCTCTCCCAAAGGAGATAAAGTACCCCCCCAAATCCTGACTTAGGCCTCTCAGGCAGTTAAGCCTGTATTCTCTGCTCTGCACTGATGAGGGGCAAGCTCTCTGAAACAGCTGTCTGCAGATGAGGTGCTGGCTTATTTTATATCCGAATCATGTTGCAAAGCCTATTTAAAGGGACAAACATTAACTTACATCTGCTGGTCGAATGACCGGTTACACCACTACTGTATACATTGCCAAAAATACATAAAAGTCTCAAAAATCCCCCTGGACGCCCCATAGTTTAAGGGATTGATTCTGCTTTTTCCCTGCAGCCACCTTCCTTGATAAATACCTGAGAAATTACGCCATGTCAACTAAGTCATATGTGAGGGACACTACTGATTTTCTCAACAAATTACAAACATTGCATATTGAAGAGGGACAATACTTAGTCTCTTTTGATGTGGTAAGTCTCTACATGAGTATTGACCATACTAAGGCTACTTTCACACTAGCGTTCGGAGCGGGTCCGTCTGATGTTTCATCAGACGGATCCGCTCCTATAATGCAGACGTTTGCATCTGTTCAGAACGGATCCGTCTGCATTATAACTTAGAAAATTTTCTAAGTGTGAAAGTAGCCTGAGCGGATCCGTTCAGACTTTACATTGAAAGTCAATGGGGTACGGATCCGCTTGAAGATTGAGCCATATGGTGTCATCTTCAAGCAGATCCGTCCCCATTGACTTCCATTATAAGTCTGGACGGATCCGCTCGCCTCCGCACGGCCAGACGGACACCCGAACGCTGCAAGCAGCGTTCGGGTGTCCGCTCGCGGAGCGGAGGCTGAGCGCTGGCAGGCGGATGCATTCTCAGTGGATCCGCCTCCACTGAGAATGCATTAGGGCCAGACGGCTGCGTTCAGGGCCGCTTGTGAGCCCCTTCAAACGGAGCTCACGAGCGGACACCTGAACGCAGGTGTGAAAGTAGCCTAAGGGATTAGAAGCTGTAGGATGGGCCCTCTGCACTGATAAGACAGAGCAAGATCTGATACAATTTATCCTCTCCTTATTAGAGATAGTACTTACCTGTAACTATTTTCTATTTGAGGATACATATTATATACAGCAGCAGCGGACCGCAATGGGGTCAAATGTGGCCCCGACATATGCGAATATATATATGAGCAAGTTTAAGGAGTCCTTTGTATACCCATCTAGCCTCTTTACATTTGTGAGGGGCTGGATGAGGTATATAGACAACATTTTCTTTATCTGGACAGGGCCTTTGGACAGCCTGCTTGAGTTCCAACGATACATCAATTCGATATATGAAGAATTACAATTTACAGCAGTCTACTCACAGACGAGTTTACAATTTTTGGACACTATGGTACAGTGTGTTGAGGGGTCGTTAAGGACTGACCTATTTGTAAAACCCACAGATAATAATATGCTTCTGTTTAAAAGTGACCATCCTAAGTTTATGAAAGAATCACTACCTTATAGTCAATTACTTAGGGTGAAACGGATAGTGGCTGACAAGGAGAGACTTTACATTAGAATGAGGGAGTTGTGTAATAAGTTTTATCAAAGAGGTTATCCAAGGGCCATGGTACAGAGGCATAAACATAGGGTTAATGGGTTGAGAAGAGCGGAATTGTTAAACGTGAATAAGCAACGTGGTGAGAACCAAAGGGTTCCCTTTGTCTCAACTTATACAGTGTGTAGTAGGCAAATAGCACATGTCCTCAAAACCAACTGGCACATACTTTCACAATCATTTCCAGATATTGAAGAATTCCGTACTACCCTCCTCATGTCCTACAGAAGGTCACGTAATTTAGGGCATAGACTGACACATGCAGACACAAGACATCTTGATATGCCCAAGATCAAGAAGAAGGGCTGCTTTCCCTGTTTGGGCTGTTGTAATTGCAATGGAATGTTAAAAGGAAGTTTTTATTGCACATTTCAGAACAGGTAAAAGATATCAAATTAGGGACTATTACACATGCAGATCGGAATATGTGATTTATGTGTTGCAATGCCCATGTGGACTATTATATGTGGGAGAAACTACACAGGAATTCAGGAATAGACTAAATCGGCATCGCTACCAAATACAGAAATTACTCTTAGGAGAGAGAGAGACTGATACTTCCAGAACCGAATTACCAGTATCGGAGCATTTCTTGAAACTTAGACATAATGTTTCCCAACTCCTTTTCCGTGTGATTGATGGAGTACCTCCCCAAAGGAGAGGAGGCGACAGGGAAAAATTATTTAAAAGTTTGGAATTAAGGTGGGTTTTCAAATTACAAACACTTGAACCTAGAGGCCTTAACAGGGAATTCAAGATTGGTTCACTCTACTGAGCCGAACGGGTTTTAGTTTTTACCTTACTGATTGTATATGTTTTTAAGTAAGTTATGTACACAACCTATTTGGTTGTGATTATTAAAATTTTCTAATTTCTTATAGGTACCTGCACTGCTGATGGAACCTGGGGGCATAATCTGAGAAGAGACTCTATTTCTGGACAGTTCACATCCTATGGTAGTTATTTTCAGATACTAAGGACTAAATATACTAACATTTAGGATACCTATGTGTTTTTTTTTTGTGTAAGGGCAACTATAAAGTCCAGTGTCAGTTGGGATCTATTGTGGCTAAAGAGTAACTAGGAACTATTGCTCCGCCTTACAGGGTTTCTGCTGCTTATACCATACTTGGAGTAGGTGTCACCCCTTCTTCCTCTATTTATATTCTAGAGACAATTATTTACATGGTCTGCTATAGGGCTAGCTTGAATGGGACGGCATGGTTGGGGATAGGGGGCCAGCCCGGGGACGTGTAGCCCAGCCAACTAGGTTAGTCAGTTGTGGTTGGCATATAGGTGGGGCGTTCCTCACGTAGTGTGAAGGATACACCCACCTTGTTTTGATTGTTCGATGCCCTAGGTGGATACGTCCACCCTATATAGTCTTTGTGGGGGGGGGGGGGGGCCCACCAATAAGGGTATAAAAGTGTTGTTATAGGGGAGGGTAACGACCCACGCATGACTTGTGTGGTACGTCCCCCCTACGGAATGATCATATGAGCCCTCAAAAACTTTCTAACCATGGCATTATGGATATAAGGGGATACACTTTCCATATAAAATTCAATCCTTAAACTATGGTATAGCAATAGATACCATGCTGTTAGATATATATGGATGTACCAAATTTGTATTATATTGGTCCCTTCTGATCCCTACTGACGAGTGACTAAGATGCTCTATTTATATGTAAGGCAGTCATAACTGACATTCACCTACATTGAATGGCTATATGATTGACTGAGGTACTTAATACGGACTATAGAAATAGAAAGACACTGGTGCAAGCGCAAGGATTGGGACGAATGTCACACTTAACCCATTAATATGAGTGTAGCGTTTACACATTAACTATTTGTTTGCTTAGTTTCCATGACGCCTGCTGGGGATGTACTGCGCAGGTGCCGGGCACCTGACACCATATCCGGCCTACACATGTGTCGGGTGCCTGCGCAGTGTACACATGGAGACGCCAGGACGCGTGTGTTTGGTCTCCATGACACTTGCGGAGGGCGTTCGGCGCCGGGAGACTGGAGTAGCGCCGCAGAGAATAGACGCATACCTTGGATGCGTATGCGCTTAACGTATGGAGGAATGCCAGGAAGAGCATGCGCTTCCCCTGCATGGACACAATCAGGATGGCGCCTTCTAGGATGTGCTCCCCAGGATTCCAGTAAGCACGGCTTCTAGTTTTAATATTCTTTGTATTACACTATGTACGATGAATGGTTGTAGCATAATATTTGAACTGGGTGAAAAGTAGATTCTGTTGACGGGATCACACAGAGAGGTGGTATGCACTTAGCATATGTAATTGGTAATTAGCATATTCATTTAGGTCATGTGACCTTCTGGGAGGGTATATGTATTTGTCTTTGTTCACATTGTTAGTTGCTTGAGAAAGACCACACTGGTCGAAACGTCGCACTGTATTGGCGAATAAACCTTTGGATACTGAAGACAAGGGAGTGCTGCGGTTTCTTTACAAGTTTTATCTTTGCCTTACATCTAATGGCATCAGAGGTGGGGCTTGTTAAGAGCTCATTTGCATACCACGTGTGGGTTTTGCTGACCTTCGGGGAATTCAAGAGCTGCCTTTCGTACGGTGCCAATACTACTAAGCTAATCATATTTCTGATTTGCTTTTGCAGCGCACCGGACCGCAGGGGCAATCAGGGGAGTGCACGGTGGGCTGATGGGGGTAGTAGTCGTACTCACCATTTTTGTAGCTCCCTGGGTCGGAGTGCAGTGATGGGGAAGACAGCATTAAATCCTCCGGGGCACTCTCTAGTACAGGGATCACCTATCAGATGGTAATTGAGGTGCCCTTGATGGTATAGGTGTTTAGGGTGCTTTGTAGGCTTGGACCCCGGTTGTTCGTGACGCCAGCACCGTTAGATGCAAAGGTTGGTGGGGCAAAAGACGAGGAGTCGGTTGTAGTAAAACAGTTGAACTTTTACTTAAATCACTTGTCACCAGGTAGTCAGTAGAGATGTCCCGAACTATTCGCCGGCGAATAGTTCCCGGCGAACATCGCTTGTTCGCGTTCGCCGCAGCGGGCGAACACATGCGATGTTCGGTCCGCCCCCTATTCGTTATCATTGTGTAAACTTTGACCCTGTACCTCACAGTCAGCAGACACATTCCAGCCAATCAGCATCATACCCTCCCTCCCAGACCCTCCCACCTCCTGGACAGCATCCATTTTAGATTCATGCAGTGTCACAAACTTAGAGCTGGGTTCCTAATGGTTGTTGTATTGCTAGAATATAACGAAGATTGAGAATATAGTGCTATATTCGTTATATTCGTCAATTCTAGCAATACGACCATTAGGAACTCAGATCTAAGTTGTAATCGCAATGCGATTAATACAGGTTATATTAATCGCATTGCGAATTCAACTTAGAGCTGAGTTCCTAATGACCCTGTACCTCACAGTCAGCAGACACATTCCAGCCAATCAGCAGCGTACCCTCCCTCCCAGACCCTCCCACCTCCTGGACAGCATCCATTTTAGATTCATTCGGAAGCTGCATTCTTAGTGAGAGGAGGGACAGTGTAGCTGCTGCTGATTTAATAGGGAAATCGATAGCTAGGCCAGTGTATTCAGTGTCCACTCCAGTCCTGAAAGACTCATCTGATCTCTGCTGTAAGGACAGCACCCCCGCCCTTTTTAGGGCTAGAACATCAGTCTGCTTTTTTTTTGACTGAATAAATAGCAGTCAGTTGTACACACGTGTTTGTGTGTTTAAGGCCCAGCTGCAAGCGCATAGTGTCACTTCAGCGCCATTCATATCTGGTGTCACATTCGATTCCATTTAAAGAAAAACAACAATTTTGACTGTGAATAAATAGCAATTCAGTTGCACACACGTGTTTGTGTGTTTAAGGCCCAGCTGCAAGTCCATAGTGTCACTTCAGCGCAACTCATATCTGGTGTCACATTCGATTCCATTTAAATAAAAACAACAATTTTGACTGAATAAATAGCAGTCAGTTGCACACACGTGTTTGTGTGTTTAAGGCCCAGCTGCAAGCGCATAGTGTCACTTCAGCGCAACTCATATCTGGTGTCACATTCCTTCGATTCCATTTAAATAAAAACAACAATTTTGATTGTGAATAAATAGCAGTCAGTTGCACACACGTGTTTGTGTGTTTAAGGCCCAGCTGCAAGTGCATAGTGTCACCAGCGCTACTCATATCTGGTGTAACAGTACCTTGCACGCATAGTACAACTTAACGAATCAAAAAAAAATGACAGGCAGAGGCAGGCCACCCCGCAGGGGCCGTCGTGGTCGTGGTGCTGTGATTCCCTTTGGCCCTAGAATAATGCCCAGTGTTCAGAGGCCACGTACCCTGAACTCGAAAGGTTCTGAGGACATAGTTGACTGGCTAACACAAGACACCCAATCTTCTACAGCTTCCGCTCGGAACCTTGACGCACCATCCTCCTCCAGCTCAACTTCGGGCACCTCTCAAGTTACCACTCGCCCGCCTGCTGCCACCACCAACACTAGCACCACAGCCGCTTCACTTGATCTGTCAGAGGAGTTATTTACACATCAGTTGGAAGAAATGAGTGATGCGCAACCATTATTGCCAGAGGATGTAGATAACAAGGATATGTCTAAGTCAGGCATCATTACACACATGGACGTACAGTGTGATGATGATGATGATGATGATGTTGTACCCGCTGCTGCTTCCTTTGCTGAGTTGTCAGATACAAGTGAAGCGGTTGATGATGACGATGTGTCCGTGGATGTCACGTGGGTGCCCGCTCGAAAAGAAGAAGAACAGGGGGAAAGTTCTGATGGGGAGACAGAGAGGAGGAGGAGACGAGTTGGAAGCAGGGGGGGGGGTCGTCGCAAGGAGCTAGTGGCACAGTCAGACAGCATGTATCGGCACCCGGGGTCAGCCAGATAGCACGCCAATCAACGCATGCTGTTGCCACCACCAGAATGCCGTCATTGCAGAGCTCAGCAGTGTGGCATTTTTTTTGTGTGTCTGCCTCTGACAACAGCGATGCCATTTGCAACCTGTGCCAAAAGAAACTGAGTCGTGGGAAGTCCAACACCCACCTAGGTACAACTGCTTTGCGAAGGCACATGATCTCACATCACAAACGCCTATGGGATCAACACATGAGTACAAGCAGCACACAAACTCAAAGCTGCCATACTCTTCCTGGTCCAGCATCTTCAGCCACGTCAACCACTGCTGTCCTCCTTGCCCCCTCTCAACCATCCGCCACTCCGCCTCTCGCCTTCAGCAGTTCCTGCTCATCTGCCCACAGTCAGGTGTCTGTCAAGGACATGTTTGAGCGTAAGAAGCCAATGTCACAAAGTCACCCCCTTGCCCGGCGTCTGACAGCTGGTTTGTCTGAACTCTTAACCCGCCATCTTTTACCATACAAGCTGGTGGAGTCTGAGGCGTTCAAAAAATTTGTAGCTATTGGGACACCGCAGTGGAAGGTACCCGGTCGAAATTTCTTTGCACAAAAGGCAATCCCCAACCTGTACTCGATTGTGCAAAAGGAAGTAATGGCATGTCTGGCACACAGTGTTGGGGCAAGGGTCCATCTGACCACTGATACCTGGTCTGCAAAGCACGGTCAGGGCAGGTATATCACCTACACTGCGCATTGGGTAAACCTGCTGACGGCTGCCAAGCATGGAATGCGTGGCTCTGCAGAGGAGTTGGTGACACCGCCACGACTTGCAGGCAGGCCTGCTGCCACCTCCTCTACTCCTCCTACTCCATCCTCTTCCATAACCTCCTCGGCTGAGTCCTCTTCTGCTGCTGCGTCTTGCTCTACAACAACGGCACCCCCCCAGCTCCCCAGGGGCTATTCCACATCCCGGATACGGCAGTGTCACGCCGTCTTGGGGTTGACTTGCCTGAAAGCAGAGAGTCACACCGGACCAGCACTCCTGTCCGCCCTGAACGCACAGGTGGATCAGTGGCTGACTCCGCACCAACTAGAGATCGGCAAAGTGGTGTGTGACAACGGAAGCAATTTGTTGGCGGCATTGAATTTGGGCAAGTTGACACGTGTGCCGTGCATGGCACATGTGTGTAATCTGATTGTACAACGCTTTGTGCATAAGTACCCAGGCTTACAGGACGTCCTGAAGCAGGCCAGGAAGGTGTGTGGCCATTTCAGGCGTTCCTACACGGCCATGGCGCACTTTTCAGATATCCAGCGGCGAAACAACATGCCAGTGAGGCGCTTGATTTGCGACAGCCAGGGCCGGCGCCACCAGTAAGGCGACTTAGGCAGTGGCCTAGGGCGCCATTTAGCAGGGGGCGCCCGTTGCGGTTTAAAAAAAAAAGAAAAAAAAAGTTGCTTATATAAGTTCGGGCGGCCGGCGGCGCCCCTCATGCTGCACCGCCTGAGCAGCTGAGGCTGAGCGCTTGCCACTCTAAAGAATCCTGCCTGCGCCTGCTGTTGTTAATGTAGCGTGGCCGAGCTCTGTTCGGTCCGCGGTACAGGAGCTTTTGTTTCTTGTACCCGGCCGGACTGACAGGAAGTGCACACTAAGTGAGCACTTCCTGTCAGTCCGGCCGGGTACAGGAAACAAATGCTCCTGTACCGCGGATCGAACAGAGCTCGGCCACGCTACATTAGAGGTGGGGGTAGAATGAGAGTGACAAGGGAGGGGGGGTAAAAATAATGAAAGTGACAAGGGAGATGGGGGGGGAATAATGAAAGTGACAAGGGAGAGGGGGGGAATAATGAAAGTGACAGGGAGAGGGGGGGAATAATGAAAGTGACAAGGGAGAGGGGGGGGAATAATGAAAGTGACAAGGGAGAGGGGGTGAATAATGAAAGTGACAAGGGAGAGGGGGGGAATAATGAAAGTGACAAGGGAGAGGGGGGGGGAATAATGAAAGTGACAAGGGAGAGGGGGGGAATAATGAAAGTGACAAGGGAGAGGGGGGGGGAATAATGAAAGTGATAAGGGAGAGGGGGGGGAATAATGAGAGTGACAAGGGAGGGGGGGGATAATGAAAGTGACAAGGGAGAGGGGGGGGAATAATGAAAGTTACAAGGGAGAGGGGGGGGGGGGAATGAAAGTGACAAGGGAGAGGGGGAGGGAATAATGAAAGTGACAAGGGAGAGGGGGGGGATAATGAGAGTGACAAGGGGGAGGGGGGAATAATGAGAGTGACAAGGGGGAGGGGGGAATAATGAGAGTGACAAGGGGGAGGGGGTTTGGAAATAATGAGAGTGAAGAGGGAGGGGGGGGTGAAAATAATGAAAGTGACAAGGGAGAGTGGGGGATAATGAAAGTGACAAGGGAGAGGGGGGAATAATGAGAGTGACAAGGGAGGGGGGGAATAATGAGAGTGACAAGGGAGAGGGGGGGTGGAAATAATGAGAGTGACAAGGGAGGGGGGGGGTGGAAATAATGAGAGTGACAAGGGAGGGGGGGTGGAAATAATGAGAGTGACAAGGGAGGGGGGTGGAAATAATGAGAGTGACAAGGGAGAGGGGGTGGAAATAATGAGAGTGACAAGGGAGGGGGGGAATAATGAGAGTGACAAGGGGGGGGGGTGGAAATAATGAGAGTGACAAGGGAGGGGGGGTGGCATAATGAGAGTGACAAGGGAGAGGGGGGTGAATAATGAGAGTGACAAGGGAGGGGGGGAATAATGAGAGTGACAAGGGAGGGGGGGTGGAAATAATGAGAGTGACAAGGGAGGGGGGGAGAGAGTGACAAGGGAGGGACTAGGGAGGGGTGGGAGAGAGTGACAAAGGAGGGAGGGGGGGGGGGGAGAGTGACAAGGGAGTCCCCAGAGCCAGACCAAGAGCCAGACTGCAGCCAGAGACCAGATCATCTTATTGTCCTGGTGGTAAGTAGACAATGCAATATGTTTATTATTTAATTGTTTAGTTATTAATACTACATTGGAAACTAATTTACCTCACATTTAGGGTCCATTCACACATCCGTGTGTGTTTTGCGGATCCACAAAACACGGACAGCGGCAATGTGTGTTCCGCACTTTGCGGACCGCACATTGCCGGCACTATTGCGGACAAGAATAGGACATGTTCTATTTTTTTCAGGATCGGAATTGCGGATCCGGGTCCGCAATTCCGGATCGGGGCCGCACAACGTGAAATGTATGGGTCCGCAATTCCGTTCCACAAAAAGAGACGGCTACAGGAAGCTGGATTAACCCTAAGGGAAACATAGCAGTTCTTTTAATTTAAAAACTGAGAAAGGGGTGGAACATGATATGGGCAGATCATCTGATAAGGGGGGGGGGGGGGAGGCAATTTTTTATCTTGCCTAGGGCGGCAAAAATCCTTGCACCGGCCCTGGCGACAGCCCAAGAAAAAGCAGTCAACGAGTATTTGTATGACCGGGGTGCTAGGACAGCCTCTCCGGAGCTGGGAATTTTTTTGCCACGTTACTGGACGCTCATGCGCAATGCCTGTAGGCTCATGCGTCCTTTTGAGGAGGTGACAAATCTAGTCAGTCGCACCAAAGGCACCATCAGCGACATCATACCATTTGTTTTCTTCCTGGAGCGTGCCCTGCGAAGAGTGCTGGATCAGGTCGTAGATGAGCGTGAAGAGGAAGAGGAAGAGTTGTGGTAACCATCACCACCAGAAACAGCCTTATCAGCATCGCTTGCTGGACCTGCAGCAACGCTGGAAGAGGATTGTGAGGAAGAGGAGTCAGAGGAGGAATGTGGCTTTGAGGAGGAGGAGGAAGACCAACCACAACAGGCATCCCAGGGTGCTCGTTGTCACCTATCTGGTACCCGTGGTGTTGTACGTGGCTGGGGGGAAGAACAGACCTTCAGTGAGATCAGTGAAGACGAGGAACGGGACATCAGTAGCTCGGCATCCAACCTTGTGCAAATGGGGTCTTTCATGCTGTCGTGCCTGTTGAGGGACCCTCGTATAAAAAGGCTGAAGGAGAACGACCTGTACTGGGTGGCCGCGCTACTAGACCCCCGGTATAAGCAGAAAGTGCCTGAAATGTTACCGAATTACCGCAAGTCGGAAAGGATGCAGCAGTTCCAAAATAAATTAAAAAGTATGCTTTACACAGCGTATAAGGGTGATGTCACAGCACAACAGGAATCTAACAGGGGAAGAGGTGAAAGTAATCCTCCTCCTCCCTTGACCACGCCGGCAAGGACAGGACGCTTTACAGACGTGTTGTTGATGGAGGACATGCGGAGCTTTTTAAGTCCTACACATCGCCACAGCCCTTCGGGGTCCACCCTCAGAGAACGACTCGACCGACAGGTAGCAGACTACCTCGCCTTAACTACAGATATCGACACTCTGAGGAGCGATGAACCCCTTGACTACTGGGTGTGCAGGCTTCACCTGTGGCCTGAGCTATCCCAATTTGCGATAGAACTTCTGGCCTGCCCCGCTTCAAGTGTCCTGTCAGAAAGGACCTTCAGTGCAGCAGGAGGTATTGTCACTGAGAAGAGAAGTCGCCTAGGTCAAAAAAGTCTAGATTACCTCACCTTTATTAAGATGAATGAGGGATGGATCCCGAAGGGACTGACAGTGGGCGATACATTCGACTAAAAAAGGCCTGATGAGATGAGCTGCCTTGGGCTAAAAATGGTCCACACCCTGCTGCAATATCCCAGGGGGTCAGTAGCCGCTTTGGGTATGCGGGGAGTCGTAGTGCAGGGTAACCCACTAACCTGGGATTCACTGTCGTCTTCAATCTGGGTAGATACTGGAACAGGCAGTTCATACATGTCGTGACGCCAGTGCCGATTGAACGGTGACACACCGTGTAGTGATAGGTGGAATAATGGAGGAGTCCAGGTATTCATACAACAGGTCCACTTTACTGCATGGATTTGTAGTAGGCTGAACAGCCAGAGAATACAGTTCAGAGCTATTCCACACTTTACCATACAGTTAACAGTAGTGGTTCAGGCTTTTACTTACAACAAGGTTAACTTCGAGACAGGCCTCCTAGGTTCAGGGATTCCCTCTTATGCTACTTGCAGCAATATCCTCAAGGTCCGGACACCTAATTCCTGGTGATAACCCTTGAGCAAATAATTGGTAGAGGTCTTCTTCCCTCCTGATGGCAGGCTCTATCTCTTGAGTTCTTCAGGTATAACTAACCTGGGAAGCTGGGTGGGTATGACCCTCCACACCAGTAGTGCAATCTCTGCACTCTTGACTGAGCCCTGAATCTCTCAGCACTCTCTCCAGAAACTTCTAACTAACTTCCTAGGCTAGGCCCTAGCCTATTTATACTGAACTGGGGGCTCCCTCTGCTGGCTATAATAATGATTGCCTGCAACAGGCCTAACTGGCTTAAAGGGAAATACACCTCACAATCTAGCAGTGTCGGGTAACCTACCCGTATGCTGCACACCCCCAGACTTTAACGTGAGTAAGGCCTCGTACTCACACACACCTTCCTGAACCGGCATAACATGGTACATAACATAAGCATTCTATTATAAATACAATAAATAATTATTTCACACAGAAAACATAACATTGGTAACTTCATGAACAAATGACGTAAGGAAAAGGGGCGTCTTCTTGCTTCTTAGGCACGGCCGCTGACCTGGCACAGCGGACTTAGGGTGAACCAGTTTAGTCCATTTTCTTTGGTGGCAGTATAATAACGGAACTACCCAGGGGTTTCCTGTGGGTGTATCACAGGCAAGGGCTCACGTGGGGGAGACCATTCTTGCGCACAAATTTCAAGCAAGGTATTACCAGTAGCAACTGCTCGGGAGGAGACACCACCAGTATAGTCAAAGTCTCCTAAACGGACTGGCGGACGTCCCCTGGTCATCCGGGTGGACCTTCTCAACACAGGGGTCTCCTCCTCCCTTAGCAACGAGGTAGAAGAGAGAGGAGCAACAGGAGGGTCTCCATCAGTGAGACCTTGGTCAGGAACAACAGGAACAACAGGAACAACTAGATCCACTAGAGGGGAAACTGGATCCGGGGCATCTTGAACCGGCTCTTCTGGAGGTGAAGATACAGTAGGTGCCGGAGCAGGCACCAGCAAGTTCAACCATGGTGTCAGAAGCCAATGCATGGGATCAGCGTCATACCTTAGATTACTGACAGCCTGCATAGGATCCTCGGGCTGTATTGCTGACTCTGACACAGGGGATTCAGATCTAGAACTCTCGGCACTGGGTTCTGGTGTCAGGCAGAGTTTTAACCGGTTTCTGTGTACAATTTGGGATCCCCTGCCTTCCCGGGTGATCTCATAAGTATGAGTCCCAACATTTGGGATTGCAGTGACAACATAGGGACTTTGCTCCCATTTACTGTCCAGTTTACTTGTACGGCGGTTATTTTTTAACCATACCACAGCCCCTATTGTCAAGGGTTCTGCATGGGCTGCTTGATCATAGTCTCTCTGCTGTCGGTCTCTAGCATAATCCATACGTTCCTGAACAATAGCTTTGGCTGTATTCAATCGCCTTTGGTGCTCAGCAACCCAGTCGGTATTAGGTAATGGGTTGATGCAATCAGGTACATGTATGTCCAAGGAGTGATCAGCAGGCAATGTCCCTTGGCGCCCAAACATCAAGTAAAAAGGGGTATACCCAGTGGAACAATGTATGGTATGATTGTACGTGAACATGAGCTGTGGCAACAGATTAGGCCAATCTCCTCTGGTTTCAGGAGGCACGGCCCTCAGCATCTCTATCAAGGTCTGATTCATTTTTTCACATAATCCATTACCTTGAGGATGGTAGGCCGTTGTCCGGATCTTCTTACAGTTGTGTAAGCGGCACAGTTCATGGAACAGATGGGACTCAAAGGCAGGTCCTTGATCGGTGAGGATCTTTTCTGGACATCCGTAGGGCAGGAGGAAATGCTTCCAGAACAGTTCGGCTGTAGTCCTGGCTGTCTAGTCTCTCACAGGCACCGCTACAACAAACTTAGTGAAATGGTCAATAATAGTCATGGCATAAGCATACCCTGAGCGACTAGGCTCCAGTTTCACATGGTCGATGGCGACAAGTTCAAGAGGACGGGTACTTACAATGGGTCTCAGTGGTGCCCTCTGATCATGGTGCTCACTTCGTTTTAAGGCACAGGCTACACACTCCCGACACCACTTCTCAATGTCTTCTCTCATGCCCACCCAGTAAAACCGCTGGCGGATATTAGCCTCAGTCTTTTGCACCCCAAAGTGACCGGATTGATTGTGGTACATCTCCAACACCATACCTGCATCTCGTCGGGGTATGAGAATCTGGTGTACTCTTTCGTTGGACACTGGGTCTAGGCTTCTCCATAGCAATAGGCCCTTTTGTATGAAGAGTTGATGGCGCTGTCTCCACAGTTTGATGAGCTCAGGATCTGCACTCTTACGCCGAATCCTCTCAGGGGCTCTGCCACTAGTAATGAAGTCCAACAACTCACCCAGCACTCTACTTTCAGACTGTAGTTTCACCCACCTTTATTCTTTAGGTTCAGGCCTACTGGAGGGTGAAGGAACTGCAGCTCTGTCATTGGTAGCTCGAGCCTGATCCTGTTGAGCAAACTTGTTATAGAAGGCTGGCATCTCTACATCTTCCCAAGCATCTCGCACATCATCAGGAGCTGTCTCTGTGGGAAGCCTGGATAAAGCATCAGCATTATCATTAGTACGTCCAGCACGATATTTTACAGAGAAATTATAGTTGGCGAGGCGAGAGGCCCATCTCTGCTCCAAGGCCCCTAATTTAGCTGTATTTAGATGTGCCAGAGGGTTATTGTCAGTGAATGCAATGAACGGGGTGGCGGCTAGATAATCTTTGAATTTTTCCGTCACTGCCCACACTAATGCCAGGAACTCCAGTTTGAAGGAACTATAATTCTGGTCATTTTTCTCAGCTCCTTTCAGGGAGCGGCTTGCATATGCTATCACTCTCTCTTTTCCCTCTTGGATTTGGGCTAACACAGCTCCCAGGCCTCGTTTGCTAGCATCGGTATAAAGATGGAAAGGCTTGCTATAATCTGGATAACCTAACACAGGAGGCTCGGTCAGTTTCTTTTTTAGCAATTGGAACGCTATCTCTCTTTCCTCATTCCACTCAATGGGCACAGGAGTTCTAGGACTTTTCTTGGGTTGCCCCCTCAAGAGTTCCTGGATAGGATCAGCTATTTGAGCAAAATGGGGGATAAAACGTCTATAGTAGCCTGCAAAACCAAGGAAACCCCTCACTTCCTTGACGGTAGTAGGAACCGGCCTATTACGGACAGCCGCTAACTTATCAGGGTCAGGTTGCACGCCCTCTCCGCTTACCACATGCCCCAGGTATTTTACTGCAGGTTTGAGCAAGTGACACTTGGATGGCTTTACCTTCAAGCCATATTTGATAAGGATTTCAAATACTTCTGCTAAATGTTTCAGATGGTCCTCATATGTTTTTGAGTACACAATGACGTCATCTAGATACAGCAGCACTGTTTCGAAGTTTTTGTGACCCAAACACTGCTCCATTAGTCTCTGGAAAGTTCCTGGGGCATTACATAGCCCGAACGGCATACAATTGAATTCGAACAGGCCCATGGGAGTAGTGAAAGCAGTCTTTTCCCTATCTGCAGGGGCCATGGGTACTTGCCAGTAGCCACTGGTCAAGTCCAATGTGGAGAAATAGGCAGAGGAGCCCAAAGCAGTTAGTGACTCCTCAATGCGGGGCAGTGGGTATGCATCTTTGTGGGTTATTTGATTAATTTTCCTATAATCCACGCAGAAACGGATACCACCATCCTTCTTCTTTACAAGGACCAGGGGTGCCGCCCACGGGCTACGACTGTCCCGGATTACATTAGAGTCTTTCATCTCTTGGATCATTTCTTTTACAGTCTGATATGAAGTAGGCGGTAAAGGTCTGTACCTCTCCTTGATAGGAGGATGAGAGCCAGTAGGTATGGTGTGTTGTATGGCACTAACCTCTCCATAGTCAGTAGCATGCTTACTGAAGGCCTGGTGGTGCTCCTTGACAAGCTGAAGAATCCCTTCTTGTTGATGTTGGGGGGTAGTCTCGTCCCCTACATAGAGCTCTTCCCACCAGGGCACTTGTGGCTGGGTCACCGGCGAACGTCCGCTGACTGCAGCTGGCAGCTTTTCTGTCACTGGAAGACGAATGATGTCTTGGAAGGACACCTGGGACAGCTGAGCAACAGGGTAATGCTTAGTAAGCGCAACAGGATGATCACTCAGGTTAATCAGACGGACAGGTACTTTACCAGGCACTTGGCAGCTCTCACATAAGGATAGTTCTCCAACTGGATTGGTTCCACCAGGGCTGGATAATCTCGGCCTTGGACTCCCAGGACCGCACGACACCATAAAAGAGTTTGAGAATTAGGAGGCAAAGTCACAGGCTTAATATCACGAATCCTGGCAGTACAAATTTCTCCTTTCCCATTAGCAAACCTCTGCTGGGCACTTAACACAGTAATAGTCTTTTGAATCACCCTCTTGGATGCAGAGGAAGCAGTGGGCAAAGTCTGGTGTAATACGGCAAGTATTTCTGAATAACAGTTTTTGAAGACATTGGTGCCTAGGATGACAGGATGTCCTCCTCTGTCGCCGGCCTGTACTACTATCACCCCCTGTTGCGGTAAGGTTACTTCTCCCACCTGCAGGGTGGGTTCCCAGTATCCATGAATCTTTACTGGTTTGCCATTGCTGGCGATAATCTCTACCCAGGATTCAGGCGGCTGGATCAATTGGTCGGTGTCCCAGAACTTTTCAAATGCAGGCAGCTGAATGGTAGTGACCTGGGACCCAGTATCTAATAGGGCTTCAAAGGGGACCCCATTGATCTCTATATTGATTTTAGGATGGGATCCTACATACCGTGGCATCCAATTTGGATCTTTTGGACCTATTGTTCTACCTCCCGAGGGGTGGTCCTCAGCCTCAGGGGTTGCCCGTTTAACTGCCAGCACGTGGATTCTGTGTGTCCCACCTTTTTGCAGTATGTACACACGGGCCGCTTGCGATTTCTATTACGCCTCCCAGGATCCCTGGGGTGAGTCTCTTGGTATGGAGGTGGGAACGGCCTAGGAGGTGACAGGAACTCTTCCTCTGACATTATGGGTTTTTCCCATTCCTCTATTTTTCTGCACACTCTCTCTAGACTTTTGGTGAGGTGATTTACCTGCTCTGTCAGCATGGCGATAGTATCGGTAGCTGACGCTTGAACAGCTTGACCGGCCTCAGCTTGGTTAGTGATAAGCGGTTTTGGCCTGCAGGCTGATGACTCAGGTGGGGTGCTCAACTCCGGAGATACTGCTGACCCCAGAATTTTTATAGCCAGTTCTTTAAAGTCCAGAAAGGTACTGTTAGGGTGCTGGGCGGACAGCATCTTTAATTGGGTCCTTATTTGTTCACTAGACACCCCGTTGATAAATTGTTCCCTCAGGGTCTGGTCCTGGTTATCAGCCTCCTTGGGATCTATCTGGATTACAGCCCCTAAAGCCTCCTGAAGTGATAGAGCATAGTCACGGAGGGACTCACCGGACTTCTGTTTCTTGCCAAAGAAGTGCATCTTTATTTCAGAGGCAGTCCTTGTTTCAAAAGTGGCCCTGAGGCGGGTGAATATCTGCTCTAGAGTACTCCGCTCAGCAGCAGGCCAGGATAATACTTCTCTGCGGGCAGCTCCCTCCAGTTGTGCTAGCAGGATTTCCATTTGCTGGTCGGCATTTATAGGGTACAGTTTGAATAATGCCAGCAGCTTTTCTTTAAAGTCTCTTAGGGTATGGGTCTCTCCTTTATAGCGGGGAAACCATGGGGCCCCAAAATAGTAAGGCATGGTAAAGGGCATCATGCTGGGGGCTATAGGATGATTAGGAGCCGCAAGCTCTCCCGGGGCCGGCTGCTCGGGAACTCCCGGTTCTGACATGTTAGCTTATTACGATGTGGCCGCTGGCGACTAAAGGGGCCGGAACAATCCCCTTCCCTCCGGTTACAAGTCCTTACCGGTATCGCCGGGTTTGCGCAGTCCAAATCTCGAGAGACTCCGGACGTCCTGAGTACGCGGTGACGTAGAAGAAGCAGGGCCGCGGCGGTGCGATGATGAAGAGGGGCGGGATTCTCTGTGTCTTTGAAGTGATCCGCCCACGAAGGTCCTCAGCAGTGCGGGAAACTTTACTCCAGGCGGCCGGTGGCCATCTTGGTCACCATTCCCTGACAGCAAGCAGGGATGTTGACAAGTGAATAAATTGTAATCCACAACACGATTTTCTTTTCCTGGGGGTAGCGCAACACAGCACAGCGCCTCCGAATCCTCCCAGGCACACTTGTAATCCACCGACTTGAGAATAAAGGGTACAGTCCTTGCAATACGGTGGTGGAATAGTTAAAGCACACAGTTCACACTTCTCTGCACTCCAGAAGCATGCGGATCCTGTTCGTGACGCCAAAAAGAGTGATGCAATATCCCAGGGGGTCAGTAGCCGCTTTGGGTATGCGGGGAGTCGTAGTGCAGGGTAACCCACTAACCTGGGATTCACTGTCGTCTTCAATCTGGGTAGATACTGGAACAGGCAGTTCATACATGTCGTGACGCCAGTGCCAATTGAACGGTGACACACCGTGTAGTGATAGGTGGAATAATGGAGGAGTCCAGGTATTCATACAACAGGTCAACTTTACTGCATGGATTTGTAGTAGGCTGAACAGCCAGAGAATACAGTTCAGAGCTATTCCACACTTTACCATACAGTTAACAGTAGTGGTTCAGGCTTTTACTTACAACAAGGTTAACTTCGAGACAGGCCTCCTAGGTTCAGGGATTCCCTCTTATGCTACTTGCAGCAATATCCTCAAGGTCCGGACACCTAATTCCTGGTGATAACCCTTGAGCAAATAATTGGTAGAGGTCTTCTTCCCTCCTGATGGCAGGCTCTATCTCTTGAGTTCTTCAGGTATAACTAACCTGGGAAGCTGGGTGGGTATGACCCTCCACACCAGTAGTGCAATCTCTGCACTCTTGACTGAGCCCTGAATCTCTCAGCACTCTCTCCAGAAACTTCTAACTAACTTCCTAGGCTAGGCCCTAGCCTATTTATACTGAACTGGGGGCTCCCTCTGCTGGCTATAATAGTGATTGCCTGCAACAGGCCTAACTGGCTTAAAGGGAAATACACCTCACAATCTAGCAGTGTCGGGTAACCTACCCGTATGCTGCACTGCTGTATTTTATCTCTTAATGCCGGATGACTTGTGTGACTTATCCGCCACCAACTAGGGTTCAAGCTGCAATGTTTTAGGGCACTTTCTGCCTGGGAAACAAACATCAATTTTTCTGGCCTCTGGTGCTGCACTGTGGCTTCAAAAACAATCGTCAATTCCCCTTCGTGATCGTTACCTTGTTGTGGTGAAGGGGCTTGCGTATCACAATGAAGCGACCACCTCTATGAGTGTGTTGACAATGGCAATGTTGGCACACCCCAGATGATAAGGTCGTTGCTTCATTGTGAACAGACCAAAAGCGATTGGCTGGATAATTTTGCATAGAAAAAACATTCATTTTCTTTGTGATCATCTAAGGTGATCATTAAAACCTACTAGGCCAACAATGGTCCCACACTGCAGAATCATTGTTTTCTGGGTCACTTAACTGTCACTGAACTACCTCAGCACGACCATAGGCTTTGAAAAACCCCCATCACCTGCAATCTCCCAAACATGCGCACGAGCACAGTCATCACTACACCAAGATTGACGCATAGAGGTATAAAATTTATGTCATGAGTGTGTCAACTATTGACAACTCTTTGCGGTTGTCTAAAATCTATTCCATACACGTCCCCTGATAGGGGACGTAACAGGGATTAAACTGATAGGAATAGTACTACTTAACACACCACTCATATCTGGTGGCACATTAGATTGCACGCGCAGTGCCCCAAATTTGAAGTCGGAGGACCGACCAAGCATCTTTTTCCATCTCCCAGTTCCTAAAATCGATTCCATATACACGTCCCCTGATAGGGGACGTAACAGGGATTAAACTGATAGGAATAGTACTACTTAACACACCTTATAATAATAATAATAATAATAATACTAGTGAACGTAACAGGGAATAAACTGATAGGAATAGTACTACTTAACACACCACACATATTGGGATTGTGCAGTGCCCCAAATTGGAATTAAGAGGACCGACCAAGCATCTTTTTTTATCTCCCGGTTCCTAAAATCGATTCCATATACACGTCCCCTGATAGGGGACATAACAGGGATTAAACTGGTAGGAATAGTACTACTTAACACACCACTCATATCTGGTGGCACATTAGATTGCACGCGCAGTGCCCCAAATTTGAAGTAGGAGGACAGACCAAGCATCTTTTTCCATCTCCCGGTTCCTAAAATCGATTCCATATACACGTCCCCTGATAGGGGACGTAACAGGGATTAAACTGATAGGAATAGTACTACTTAACACACCACTCATATCTGGTGGCACATTAGATTGCACGCGCAGTGCCCCAAATTTGAAGTAGGAGGACCGACCAAGCATCTTTTTCCATCTCCCGGGTCCTAAAATCGATTCCATATACACGTCCCCTGATAGGGGACATAACAGGGATTAAACTGATAGGAATAGTACTACTTAACATGCCACTCATATCTGGTGGCACAGTACTAGGCACGGCGCACGCGCAGTGCCCCAAATTGGAAGTAAGAGGACCAACCAAACATCTTTTTCCATCTCCCGGTTCCTAAAATCTATTCCATACGCGTCCCCTGATAGGGGAGGTAACAGGGATTAAACTGATAGCAATAGTACTACTTAACACACCTTATAATAACGCAGAGAGAGGAGTCAGAGGAGAGGGGTGGCTTTGAGGAGGTGAAGACCAAACACAGCAGGCGTCCCAGAGGGCTTGTTGTCACCTTTCGGGGACCCTTGGTGTTGTACGTGGCTGGGTGGAGGAAGAGACCTTCAATGACATCAGTGAGGACAAGGAACAGGACATGGCTAGCTTGGTATCCAACCTTGTGCAAATGGGGAGTTTGCGGTTGTGCAAATGGACTGTTTGCGGTTGTTTGCCATGCGTTAAACAGGGAGTTTGGTCTGTCACTGTGAAGCAGGCGTAACCGTTACACTACCTGATCGATACAACATCATACCTGATGTTTTAAAGCATGTTATTCCAAACAATTTAGGAATGTTAGGTGATTTATGCCCTTTATGGATTAAAACCTGACTCTGCGTCAACTACGTAATTTTACATGGGAGTTCTGCCATGGATCCCCCTCCGGCATGCCACAGTCCAGGTGTTAGTCCCCTTGAAACAACTTTTCCATCACTATTGTGGCCAGAAAGAGTCCCTGTGGGTTTTAAAATTCGCCTGCCCTACAAAATAGCGTCTGACATACCCATTTCATTGGATCTTTTAAAAATCTACAGCCTGCCTGCCAATGATCGCTGCCGGCAGGCTGTAGTTGAACTTCTGAACTGCGCAATTCTGTGAACTCGCGCGTTCACAGGAAATCTCGGCTCACACGAGATGACGCCAATAGGCGTCGCTGAGCCTGAGAGTGCCGCCGCCTGGACGCCTATCGGCGGTACGTGTGCGGCAAGTGGTTAAATGTAAAATGTCAATAGCTGAATACGATAAGGAAACTGTTTTCAATGCCGTAGTTACTCATATGGTGCTCCTCACTTTTAATTATCCTTTAAAAGCCATATATTACAGGGGCACTAGCTGTGCACAGTGGGAAAGTCCCCAGTGCATAAGTCAAATATATCCTGTTTACTTGATGGAGGCGAAGAGTATCCTTTTGGCCTTCGTTGTGTTAGTACCTTTTTGTTCTGCACACAATAGTGCAGCAGACTGCACTATTCCATGCAGAGACATCCAGCGTAAAACATGCTAAACTGCACAGTTTACTTTTTATTTTTACCACGGGAGCCTATGGGCAATGGCCACTGATTCCAGATCAGTAATTTGTAGGTTGATATGCACTCCATTCCCTCACTTGCACCCACCAATTGGCCATGGAATGGAGTGAGAGGATTCCTGTGCATGCGCGTATAATGGAGAGGACTCCAGGAGAAGTCCTCTCTATGTATCCAAGGGCTGGTTTGTGATGCGCAGCAGGGGAATGGGGTGCATAGAGGGGGTATTGACATACAATGGTGTGCAGTTGATCTGCAAGTACTTATTCTCCTGCTGATTTTGCCATGTGAACATAGCCTGAAGAACACAGCAGTCAGCCTCTCATCAGCCTGAACATTAGGGTGGCTGAAAAATCTGCCACTTATTCAGCAGCAAAAAAGTATCCAGAAATTATTTGTAGTCTGTGAAAAGTTTAGATTTTGAATGTAAATCTGTTTTCCCTTAGTCCTGTCAGCAGCACAATGAATGGAATTCCCCCGCCTTGCGGGCTGATAGAGCAGATGGGTCTTTTAATGAATTGTAACCTTATAAAATCTGCCCCTAAACTCCACTCCCTTGTGTTAATTTTTTTGTCCTGTGTGTCTCCGTTTTATGCATGATGGCAGTAGGCACTCTCCAGTCCTCCTGCCATCAATGGCAAACAATAGTGTTTAGTGATTAAAGTAGGTTCTGCCTTAGTACTAATGGAGAGTGCCTGGTGTCATTAGCTACCATGGCCATTCCCGTCTGGTAATTGTGGAGGGAACATAGACTAGCCTTTGGTATGTCCAGGACTTTGTAGAACAAATTCTCCTGCCCTTTTGACTCGTGACATGGTGTTCCAACAAAATAGTGCCCGTCCACACACTGCCTGCACTATACAACGTGCTCCTCAGGGTATTTAGCATTTCCCCTGGCCAGTACGATTGTCATATCTCTCCCCCATCCAGAATGTCTGGGACTAAATGGAGCGACAGGTCTCCCATGAACAGCAGCCAACAACCACCTTGGCTGAACTACAAGTTGAAAGAGCTTGGAATGACATACCCCAGGAGCATATCCAGCATCTGTATGACCATTACCATGCCAGAATGGCAGCAAGGGGAGATGCCACCCACTATTAATGTGACCCTGTCATATCATATACCCTGCTGCAGAACCCAAAATAAAGGGTGCACCACCTTGGTTGTGTGATCATTGACCAAGCACAACTAGCAGTTTATACTTTGTCAATCTCAGCTCAATCACTTTAAAGGAGTTCTGAACTTTGTTTTAACTGATTATCTATCCTCTGGATGGATCATCAGCTTCTGATTGGCGGGGGTCCGACACCCGGGACCCCCGCCGATCAGCTGTTTGAGAAGGCAGCGCCGCTCCATCAGCGCCGCGGCCTTCTAACTTTTTACCACCAGCCCAGTGACGTCACGACTAGTATCAACTAGCATGGGCGGGGCTAAGCTCCATTCAAGTGAACAGAGTATTGTTTTACAGTTCAGCGCAAATGCTGGTGATGTGTTATACGGTATCAGTAGATTGACCAATAGACATGTATTACTTTTATCTAGAGATGGGACGGGGGATTCGTTGAATCCACGAATCCCTCGAATCTTGCTGGATTTGTGGGATTCGAGGACTCGAATCCCGACGTAATTTACCGGATACGAATCCGACGAATCCCGGTGGTGCCCAGACTGGTGGTGGCGGCGGCAGGGTACTCTAGAAGATGAGCGCTTCGCTGCTGCAACAGGGGAGGGAGAGGCGTTTCCTTTCCCTGTTCCTCTGATAGGCTGCAGGCACAAGGCCCGCAGCCTATCAGAGGCCGGTGCAGGCGGCGTGATGACATCATCGCGCCGCCTGAGCCGTACAGCGTGGGACACAGGCTAGAAGAGGCCTGCATCGCAGCAGAGGTAAGTAAAAGTGTTTTATTTATTTTTTATCTGTTACTGGCACATTGGCGAGGGGGAGAGGTGAGAGGCACTATAATACTACTGGCACATTTGGGGGGGGAGGCACTATGATACTGGCACATTATGGGGGGAGATGGCACTATGATACTACTGGCACATTGAGGGGGGAGGCACTATGACACTGCCACATTATGGGTGGAGATGGCACTGATACTACTGGCACATTGGGGGGGGGAGGCACTATGATACTGGCACATTATGGGGGGAGATGGCACTATGATACTATTGGCACATTGGGGGGGAGGCACTATGACACTGGCACATTATGGGGGGAGATGGCACTGATACTACTGGCACATTGTGGAGGGAGAAACTATGATACTGGCACATTATGAGGGTAGATGGCACTATGATACTGGCACATTATGGGGGGAGATGGCACTATGATACTACTGGCACATTGGGGGGGGAGGCACTATAACACTGGCACATTATGGGGGGAGATGGCACTGATACTACTGGCACATTGGGGGGGGGGCACTATGATACTGGCACATTATGGGGGGAGATGGCACTATGATACTGGCACATTATGGGGGAGAGTGCACTATGATACTACTGGCACATTGGGGGGGAGGCACTATGACACTGGCACATTATGGGGGGAGATGGCACTATGATACTGGCACATTATGGGGGGAGATGGCACTATAATACTGGCACATTATGGGGGAGATGGCACTATGATACTGGCACATTATGGGGGGAGGTGGCACTATAATACTGGCACATTATGGGGGGAAATGGCACTATGATACTGGCACATTATGGGGGGAGGTGGCACTATAATACTGGCACATTATGGGGGAGATGGAACTATGATACTGGCACATTGGGGGGATATGGCACTATGATACTGGCACATTATGGGGGGAGATGGCACTATGATACTGTCACATTATGGGGGGAGGTGGCACTATAATACTGGCACATTATGGGGGGAGATGGCACTATGATACTGTCACATTATGGGGGGAGGTGGCACTATAATACTGGCACATTATGGGGGGAGATGGCACTATGATACTGTCACATTATGGGGGGAGGTGGCACTATAATACTGGCACATTATGGGGGGAAATGGCACTATGATACTGGCACATTGGGGGAGATGGCACTATGATACTGGCACATTGGCGGGGGAGATGGCACTATGATACTGGCACATTATGGGGGGAGATGGCACTATGATACTGGCACATTATGGGGGGAGATGGCACTATGATACTGGCACATTATGGGGGGAGATGGCACTATGATACTGGCACATTATGGGGGGAGATGGCACTATAATACTGGCACATTAGTGGGGAGATGGCACTATGATACTGGCACATTGGGGGGAGATGGCACTATGATACTGGCACATTATGGGGGGAGATGGCACTATAATACTGGCACATTGGGGGGGGGCACTATGATACTGGCACATTATGGGGGGAGATGGCACTATGATACTGGCACATTATGGGGGAGATGGCACTATGATACTGGCACATTATGGGGGGAGATGGCACTATAATACTGGCACATTAGTGGGGAGATGGCACTATGATACTGGCACATTGGGGGGAGATGGCACTATGATACTGGCACATTATGGGGGGAGATGGCACTATAATACTGGCACATTGGGGGGGAGATGGCACTATGATACTGGCACATTATGGGGGGGGAGATGGCACTATAATACTGGTACATTGGGGGGGAGTTGGCACTATGATACTGGCACATTATGGGGGGAGATGGCACTATAATACTGGCATATTGGGGGGGGGTGGCACTATGATACTGGCACATTGGGGGGGAGATAGCACTATGATACTGGCACATTGGGGGGGAGATGGCACTATGATACCGGCACATGGGGGGGAGGAGAGAGGCACTCCGCACTTGATACTGGCACATGGGGGGGAGGAGAGAGGCATTTGATACTGGCACATGATTAGGGGGGCATCTATGGGGACACTTACTGGCACATTATTGGGTGGCACTGTGGGGCCACTTCTTATTGGCACATTATTGGGGGGCACTATGGGGGCATCTACTGAGGCCACAAAGAAGGGGTATTTTATATGGGGGGCTCTGTGTGGTACTAGTATTATCAGGGGTATTATCTGTTTCTGCAGTATAGTATTGGGGAGCACAGCGGAACAGTATTGGGGGTGTTAGGATGATTTGGCCAGAAGATGGGAGGATGATGGAAAAGTAGTAAACTAAGATTTTTTTTTAATCAAACTGCAGAGACGAAAAATGGCTGAAAAATGGTGGTCTGGTCTGAAGGTCTGAAAGGAGAAGATGAGGAAAGAGAACATCTACATCAAAGGTGACGTCACTGGATGTAAGAGGTATGTGGCGCTGTATTACCCTGTATGTTCTGTAGTGATAGGAGCAGTGACGTAACGATCGCGGTCATATAGGGTGCGACCGTGACTGAGAGGTGGAGGTTCAGACAAACTGACGCGGTCTGACTTTGGTTCTTACACCGTTCACACAATTATGTACAGGATTCGTAGGATTCGAGATTCGAAAGATTCGATATATTCGAGAACCTTTTCGGATTTGAAAAAAAATTGGATTCGTCCCACCTCTACTTTAATCCTTTTTATTCATCATGACTTTACAACTTGTCCATAAAAAATAAATAAAAAAAATAAAAAATATATAATAAAAAAAATAATTTGAAAGTGATTTTTGGGTAAGTTTTCCACAATAAAGAAAAATTCAGTGTGGCAGTTACCAAATTTCTACCATAAAACTCTAGAGCTCTATTTCAAAATCCAATTAAAACACTTGAAAACACAGTCTCTATGTATTTCATCTGTGTTGCTCACCAACCACCCTGGTCTCTGGATGTTATATTCCTGCTGCATGCAGGTCAGTCTTTTGTTCCCTCTCTGCTCTTGTGCAGGAGCGCTTGCTGATCTTCCACTTCCTCTAAAGGGTGCATGTGTGGATCAGCACTGTTCAGATGGCAAAGTTCTGGCACAGGAACGTCAGAGGAACCACAGAAATAGGGACATGAAGAGAAAAAAAAAAAGGAGATACGCTGAGTGGAATCTTTGCTAAATGAGATGAACCTGCTTTTTTTTATTGTAGTTACAGAATACGCCTCCCAAGCCTCGCACATAAAATCACTGATGGTACATAACTGGATCAATTATATCCCTGAAGAAGCTGTAGGGTAAAACCGAAGTAGAGTAAATTCACAAACAAATTGACGTTAAATTGTAATAACAGCCAAGAATATGTCTAATAATCTAATTTCATAAGCACAGAGAACAAAGAAACATTGTAGGGCAGTGGTGGTTCTCCATAGAAGGCATTTGAAGAGGAGCCTTGTCTGGTTAAAGAGACCTGTCACTATGAATGTGACAGCATATTCTAGAGCAGGGGGAGCTGAGCTGATGAGAAAAGATTTAGTAAAACTTGTAATTTGTACATTTATGTGTCGGCTATTTCTGAGTTCATTAGTATACAGGGGAGGTGTAATCAGTGACTGACAGCTATCTCTGTATAGACACACACAGAGAATGCTATCAATCAGTGATAACACCTCCCAAGTGAACAATGTATAAATTACAAGTTTTACTTAATCTTTTCCCACAAAACTTTATATTAATCTGCTCAGCTACTGTCCGCAGATTACACTGAATTTCATGGTGAAAGGTTTTCTTTAAGGTTCCATATATAAAACTTGTAATTTATACATTTATAACCCTGCTTTTTCTGAGTTCAGTTGTACATAGGAGCTGTATTATCAGTGACTGACAGTTATCTCTGTATATACACTTACACAGAGAATGCTATCAATCGCTGATATCATCTCCACCATTTACAGCTATCAGTGACTAACAGCTATCTGTGTATACACACTGACACAGAGAATGCTGTCAATCACTGATATCACCTCCCCTGTGTGCAGTTTTCACTGACTGACATCTATCTATGTATACACACATAGGCCTCTTTCACACTACTGTTTTTTTTTTTCCGTTTTGCGGGCCGTTTTTTGCTTTCCGTATACGGTACCATTAATTTCAATGGGTCCGCAAAAAAAACGGAATGTACTCCATATGCATTCCGTTTCCGTGTTTCCATATCTCCGTTCCGTGCAAAGATAGAACATGTGCTATATTTGGCCGCAAATCAAGTTCCGTGGCTCCATTAAAGTCAAAAGGTCCGCAAAAAAAACGGAATGCATACGGAAATGCATCCGTATGTCTTCCGTATCCGTTCCGTTTTTTGCGGAATCATCTATTGAAAATGTTATGCCCAGCCCAATTTGTTCTATGTAATTACTGTATACTGTATATGCCATACGGAAAAACGGAACCGAAACAAAAAACGGAACAACGGATCCGTGAAAAACGGACCGCAAAACGCTGAAATAGCCATACGGTAGTGTGAAAGAGGCCTTACACAGAGAATGTTATCAATCGCTGATATCACCTCCTCCATGTACAGCTATCAGTGACTGACCGTTATCTATGTATACACACCTACACAGGGAATGCTATCAATCACTAATAACCCCTCCCCAGTATACAACTATGATAGACTAACAGCTATCTACGTATACACTCTTACACAGAGCATGCTATCAATCACTGATAACACTTTCCCTATGTACAGCTATCAGTGACTGACAGGTTTCTCTGCATATACACTGTGGGGATTCGCTCTGGTAGACAGGCTTGCGGACGCAGTATAGAGGCAACGACAACGTCTTTAATTTAAACAGTTTGGTGTTTATTCACACATAAGGATAAGCAAAACAAAACGTCAGTTTCAAGGAAAACAGTCACCTTGAGTCTGGTGTTTGTTCACACCATGCAGCAATGCAGAAGTCCTTGGACATAGCAGAAACCACCTGTTCTCACGCCAACAAGGTAACAGGCCTTTACCCAGGCCCAAACTCCCAGGTCCCAACACAGAGACTGACTGAGCTTCACTGTCAGAGAGGAGTAAATTCCTACCACCTGACAGTGCTGCCTGTGTTTTATAGCCCAAACCAAGACCCGGCCTGGAACGTGGGGAGCAGCCACCCACCCTGCACTTTGGCTGCTCCCAGTAAGAGCCGGCCCGGATCGGCTTTGCAGCCAAACTAAATAGCAAAACCATGTCAGCGAGCACTAGTTGCCGCTGACACATGAAATTACTGGTTTTTATCTCACCGAGGCCAGGAATCTCGGTGACACATACCTTCCGTCAATGACGGACCCTTGCGCCTTCCTACATACCTCCCGCTTTGTTCAACCCTGAGGGGGTGAACACTTGCCAGACAGTGTACCCAGGACAGGGCATCCGCGTTTCCCTGTAAGCGGCCTGCCCTGTGTTCCACTGAGAACTTGAAGTTCTGTAACAACAAGAACCATCTGATGACCTGAGCATTCCTCTCTTTGGCTTGGCTCATCCACTTAAGAGGGCAGTGGTCAATCACCAGATGGAACTTTCTCCCCAACAGATAATAGCGGAGAGACTGAAGTGCCCATTTAAAGGCCAGGCACTCTCACTCCACTATACTGTACCTAGTCTCGGCTGGGGTAAGCTTTCGGCTCAGGAAAACAACAGGATGTTCTGAGAGAGTACAGCTCCGAGGCCTACTTCAGAGGCATCGGTCTGTACCACAAATTCCCTCTTGAAGTCAGGTGTCACCAATACCGGCGACCCACACAGGGCAGACTTCAAAGCGGACAAAGCCTTTTCTGCCTGTTCATTCCACTGAACGGTCACTGACTTGCATCCCTTCAAAAGGCTTGTCAATGGTGCGGCGACTGTACAAACCTCATATAGTACCCCACCATACCCAGGAACGACTTTACTTGCCGAGTAGTGACAGGTCGGGGCCAATTCCTAATTGCCTCAATTTTGTTCACCTGAGGTTTGATCACTCCGCGCCCAATTACATACCCCAGGTACTTGGTCTCTTCTAACCCTATCGTGCACATTTTTGGATTGGCAGTTAAGCCAGCCTTCCTAAAGGAGTCCACTACAGCCTGTACTTTAGATAGGTGACTTTCCCAATTGGTGCTATGGATAATGATATTGTCCAGGTACGCCGAAGCATACCGACGATGTAGGCGTAGTACAATGTCCATTAGCCTTTGAAAAGTGGCGGGAGCACCATGTAGACCGAAGGGTAATACCTTGTACTGATACAGCCCCTGTGGCGTGATGAAAGCGTTTTTTTCCTTGGCAGCCTCCATCATAGGTACCTGCCAGTACCCTTTGGTGAGGTCCAACACAGAAAAATACTGGGCTTGGCCTAACTTCTCAATAAGCTCATCTACTCCGGGCATGGGATATGCATCAAACTTGGACACCTAATTCAGTTTGCGGAAGTCGTTACAGAACCGCAATGTCCCATCCGGCTTGGGTATTAAGACTATCGGACTGGCCCATTCACCTTTTGACTCCTCATTGACACCTAGCTGGAGCATTAGCTGCACTTCCTCTGCGATGGCTTGTCGCCGAGCCTCGGGTACTCGGTACGGTTTTAACCGGACTTTTGCCTGAGGCTCAGTGATAATGTCATTCCGGATTATGGACGTGCATCTAGGGAAGTCCGAGAATACATCCGTGTTCCGACTAATGAACTCCCTGGCTTCCTGGGCCTGTTTAGAGGAGAGGCTGTCAGCAATTTTCACTGTGGCAGCCGCTGCCCTTGATACAGACAGAGGGGCCGAAACCGCTTCCCCTAAGAACCCTGGTCGTGGGCTGTCTTCCGTACAGGTTTCCCTATCTCTCCATGGTTTGAGCAGATTCACATGGTACACCTGCTCTGGCTTTCGCCTCCCTGGCTGGTGTACCTTGTAATCTACCTCTCCAATTTTTTCAAGTACCTTGTGGGGCCCCTGCCACCTAGCTAAGAACTTACTGTCTACAGTCTGTACCAGAACCAACACCCGATCACCCGGGTTAAAGTTCCGGACCCGAGCCTGCCGATTATAGACCCTACTCTGGGCTCGCTGTGCTGCCTCCATATGCTCCCTAACCAGAGGTAACACTGTTTTCATCCGTCCTTGCATCTGGGTGACGTATTCAACAACACTTTTTTGCGGTGTGGGTTGTTGTGGGCTGTTTTATGTGGAGCAACCTACAGAGTTCCCTCATGACCTTGGACATAATCGGGGTCCCTTGGTCAGTCAGAACCTCCTTAGGCAGACCCACTCGATAAAACATCTCCATTAACTCCTTAGCTATGAGTTTGGCTGATGTATGATGCAGTGGCACCACCTCCGGGTACCGAGTGGCATAGTCGAGGATGACCAACATGTGTTGGTGCCCTCTAGCGGACTTCGGTACTAGGCCTATGAGATCCATAGTGATCCGCTCGAATGGAACCTTAATAATCGGGAGAGGGACCAGAGGACTACGGAAATGTGGCTGGGGTCTGGTTATCTGGCAGGTTGGGCAAGACTTGCAATACTCTTCCACCTCTCTGAACACACTGGCCAGTAGAACCGCTGTAGAATCCGGTCCTGCATTTTCTGCTGGCCCAGGTGTCCCCCAATAACATGTTGGTGGGCTAACTCCAACACGAGCTTGCGATACGCCTTGGGCACCACCAGCTGTTCAATATGCTCACCCCATAGTTGATTTACCCGGTACAGCATCTCCTGTTGAACCACAAAAAGGAAAAAGGGGGAACAGAGACTTGGCCCCCGGTTGTTGCGGCTCACCCTCAACTACTACCACATTCTTCCAGGCTCAGGATAGAGTCGGGTCCTAGTGCTGTGCTGAACCAAAATTATCTCCGGAGACGTTGAGGTCTGCCAACTCCGGACCCGTGTCCTCCACGTCTCCCACCATCACACTTAGGCCTCTTTCACACGGGTGTCATGTTTTTGGGCCGGATAAGATGCGGGTGAGTCGCGGGAAAATGCGCGATTTTTCCGCACGAGTGCAAAACATTGTAATGCGTTTTGCACATGCGTGAGAAAAATCGGCATGTTTGGTACCCGAACTTCTTCACAGAAATTTGGGTTTGGGTTAGGTGTTGTGTAGATTGTATTATTTCCCCTTATAACATGGTTATAAGGGAAAATAATGGCATTCTTAATACAGAATTCATAGTACACTGCTCAAAAAAATAAAGGGAACACTTAAACAACACAATGTAACTCCAAGTCAATCACACTTCTGTGAAATCAAACTGTCCACTTAGGAAGCAACACTGAGTGACAATCAATTTCACATGCTGTTGTGCAAATGGGATAGACAACAGGTGGAAATTATAGGCAATTAGCAAGACACCCCCAATAAAGGAGTGGTTCTGCAGGTGGTCACCACAGACCACTTCTCAGTTCCTATGCTTCCTGGCTGATGTTGTGGTCACTTTTGAATGCTGGCGGTGCTTTCACTCTAGTGGTAGCATGGGACGGAGTCTACAACCCACACAAGTGGCTCAGGTAGTGCAGCTTATCCAGGATGGCACATCAATGCGAGCTGTGGCAAGAAGGTTTGCTGTGTCTGTCAGCGTAGTGTCCAGAGCATGGAGGCGCTACCAGGAGACAGGCCAGTACATCAGGAGACGTGGAGGAGGCCGTAGGAGGGCAACAACCCAGCAGCAGGACCGCTACCTCCGCCTTTGTGCAAGGAGGAACAGGAGGAGCACTGCCAGAGCCCTGCAAAATGACCTCAAGCAGGCCACAAATGTGCATGTGTCTGCTCAAACGGTCAGAAACAGACTCCATGAGGGTGATACGAGGGCCCGACGTCCACAGGTGGGGGTTGTGCTTACAGCCCAACACCGTGCAGGACGTTTGGCATTTGCCAGAGAACACCAAGATTGGCAAATTCGCCACTGGCGCCCTGTGCTCTTCACAGATGAAAGCAGGTTCACACTGAGCACATGTGACAGACGTGACAGAGTCTGGAGACGCCGTGGAGAACGTTCTGCTGCCTGCAACATCTTCCAGCATGACCGGTTTGGCATTGAGTCAGTAATGGTGTGGGGTGGCATTTCTTTGGAGGGCTGCATGTGCTCGCCAGAGGTAGCCTGACTGCCATTAGGTACCGAGATGAGATCCTCAGACCCCTTGTGAGACCATATGCTGGTGCGGTTGGCCCTGGGTTCCTCCTAATGCAAGACAATGCTAGACCTCATGTGGCTGGAGTGTGTCAGCAGTTCCTGCAAGACGAAGGCATTGATGCTATGGACTGCCTCGCCCGTTCCCCAGACCTGAATCCAATTGAGCACATCTGGGACATCATGTCTCGCTCTATCCACCAATGTCACGTTGCACCACAGACTGTCCAGGAGTTGGCAGATGCTTTAGTCCAGGTCTGGGAGGAGATCCCTCAGGATACCGTCCGCCACCTCATCAGGAGCATGCACAGGCGTTGTAGGGAGGTCATACAGGCACGTGGAGGCCACACACACTACTGAGCCTCATTTTGACTTGTTTTAAGGACATTACATCAAAGTTGGATCAGCCTGTAGTGTGTTTTTTACACTTTAATTTTGAGTGTGACACCAAATCCAGACCTCCATGGGTTGAAAAATTTGATTTCCATTTTAAATTTTTGTGTGATTTTGTTGTCAGCACATTCAACTATGTAAAGAACAAAGTATTTCAGAAGAATATTTAATTAATTCAGATCTAGGATGTGTTATTTTTGTGTTCCCTTTATTTTTTTGAGCAGTGTACAATAGGGCTGGAGGGGTTAAAAAAATAAATACATTTTACTGACCTTAATCCACTTGTTCGCGCAGCCCGGCTTCTCTTCTGTCTTCTTCTTTGAGGAATAGGACCTTTGATGACGTCACTGCGCTCATCACATGGTCCATCACATGATCTTTTACCATAGTGATGGATCATGTGACGGACCATGTGTCACGGATGGTGTTGCAGAAAACTGGAAGTCACAAATAAACATCAGACTGACTTGATCCCAAACTAAGGAACATATGGGTAAGCCCTATAACAGCCCTAGAGCTCTCCCTTACTGCTCAGCCCATGCAAAGATCTCTATGATAGATAATTGCATGCCCACGTGCCTCGACTATATGACACCTGAAAACCCTACAATAGTGAGGGGACACGACCACCGGCTCCCTGCACTTAATACGGAGGGAGTCAGGGTCACCTAGAATCAAGCCAGCAGAAAAGCACAAATAAAGGAAGGGACTTATCTGAGGAACTAGCAGTTGTAGCTTCTAGCAGAGAGCACAATCCAGGAAGTAGTATAAACCACAAAGTGAGGCAGTATGGGAGGGGATATAAAGGGAGGCAATCAGTGTGAATAGATGACAGCTGGGAGAAGGGAAAGAGATGACAAAGTGAAAGCAAAACAAAAGAACATCATGCAGGAGGTACAGAAGAACGTCTGTCAGAGCTTCTTAGAGATCTGGCGGTGACACCATGTTATGAGCGTAGTGACGTCACCACAGGTCCTTTTCCTGTGCACAGCAAAGATGAAGACAGAAGAGAAGCCGGGCTGCGCGAACAAGTGGATTAAGGTTAGTTAAATTATTATTTTTATTTTTTTTAACCCCTCCAGCCCTATTGTACTATACATTCTGTATTAAGAATGCTATTATTTTCCCTCATAACCATGTCAGAAGGGAAAATAATAATGATCGGGTCTCCATCCCGATTGTGTCCTAGCAACCGTGTGTGAAAATCGCACCGCATCCGCACTTGCTTGCTTCTATAGGGCCTGCGTTGCGTGGAAAACGCACAAAGAGGAGCATGCTGCGATTTTCAAGCAACGCACAAGTGATGCGTGAAAATCACCGCTCATCTGCACAGCCCCATAGAAATGAATGGGTCCGGATTGAGTGCAGGTGCAATGCGTTCACCTCGAAATCTCGCCCGTGTGAAAGGGGCCTTAGGGGGGTTGTCTCCCCCTCTTCCACCGAAGTGGCGGTCACCCCTACCGCTGGCCCTTCGGACTCAGATTCCATCGCTTCTGGTCTACCCCCTGAGCCGGGTCATTGGTAACTTTCGTATCCGGCCATAGTGCCGGGAAACCAGGGAAGTCTCTTCCAATTATTTCATACTGCAATTTTGTGGCGACAGCCACCTCATGAGCCCACCTGCCGGCCACCGTTGATAAAGGACTATCCCACTGCCCTGGTCTCTCTAAGTCTCCATGAATACACACTATGCCGACCTTTCGGCCAGTATACTCGGCGGGCCGTACCAGGGCATCTCCTACCAGGGACACCAGGCTCCCTGAATCCAGCAGAGCCACCGCCAGAATGTCCCCTACTTCCACCTGACACAGGTGGCTATTGTCTATAGTCTCGGAGGTTCCTGTGGCACACAACTTCCTGGCATATAATGAGTTGCGGTAGCCATAGTTGATGTCCATGGGTTCACCCCGATGGGGGCAGTTGGCACTTATGTGTCCAGGCTCCTGACATCGCCAGCAGACCACCAGGGCTGGGTCTACAGGGGGTACGTACCGGGCGTAGAACCCCCCCTGTAGATTTCTGGTGGCCTCGTTGCACTCCATCAGGTCGACCATCTCCAAGGCTTTACCCGGAGACACCTGGCCGATTCAGTGCTGGAGGGGGTACGGCAAAACCCTCCAGAACACATCCGCCAAGAGACGGTCCAGCATAGCAGTGGGGGTCAGTACGTCAGGCTGCAGCCATTTTTGCAAACGGTGTAACAGGTCATAATACTGTGGTCTGGCGGGTTCAACCGGGTTAAATTCCCACTGATGCACTCGCTGGGCCCGGACCAACACATTCACCCCCAGTCTTGCCAGGATCTCCACTTTTACGGTCAGGTAGTCGGCCGCTTGATCATCGGGGAGATCGAAAAAAAAATTGCTGGGGTCCAGACGCCAGGAACGGAGCGACGACCTCAGCCCACTGGTCTCGGGGTAACTTTTTCCTCACGGCCACCTTTTCGAACACCGCCAGATAGGTCTTGACGTCATCCGAGGGGGTCATCTTAGGGATCTCCGCACGGACAGCTTTCCGGGCATCATGAACGTTCAGGGATGCTCCTGCTGCTTGCAATGCCATGACATGTTGTTGCAATAGCAGCTGGTTAGTTTCCTGCTGCTGCTTGTTAGCCTCCCGCTGCTGCAAGTTAGCCTCCACAAGGGCCTTCACGACCGCCTCCATTTTGTCAGGGGACACGGGTCATAACCTTGCCGGCTTAATGTAGGACATGCACTTGTAACAGGGAAAACAAGAACTTTCCGGCCTTCAGGCCTGCCTCACTGCGTTTGCCCGCATCCCCAATTGTGGGGGATTTGCTCTGGTAGACAGGCTTGCGGACGCAGTATAGAAGCAACGACAACGTCTTTAACTTAAACAGTTCAGTGTTTATTCACACATAAGGATAAGCAAAACAAAACGTCAGTTTCAAGGAAAACAGTCACCTTGAGTCTGGTGTTTGTTCATACCATGCAGCAATGCAGAAGTCCTTGGACATAGCAGAAACCACCTGTTCTCACGCCCACAAGGTAACAGGCCTTTACCCAGGCCCAAACGCCCAGGTCCCAACACAGAGACTGACTGAGCTTCACTGTCAGAGAGGAGTAAATTCCTACCACCTGACAGTGCTGCCTGTGTTTTATAGCCCAAACCAAGACCTGGCCTGGAACGTGGGGAGCAGCCACCCACCCTACACTTTGGCTGCTCCCAGTAAGAGCCGGCCCGGATCGGCTTTACAGCCATACTAAATAGCAAAACCGTGTTAGCCAGCACTAGTTGCCGCTGACACATAAAATTACCGGCTCTTATCTCACCGAGGCCACGAATCTCGGTGACACATACCTTCCATCAATGACGGACCCTTGCACCTTCCTACAACACTTAGGCCCCTTTCACACGGGCGAGTATTCCGCGCGGATGCGATGCGTGAGTTGAACGCATTGCACCCGCACTGAATCCTGACCCATTCATTTCTATGGGGCTGTGCACATGAGCTGTGATTTTCACGCATCACTTGTGCGTTGCGTGAAAATCGCAGCATGCTCCTCTTCGTGCGATTTTCACGTAACGCAGGCCCCATAGAAATGAATGGAGTTGCGTGAAAATCGCAAGCATCCGCAAGCAAGTGCGGATGCGGTGCGATTTTCACGCACGGTTGCTAGGTGACGATCGGGATGGGGACCCGATCATTATTATTTCCCCTTATAACATGGTTATAAGGGAAAATAATAGCATTCTGAATACAGAATGCATAGTACAATAGGGCTGGAGGGGTTAAAAAAAAATATTTAACTCACCTTAATCCACTTGTTCGCGCAGCTGGCATCTCTTCTGTCTTGATCTGTGCTGTGAGCAATAGGACCTTTGATGACGTCACTACGCTCATCACATGATCCATCACCATGGTGATGAATCATGTGATGGACCATGTGATGAACGCAGTGACGTCATCAAAGGTCCTATTGCTCACAGATGAAGACAGAAGAGATGCCGGCTGCGCGAACAAGTGGATTAAGGTGAGTTAAAAAAAATTTAATCCCTGCAGCCCTATTGTACTATGCATTCTGTATTCAGAATGCTATTATTTTCCCTTATAACCATGTTATAAGGGGAAATAATACAATCTACACAACACCTATCCCAGACCTGAACTTCTGTAAAGAAGTTCGGGTCTGGGTACCACAGTCGGTTTTTTATCATGCGCGTGCAAAACACATTGCACCCGCACGATAAAAAATTAACATCGGAACGCAATCGCAGTCAAAACTGACTGCAATTGCATTCCTACTTGCGCGGGTTTGCCGCAATGCACGGGGACGCATCCGGACCTAATCCGGACACGCCCGTGTGAAAGAGGCCTTACACAGAGAATGCTATCAATCACTGATAACACTTCCCTATGTAAAGCTATCAGTGACTGACAGCTATGGCTACTTTCACAGTCGCGTTTGGTGCGGATCCGTCATGGATCTGCACAGACGGATCCGTTCAGATAATACAGCCGCCTGCATCCGTTCAAAACGGATCCGTTTGTATTATCTTTAACATAGCCAAGACAGATCCATCTTGAACACCATTGAAAGTCAATGGAGGACGGATTTGTTTTCTATTGTGGCAGATTGTGTCATGGAAAAAGGATCCGTCCCCATTGACTTACATTGTGTGTGAGAACGGATCCGTTTGGCTCAGTTTCGTCAGACGGACACCAAAACGCTACGGACACCTAAACGCTGCAAGCAGCGTTTTGCTGTCCGCCTCCAAAGCAGAATGGAGACGGAACAGAGGCAAACTGATGCAATCTGAGCGCATTAGGGCAAAACTGATCCGTTTTGGACCGCTTGTGAGAGCCCTAAGAGGATCTCACAAATGGAAAGCCAAAACGCCAGTGTGAAAGTAGCCTAAATTTGTATAAACACTTATGCCTCATTCAAATGTCAGTGTTTTGGTCAGTGATTGAGAGCCAAAACCAGGTGTGGCTCTAAACACAGAACAGGTGTAAATCTCTTCATTACACCTTATGTCTGTGGAGGCTCCACTCCTGGTTTTGGCTCCCAATCACTGATGGAAATCACTGACCAAAACACTGACATGTGAATGAGACTTTACACAGACAATGCTATCAATCACTGATAACACCTCCCCATGTACAGCTATCAGTGACTGACAGCTATCTATGTATACACACTTACACAGAGAATGCTATCAATCACTGATAACACCTCCCCATGTACAGCTATCAGTGACTGACAGCTATCTATGTATACACACTTACACAGAGAATGCTATCAATCACTGATAACACCTCCCCCATGTACAGCTATCAGTGACTGACAGCTACATATGTATACATGCTTACAGAATCCCACAAAATTGAGTACACCCCTCACATTTTTGTAAATATTTTATATCTTTCCCTGGGACAACACTGAAGATATGACACTTTGACACAATGTGAAGTAGTCAGTGTACAGCTTGTATAACAGTGTAAATTTGGTGTGCACTCAAAATAACACTCAACCTCTGGCAACAAAAGTGAGTTCTCCCCTAAGTTAAAATGGCCAAATTGTGTCCAATTAGTCATTTTCCCTCCCCGGTGTCATGTGACTTTTTAGTGTTATAAGGTCTTAGGTGTGAATGGCGAGCAAGTGACACACTCTCATACTGGTCACTGGAAGTTCAACATGACACCTCACGGCAAAGAACTCTCTGAGGATCTGAAAAAGAGAATTGTTGCTCTACACCCTGAAACTGAGCAGCAGCACGGTGGCCAATAAACATACAGGGCCAGATTTATCATTAGCTCAGGTCAGAATAATGGAGTGAAAAAGTCCCAGAAAAAGTCCCAAACGCTAAAACTGCGCACAAATTTGCGACTTTTTTCTGCTCTGCACTATGCTCGCCAGTTTTCTGAAAGTGGGCGTGTTTTCTTATGTAAATGAATCTCTAGACAGATTTACTATTGGGACTATTTAAAAAGTCGCAAAAAAGTCGCAATTTCACTCCAGTGAGGACCATGCTTATCTTATGAGACTTTTTAATAGAACATGCAACTTTTTCATAAAAACTTGCGACTTTTTCGTAAAGATGTGCGACTTTTGTAAAGCTGCTTACTGACGGATAAACTGCTACCGTCAAACCACATTTATTACAGTCTTAAAGGGCCGATCATAAATCACATATGTGAAAGTGGAGTGAGCTGTCAGAGTCATGATAAATCTGGCCCACAGCGTTTAACAAGACAGGTTCCACTCAGAACAGGCCTTTCTATGGTCGACCAAAGAAGTATAGTGCACGTGCTCAGCATCATATCCAGAGCTTATCTTTTCAAAATAGACGTATAAGTGCTGCCAGCATTGCTCCAGAGGTTAAGGTGGTGGGGGGTCCGCCTGTCAGTGCTTAAACCATACGCTGCACACTGTATCAAATTGCTCTGCATGGCTGTCGTCCCAGAAGGAAGCCTCTTCTAAAGATGATGCACAAGAAAGCCTGCAAACAGTTTGCTGAAGACAAGCAGACTAAGGACATGGATTATTGGAACCATGTCCTGTGGTCTGATGACACCAAGATTAACTTATTCGGTTCAGATGGTATCAAGCACGTGTGACGGCAACCAGATGAGGAGTACAAAGACAAGTGTGTCTTGCCTACAGTCAAGCATGGTGGGAGTGTCATGGTTTGGGGCTGCATGAGTGCTGCCGGCTGTGAGGAGCTACAGTTCATTGAGGGAACCATGAATCCCAACATGTACTGTGACATACTAAAGTGGGGCATGATCCCCTCTCTTTGTATACTGGGCTGATAACGACCCCAAACACACCACCAAGACGACAACTGCCTTGCTAAAGAAACTGAAGGTAAAGGTGCTGGACTGGCAAAGCATGACTCCTGACCTAAACCCTATTGAGCATCTGTGGGGCCTCCTCAAACTGAAGGTGGAGGAGCGCATGGTCTCTAACATCCACCAGCTCAGTGATGTCGTCATGGAGGAGTGGAATATGGTTCCAGTGGCAACCTGTGAAGCTCTAGTGAACTCCATGCTCAAGAGAGTTAAAGCAGTGCTGTAAAATAATGGTGGGCAAACAAAATATTGACACTTTGGACACAATTTGGCCATTTTCACTTAGGGGTGTACTCACTTTTGTTGCCAACAGTTTAGACATTAATGTCTATGTGTTGAGTTATTGTGAGGTGTGGTAGTGTGGACAGTGTGGGAAGGAGTGTGTATCACACCCAGATACCTCAGCTGGGTGAGTTAACTAAAATCCGGAAAGCTGCAGTGGTCTCAGCAGTGTGTAGTTTGCTGAGACAATGTTGTTTAAGGTGTGTTCTGGGTAGAGTCAGTGTTGGTGACAAACCAAGCTCTGCTTGCCTGGGTGTTGCAGAATAAAGGGAAAAGTGTGACGCTGGCCACATCTTCCAGGGGGAACGTGGAGCCGGAAGATTGTAAGATAATGCGGATGCCCTGTCACGAGCATCCGGTTGGTACAAGTGTTCACCCCCCACAGGTTTGAACAGGGGGGGGGGGGGGTGTATGTGGTAATGTGGACAGTGCGGGAAGGAGTGTGTATCACACCGTGGTCTCAGCATAGTATAGTTTGCTGAGACAGTTTTGTATACATTTTATTCTGGGCTGAATTTTACTCGGATAGGTTTGGTAGTGGGATCGGCCACTCTACACCATTCCGCCACAGGTATTCCCTTTCACCTGAGGGGATCGCAGGTGAGGCCTGCTCTAATCCAGGAGGTATAAAACCAACTCTCTGTGTGTTAGAGGGAAGGAAAGGCTGGGGAGGCCTGAGAGTGAGAGAGAAAGGCTGAGGAAGCCTGAGTCTGAGGGACCTAGTGACGCCTGCGCAGAGAGAGGGTCACATGGCCAGAGTCAGGCAGACTTTTGGGTCACAATCCCCCAAAGGTACTGATGATGTTGTAGTCACAGCCTGGAGGCTGCTGGACTGTTTAGTCTGAGGAAGCCGCATCTGATCATGTGTGTGAACTGTGTTCTTTAGAGGTGAGTCAGGGAATTAATTATGTATTAGATAGTGCCTGAACAGGCAGGAGTTATTTTGGTTGCTGTATTGTGCTAAAGTGCTAGAAAATAAAGCATAGTTTGGACTTCAATCCAGTTGTCTGCAAGAAATCTGCGATTGAGACCCCCTGAGAGAGAGCGATCCCTTACAGAGTGCACACCCAATTTACACTGTTATACAAGCTGTACACTGACTACTTTACATTGTATCAAAGTGTCATATCTTCAGTGTTGTCCCATGAAAAGATGTAATAAAATATTTACAAAAATGTGAGGGGTGTACTCACTTTTGTGAGATATTGTACATAGACTGATAACACCTCCCCATGTACAGCTAGCAGTGACTAACAGCTATCTACGTATACACACTTACACAGAGAATGCTATTAATCACTGATAACACATCCCCGGTGTACAGGCTCGGACTGGCTCACAGGGGAACAGGTGAATCCCCCGATCGACCCCTGAGCAAGGTAGGCTATTAGTCCCCCCCACCCTCTGCACATGGCCCCGTACATTGACTGCACTACATACAGATACCAGCCTATGCTGGAATAAAAACTGTGTATATTATTTAACAAACTACCCAGTTTATTATTATACACACATTGGGTGATAGAGAAGACTTCTTGGTACAGAGGCAGACCAGCCAGTATCCTCTTTCCCAAGGTTCTAGACCTCACTACAGGGACCCCCATAATCCATCATCTTGTAGTGTCTTGTACTGCTGCCGTTGTGTAAGTAGGTGATATTTATATGTAGGTTTACAGTGGGCCCCCAAAATGTGTTTTACTGGTGGGCCTTAGGCACCCAGGTCTAACACTGCCCATGTTCAACTATCAGTGACAGCTATCTCTGTATACACATTTACACAGAGAATGCTATCAATCACTGATGTCACCTCCCCCATGTACAGCTATCAGTGACTGACAGCTATATATGTATACACACTTACACAGAGAATGCTATCAATCACTGATAACACTTCCCCTGTGTACAGCTATCAGTGACTTACAGGTATCTCTGTATACACACTTACACAGAGAATGTTATTGGTGACTGATATAAGTGAAAGAGAGGTTTTTTACTTAATCTTCTCCCATAAAACTATATTTTAATCTGCTCAGCTCCTTCTGTTCCATAAAAGGCTGCCTGGAGATCACATCGTTATTTTGTGGTGAAAAGTTTTCTTTAACCCTTTAAGGACCCATGACGTAGCTGAACGTCATGGGTCCGATCCCTAAACATGGCGTCCGCGGGGTCTCTGCTATTTTAATTGCATCTTACCTTTCAGATGCCGTGGTCAAATGTGACCACGGCATCTGCGCAGACCGGAACCGGAAGTCACGCACGTCCGTTCCGGTAACAGCGTTCTCCTGTTACCTCGATCTGGTATCTGGGGACCTGTTACCTCAATCTTATTGACCGAAGCCTCAAGCAGGCTATAGAGTCAATTAGATGTATATATCAATACAGGCCACTAGGTGGCAGCCTTTGTTGATATAGTGCAAATGAAGTCTTCAATGATTGATATTTAGCCATCACTGAATACTATGGGCAATCGAATGATTGCCAGTTATTGTCACCCAAGGTGACTTAAAGGGAACCTGTCACCGGGATTTTGTGTATAGAGCTGAGGACATGGATTGCTAGATGGCCGCTAGCACATCCGTAATATCCAGTCCCCATAGCTCTGTGTGCTTTTATTGTTTAAAAAAAACGATTTGATACATATGCAAATTAACCTGAGATGAGTCCTGTCCCTGACTCATCTCACGTACAGGACTCATCTCAGGTTAAGTTGCATATGTATCAAATCGTTTTTTTGAAACAATAAAAGCACACAGAGCTATGGGGACTGGGTATTGCGGATGTGCTAGTGGCCATCTAGCAACCCATGTCCTCAGCTCTATACCCAAAATCCCGATGACAGGTTCCCTGTAAAATAAGTTTAAAAAAAACTAAAACCAAGTTCAAATCACCCCCCTTTCCTTAAAATAAAAATGCCCATACTATTAAAATATAACAATATTAATGGCATACGGCAAATGGTGTAGCGGGGGAAAAAAAAAATAGTAATTTTTTGTTACTTCAACTACCCAATAATTTTTTTTATAAAAAGTGATCAAAAAGTCGCACACACTTAATTAATTGGTATCACTGAAAAGAACAGATCGTCCCGCAAAAAATTAGCCCTCACACAGCTACAAAAAAGTTAAAGGGGTCAGAATATGGTTATGAAAAAAACATATAAAAAAAAAAACAGTATTAAAACCCAAGAAAAAAAAAAAAAAAACCTTTATCAGAATTGCGTTTTTTCCCCAATTCTACCTCATTTGGAATTTTTTCCTGCTACCTACTAAATGGTATGCAACCGTAAATGGTGCCATTAGAAAGTACAACTTGTCCCGCAAAAATAAGCCCTTATAAGGCGATATGAATGGAAAAATAAAAAGGTTAGAACTATGAGAAGGCGGGGAGTGAAAAAAAGAAAACGCAAAAATGGAAAAATCTCAGGGTCCTTAAAGGGTTAAGGTTCCATATTCCTCTGGATTCTTCAGCAACACTGGAGTTCACGCTTTCATTCTAGGTCAGACATTACATATTGCTGTCTGCAAACATTGCCATCCCATTTCCTGAGCTCAACTGAACCTAAATAGCAGGAAACCAGTCCCCATAAAACAATGGCCCCCCTGCATACTCCTCCTGGGCCTCAAGCATGTGTAGGACACCAGTGCTGTTATAACGGTTATGTGATACAGCTTTATATGTGCACTGCTTATGCAAGAGCTGAAAAACTAATGTAACTAAAATAACTGATCTGTTTGTTTCATTCATAGTATTTTTTATTTTATTTTACCCTCTATGGTATATCTTTATGGTGTGACATTTTAGAGTTCATTTAGGCTAATAGTAGACACTATTATTGATTAAAGTGTCTGGTGTCTAATAGACGAACTTTATGAACTGATAAAAAAAACAGGGTGTATAGGCATAATAGGGAACTTGAAAAACTCTGCTTTTTGGGTCAAGATGTTGGAATTTGTTCTATGGACTCTGAAACCTCTACAGGGAGTGCAGAATTATTAGGCAAGTTGTATTTTTGAGGATTAATTTTATTATTGAACAACAACCATGTTCTCAATGAACCCAAAAAACTCATTAATATCAAAGCTGAATATTTTTGGAAGTAGTTTTTAGTTTGTTTTTAGTTTTAGCTATTTTAGGGGGATATCTGTGTGTGCAGGTGACTATTACTGTGCATAATTATTAGGCAACTTAACAAAAAACAAATATATACCCACTTCAATTATTTATTTTTACCAGTGAAACCAATATAACATCTCAACATTCACAAATATACATTTCTGACATTCAAAAACAAAACAAAAACAAATCAGTGACCAATATAGCCACCTTTCTTTGCAAGGACACTCAAAAGCCTGCCATCCATGGATTCTGTCAGTGTTTTGATCTGTTCACTATCAACATTGCGTGCAGCAGCAACCACAGCCTTCCAGACACTGTTCAGAGAGGTGTACTGTTTTCCCTCCTTGTAAATCTCACATTTGATGATGGACCACAGGTTCTCAATGGGGTTCAGATCAGGTGAACAAGGAGGCCATGTCATTAGATTTTCTTCTTTTATACCCTTTCTTGCCAGCCACGCTGTGGAGTACTTGGACGCGTGTGATGGAGCATTGTCCTGCATGAAAATCATGTTTTTCTTGAAGGATGCAGACTTCTTCCTGTACCACTGCTTGAAGAAGGTGTCTTCCAGAAACTGGCAGTAGGACTGGGAGTTGAGCTTGACTCCATCCTCAACCCGAAAAGGCCCCACAAGCTCATCTTTGATGATACCAGCCCAAACCAGTACTCCACCTCCACCTTGCTGGCGTCTGAGTCGGACTGGAGCTCTCTGCCCTTTACCAATCCAGCCACAGGCCCATCCATCTGGCCCATCAAGACTCACTCTCATTTCATCAGTCCATAAAACCTTAGAAAAATCAGTCTTGAGATATTTCTTGGCCCAGTCTTGACGTTTCAGCTTGTGTGTCTTGTTCAGTGGTGGTCGTCTTTCAGCCTTTCTTACCTTGGCCATGTCTCTGAGTATTGCACACCTTGTGCTTTTGGGCACTCCAGTGATGTTGCAGCTCTGAAATATGGCCAAACTGGTGGCAAGTGGCATCTTGGCAGCTGCACGCTTGACTTTTCTCAGTTCATGGGCAGTTATTTTGCGCCTTGGTTTTTCCACACGCTTCTTGCGACCCTGTTGACTATTTTGAATGAAACGCTTGATTGTTCGATGATCACGCTTCAGAAGCTTTGCAATTTTAAGAGTGCTGCATCCCTCTGCAAGATATCTCACTATTTTTGACTTTTCTGGGCCTGTCAAGTCCTTCTTTTGACCCATTTTGCCAAAGGAAAGGAAGTTGCCTAATAATTATGCACACCTAATATAGGGTGTTGATGTCATTAGACCACACCCCTTCTCATTACAGAGATGCACATCACCTAATATGCTTAATTGGTAGTAGGCTTTCGAGCCTATACAGCTTGGAGTAAGACAACATGCATAAAGAGGATGATGTGGTCAAAATACTCATTTGCCTAATAATTCTGCACGCAGTGTATAGTACTGGCGAGACAGAGAGCTTGCCCTAATAGATAGTTGGGCTGCAGCCCTGAAACGGGTCCAACACAGCAGATCTGATCCTCCCTTTCCTTTGCATTATTCCCTATGTGGTGTGTTAAACAGACATGGTGTCGGTCCATACGAACAGGGCATGGCCTGAAACACTTTTAACCATTTATTGAGGGGCATCATTTTCTCTAATTCAATCCTAAGGGTCTTTTTCTGAGAATCACGCAGGAAAAGAGAGAATCATGGGTCACCCCTTTTTCAGTGATATCCAACACAAGTGTCAATGATACCGGAACAGAGGTGGAAAAAAATCCATGTTCAGTGATGGTGTAATGTTAGTACATACAAGTGTGTACCCTAAAATGGATCGTCCCTAAAGGGACAGAGGTAGTTGGTCGATCATCTAGTAGGAAGTATTGGGCAGACTAGATGGGCCAAATGGTTCTTATCTGCCGACAAATTCTATGAAGTCCCTCCCAGCTGGAATGGGTAATGAATATGGCATAGTTACAGTAGTTTCCTTCGCCTTGGTCAGTGAATAGGTTTGCTGCTCACCCTATTATCTAAATGCCAACCTACTATAGCTTGATTGTGCTGCCACTGGTACCCAGCACATGGGCACAGTCCTGCCAGATTGTTATTATTTACTCCTAGGGCACATGAATGTCACAAAGGGTACTAATAGCCAGACCTCTTACTTTAGTGGATGTCACAGATACCAAGGTTGTCCATGAAATTTAAAGGGCACCATCTAATCCAATACTTTCCTTGCAAAGACCAGCGGCAACTTCCAAGAGATTTAGTAGCTTAAAGGGGTTGTCCGAGTTATGGAAAAAAAAAATATATAGCACTGAAAATCTGATGGGCAGCAACATATAACTAAGCTAAGCAAGTTTTAGCAAAAAAAATTTAAAAAAATCCTTATTTCCCTGGTTATTTTCTGGCCCTTTGTTTACATGCAATAAAAACAACCTCTACCCCTCCCCCTGCACTGATAAGGGAGTGAATACAGGTGCTGCCCTGAGTGACATGTCTGCCTGCTGGGAGACTCTGCAGCATGTTGTATGTGTAGGACTACAAGTCCCAGCTGTATAATGACACTGCTAAGGGAGTGAATACAAGAGCTGCCCTGAGTGACATGTCTGCCTGCTGGGAGACTCTGCAGCATGTTGTATGTGTAGGACTACAAGTCTCAGCTGTATAATGACACTGCTAAGGGAGTGAATACAAGAGCTGCCCTGAGTGACATGTCTGCCTGCTGGGAGACTCAGCAGCATGTTGTATGTGTAGGACTACAAGTCCCAGCTGTATAATGACACTGCTAAGGGAGTGGATACAAGAGCTGCCCTGAGTGACATGTCTGCCTGCTGGGAGACTCTGCAGCATGTTGTATGTGTAGAACTACAAGTCCCAGCTGTATAATGACACTGCTAAGGGAGTGAATACAAGAGCTGCCCTGAGTGACATGTCTGCCTGCTGGGAGACTCTGCAGCATGTTGTATGTGTAAGACTACAAGTCCCAGCTGTATAATGACACTGCTAAGGGAGTGAATACAAGAGCTGCCCTGAGTGACATGTCTGCCTGCTGGGAGACTCTGCAGCATGTTGTATGTTTAGGACTACAAGTCCCAGCAGTATAATGACACTGCTAAGGGAGTGAATACAGGTGCTGCCCTGAGTGACATGTCTGCCTGCTGGGAGACTCAGCAGCATGTTGTATGTGTAGGACTACAAGTCCCAGCTGTATAATGACACTGTTAAGGCAGTGGATACAAGAGCTGCTCTGAGTGCTGGGAGAATCAGCAGCATGTTGTATGTGTAGGACTACAAGTCCCAGCTGTATAATGACACTGCTAAGGGAGTGGATACAAGACCTGCCCTGAGTGCTGGGAGAATCAACAGCAACTTGTAAGTGTAGAACTACAAGTCCCAGCTGTATAATGACACTGCTAATACACACAGGATCTTCCCCCTACCTTCTTGTGCAATGCTCTCTAGTCTGTCAGCTCCTGTGCCCAGCATTGTCTCCTCACTGCTGCAGCTACCCAGTCTGTGCAGCTGAAGGGGTTAAGAATCCTAGGAGAGAGAGTAGATGGCAGTGAAGGGGGGTGTGGCCAGCACAGTGATGTCTGGTTTACAGGCTTGTAAACAACCTTTATCAGAGCAGGGAGAGAAGCTGACATCACAGGTCATGTGACCCTCAGTGAAATCTGTGAAACTAGGCACTGCAGATAAAGTGAGTTAATTGGAAAGCTGTTACATTTGCCCAGTGAGGAACATAGAAAGAATAAAAAAATAACTCGGACAACCCCTTTAATGAACACCAACGATTGCCAGGCAGCATGATGTCAGTACTGGTGCCTTGCAGTGCTGGGGTCCTGGGCTCAAATCTGACCAAGGGCAGTGTGGGATTCCTCCAGGTACTCCAGTTTCATTTGACTCACTGATAGGGTATCTAGACTGTGAGCTCCACTGGGGATAGCAAGTGATGATAACATTTGTAAAGCAGTGCAGAATATGCTATATATGACAGAAATAAAAAGCTGTGATTTTATTATAAAAACTGTTCTACCTTCTAACTCATGGAAGAAAGATCGATAGATTAATACATAATCCACTGATGTCACAGTCTTCGCCTGTGGCGTACCGCCCATAGAGGCAGACCACGCCATTGCTATGGTGCCCGCAGAGAAGGCCCCGCCCACACTATTTGGCCCCGCCCACTCATGGCAGCCTATAGCGCTATGCGGCTGCTCTGCTTTTATGAGCCAACTATTCTTCCGCAATCGCCCCACCCCCCCCCGGCGCCAAAGTTTGACCAGATCCTGACCTCCTCCTGACCTGCTGATCCTGACTGCTGTCTGCTGTGGAATCAGACAGGATCAAACCAGCCTGCAACCAGCCTGGCCAATCAGCACAAGGCAATTCTGTTGAGGCAGCTGCTGATTGGCCAGTGGCAGTGTGCGCAAGGGAGGCGGGAGAATTGGTCCGCCGTCGGCCGTCGCCAGTGTGCCTGAGAGGAGATGAAGAAGGAAGAAGCACCCTGTCCCTGGCTGGTCTGAAGAACCGTTCATCCGTCCTGACTCCTGCCTGAAGGCTGCCGTGTCACTGCCTGGCTCTGGCTGCCTGAGACCAGTGAGACAGACAGAGAGAGAGAGCAGACTGACAGTCAGCACTCAGCACTGCAGAGACTAGGTATGATCGAGTCGATGTCTTGATAATGTCAGATACTCAGATTTTACCTGACAGGCCAGGCAGCAAGAGAGAGGAGGGGTGGGGAGGGAGGGGGACAGCCAGGACAGGGTGGGACATGCTTCAATCCCACTCCAGTGAGTCCTGTTGTCCTCTATGACCCCCAAAATGCCCATGGGGGAGAAGTAGGAAGAAAGCACACTGTCCTGAGATTTTTGGGGGGGCATTAGGGGTTGGGGGGGGGGGCTCATAGAGGACACCTACCTACTCCTTTCTAACAACCCCCCCCCCCTGGCATGGGAGGAGCCAGGTCAGGTAGTGGGAGGGGCCATGGTGGGTAGTGGGCGGGGTTAAGGGGTTAAGGGGCCCAATTCAGATTTTTGCTATGGGGCCGAGTGATTTCTATGTACGCCCCTGGTCTTCGCTGCACTTGCACAGGCTGCAAGCTCTTCTGCCTTGGCACCAACCGAATGTGTGCGCTTCCTTTCCTGTTCTGCTGCATAACAGTCAGATACATCTGGTCAGAACCCAGGCAGAAGAGCTTGCAGTCTATGCAAGTGCAGCTTTTTATAAAAAGTCCAAGGAAACCAATGACAGATTAATTTATATCAATAAAACAATAAAGGGGTTGTGCTAGGTTTTAAACATATCTTATCCACAGACCAAGAGCTAAGAGTTTATTCAGTGGGGGTTCAAATATTGGAACCTCCACCACTTGTAAGATCAGGGGCCCTGTGTTTCTTCATATTGATGGATCAACCATTGATCATGCTCACTGCTGCTTTATTCATCTCAATGGGACTTCTGAGGAGGACTACAGTGCTCAGCATTTTTTCATTTTTCTTTCCCAGTGTTTTTTTATATATTTTTTTTAAACTATGCAGCAAGATGTTACATGAAAGTTTCTAGTAAAACATAAAACTACTGTATTTGTGGCATTTTTCTATCCCTTTGATGCAATTTTTGATTTCACAATTGAGCCTGCTCTTGGTATGGCATTTTTATATTTTTTTTACACTAAAAATTCAGGAAAGATGAAAAGAAGAAGTATGTATGAAGAAGGCCTAAGGAAGACACTGATGTCAGGCCTGATGTGAGTGGCGAGCTCTCTAAGGCTACTTTCACACTAGCGTTTTGGCTTTCCGTTTCTGAGATCCGTCATGGGTAGGGTTGAGCGAACCCGAACTGTAAAGTTCGGGTTCATACCGAACTTAGGATTTTTGGACCCTGGACCCGAACCTGAACTTTTCAGTAAAAGTTCGGGTTCGAGTTTGGTGCTCGGCGAGGTAATGGCGCTTTTTGAAAGGCTGCAGAGCAGCCAATCAACAAGCGTTTAACTCGTGTGCCCTTAGAAGCCATCACAGCCATGCCTACTAATGGCCAGGATGCTGCTGTGAGGAAGAGAATAGGAAAGAATCTGTTATCAGAAGTGTTTGTTAACTACAGCGATTTTGTTTTGTGGGTGCAGTGCTTTAACCGTCTGTTAGTTAGGTGGGCGTTGACGGCCATTTTGTGCAAGTTCAGTGCACCAGCACAGCATATGTGCATTTGTGACAGTCAAATACAAGGTTTAAATACTGCAATTATATACAGGGTTTAAAAAACACCCATTTTGAGCAAAATAATACATTTGCGGCCTTTGCTGCATTTCTGACAGTCCAATACAAGCGTTAGATACCGCTGTTATATTCTGGTTTAAAAAAAACACCCATTTTGGGCAAGATAATACATCTGGGGCCTTTGTTGCATTTGTCACAGTGAAATACAAGCTTTAAGTACTGCAATTATTTTTTGGTTTAAAAAAAACACCCATTTTGGGCAAGTTAATACATTTGCGGCCTTTGCTGCATTTCTGACAGTCCAATACAAGCATTAGATACTGCTGTCATATTCTGGTTTAAAAAAAAAAAACACCCATTTTGGCCAAGATAATACATTTGTGACCTTTGTTGCGTTTGTCACAGTGAAATACAAGCTTTAAATACTGTAATTATATACTTGGTAAAAAAAACACCCATTTTTTGCAAGACCTTACATCTGGGGCCTTTGTTGCATTTATCGCAGTGAAATACAAGCTTTAAGTTTCTGACAGTCCAATACAAGTGTTAGATACCGCTGTTATATTCTGGTATTGAAAAAACACCCATTTTGTGCAAGACCCTACATTTGGGGCCTTTGCTGCATTTGTCACAGTCAAATACAACCAATCAATACTGCAGTTACATTGTTGGTTGACAAATTACCATTTTTTGTGACTGTGAAGTAATTGTATAAAATTCACCTGTCACACTGTTGTGTGACCTCAAGAAATTTTTCATCTTTATGACACCGGCACTGCCTTACTCTCAGTGAACTTAATTGTTGACTATTGTCGGTTACATTGTCGGTTACATTGTCGCCTGACATAAACCATCTGTTAGTTTGGTGGGTGAACGCAAAGAATGAGGAGAGCGTCAAATAAGGAACGTGGCCCCGGTCGTGGTGCTGCTGGTGGAGCTCCTGTTGCAGGGAGAGGACGTGGTTGATCTGTGCCAGCTACACGCACAAGTGAAACACCTTCCTCAGGTGCGAGTAGGCGACAAAACCTTCAGCGTTTTTTGGTAGGGCCGAATGCGGTTATACGAAGGGTGAGGCCAGTACAGGCGATAGTACAAGGTGGGCCATTTATATGGATACACCTTAATAAAATGGGAATGGTTGGCGATATTAACTTCCTGTTTGTGGCACATTAGTATATGTGAGGGGGGAAACATCAGTGGCTGTCCTAGCTTCATTCAGCAAGAGCCCACAGCGTAGCACTCGCCGCATGTCACTGGAGAGTGGCATTAGTTGAACATCCCTTCGGCGGATATTAGCTACTCACAAATGGCCCCCTTACAAACTCCAGCTACTGCAGCATCTCAACGAGGATGACCCAGATCGGCGCACTGAACTTGCAGAATGGGCAAAACAAAAATTGGAACAGGACCCTCAGTTTACGCAGAAGATTTTGTTCAGTGATGAGGCAAACTTTTATGTGAATGGTGAAGTTAACAAACAAAACAAACAAAACCACCACTATTGGTCTGACACTAACCCACATTGGATAGATCCCTCCAAGACTGTTGGAACAAAAAAATTGATGGTATGGTGTGGTATATGGGGTACAAAGATAGTGGGGCCATTCTTCATCAATGGAAACCTCAAGGCCACTGGATATGCGAAATTGCTACATGATGATGTGTTTCCCTCTTTATGCACTAAAGCTGGCACGTTCCCTGAGTTTTTCCAGCAAGATGGTGCACCACCACATTATGGGTGTCAGGTCCGAGCATTCCTAGATGAACAGTTTCCGGGAAAGTGGATTGGTCGTCGTGGGCCAGTTGAATGGCCCCCAAGGTCTCCCGATCTGACCCCCTTAGACTTTTATCTTTGGGGTCATCTGAAGGCAATTGTCTATGCTGTGAAGATACGAGATGTTCAGCACCTGAAACTACGGATACTGGAAGCCTGTGCTAGCATTTCTCCTGCGGTGTTGCTATCAGTGTGTGAAGAGTGGGAGAAGAGGGTTGCATTGACAATCCAACACAATGGGCAGCACGTTGAACACATTTTATAAGTGGTCAGAAACTTGTTAATAACTCATGAAAGAATAAAGTTACGATAAAACCAAGCACACCATTGTTTTTCTTGTGAAATTCCCAATAAGTTTGATGTGTCACATGACCCTCTTCCTATTGAAAAAACAAAAGTTGGATTCAAAATGGCCAACTTCAAAATGGCCGCCATGGTCACCACCCATCTTGAAAAGTTTCCCCCCTCACATATACTAATGTGCCACAAACAGGAAGTTAATATCACCAACCATTCCCATTTTATTAAGGTGTATCCATATAAATGGCCCACCCTGTAGATTGGGTGGCTGAAAGTGCCTCCAGTTCCTTCACATTGTCTCCCACCCAGTCTCCTGCTGAAAGATCAGAGTTAGCACCTGCAGCCCATGGCCATCAGTCCTTCACCTGACCCCCTTGGAAATCAGCCAAGCAGTCTGAGCCCCAAGTCATGGAGCAGTCACTTCTGCTTTTTGATGACTCTGCTAGCAGGGTTTCCCAGGGCCATCCACCTATCCCTACCCCAGAAACGGAAGAGATTGAGTGCACCGATGCCCAACCACTTATGTTTCAGGATGAGTACATGGGAGGACCATCGCAGCACGTCTCTGATAATGACGAAACACAGGTGCCAACTGCTGTGGCTTTCTGCAGTGTGCAGACAGACGTGGAGGGCAGGGGTGAGGACTGGGTGGAAAATGATGTGGAGGATGATGAGGTCCTTGACCCCAAATGGAATCAAGGTCATGCGAGTGACCTGTGTAGTTCGGAGGAAGAGGCGGTGGTCGCACAGAGCCACCAGCATAGCAGAAGAGGGAGAAGGTTGCAAAAGCGTCTGTTACATTCTTGGGTGAAATTTTACAATTTTTGCCGTGAATAAACCCCTGCTCTGCATAGGTGACAGGGACATAAATTTCAAAAAATCGTCTGTTACATTTTCAGGTGACATTTTACCAATTTTGCCGTATACAAACCCCTGCTCTGCATAGGTGACAGGGACCTAATTTTTGTAAAAATCGGCTGTTCAATTGGTGGGTGACATGAACACAGTTTTGCCGTGAATAAACCCCTGCTCTGCTTAGTTGACAGGGCCCGTAATTTTCAAAAATCGTCTGTTCCGTTGGTGGGTGACATTAACCCATTTTTGCAGATGAAAAACCCCTGCTCTGCATAGGTGACAGGGAGTTAAATTTCTAAAATTCGTCTTTAATTGACACGCGCCCCCTCCTTTCATTCGATCCGTCCGCTTTAATAACTTGTCCCACATTTCAGCTCGATCACATTGCAGCCATTGACCTCCCTTGGATGTGGTATCCCTTTCTCATGCTCCCTCTCCGGCGTGGAACCCTGATTCGCTGTTACCCGTGATCAGCATGGTAGGCTCAGAAAAGAACATCGAAAGTTGATAGAAAAGATATCCAAATGGATCGTGGACGTCACGGGGATGTGCGATCAGGCAGAAGTTATCTAGAGTCAACAAAGCGGCAGCAGGGCCTCTCCTGTCTAACGTTTCCAAATCCAAAATACCGCTGTGACATTCCCTGTAATTTTTTATTAATCATTCCAATAACAGGGCATCTTAAGAGTCCTGTATTGTTATTTATCGTCACTACCTCCGAGTCGGGAGTGGGTAATTGCCGCACGCCCCCTCCTTAACTTGGAAGCTTCTGCTTCAATACTTTGTTCCACATTTCCGCTCGATCACATTTCATTTCTTCCATTGACCTCCCTTGGATGTGGTATCCTTTTCTCAGGCTACCTCTCCGGCCTGGAACCCCGATTCCCCGCTAACCGTGATCACCATGGTAGGCGCAGAAAAGAACATCGAAAGTTGATAGAGAAGATATCCAATTGGATTGTGGACGTCACAGAGACGTGCGACATGGTGGGCAGTATGTGTGCACACGCCTACACGAACTGACTGATAGGTCTGCCCACTTCAACTTCTTGGTCTCCAAATTGGGCATATGGCCTGAGCTTGCCCTTTACGCCTTGGAGGTAAAAATAAAATAAAATAAAAAACATAACTAAAAACCAGTGTTGGCTACCTCCTCCTCCACGCCGCTTCCACATCCACAGCCACATTCACCCTCTCCTCAACTTCCTACTCCATATGGACCTCGTCCTCCTAGATCAAGATTATAATTTTTTATTTTTACGTATTTTATGTTATTTTAAGTCATTTCCCTATCCACATTTGTTTGCAGAGCACTTGCCATGCTCTTAACCACATTTTGATGCCATTTGCAGCCCTCTAGCCCTTTCCATGATTTTTTTACAGCCATTTTAGTGCTCCAAAGTTCGGGTCCCCATTGATTTCAATGGGGTTCGGGGTCAAGTTCGGGTCCCGAACTCGAACTTTTTTGTGAAGTTCGTCCAAACCCGAACATCCAGGTGTCCGCTCAACTCTAGTCATGGGCTCTCAGAAGCGGTCCAAAACAGATCAGTTTTGCCCTAATGCATTCTGAATGTAAAAGGATCCGCTCAGAATGCATCAGTTTGCCTCCGTTCAGTCACCATTCTGCTCTGGAAGTGGACACCAAAACGCTGCCTGCAGTGTTTTGCTGTCCGCCTGACGAAGCAGAGCCAAACGGATCCGTCCTGACACACAATGTAAGTCAATGGGGATGGATCCATTTTCTCTGCCACAATAGAAAACAGATCCTTCCCTCATTGACTTTCAACAGTGTTCATGACGGATCCGCCATGGCTAAGACATAATACAACCGGATCCATTCATGATGGATGCATGCTGTTGTATTATTGCAACGGAAGCGTTTTTGCAGATCCATGACGGATCTGCAAAAAACGCTAATGTGAATATAGCCTAAACAATGTTTCAGGCTGATGTCATTTGCAGTATTCATTATCTTCTGTTCTTATTCGCTCCCTCTGGGATAAGCTGAAGAAGGCTATTTTCCATTGTTTCATTTCTACTGTTAGAGGCATGTGTTTTCCACAACAGCTGCATCCCACATGTGCTTATGAAGAACATGTCATCAGGAACAGCATCTGTCCTCAGCACCGTTATTTCCTGTCTGGAAACCACCTACACACTTCGACATGAAAAGCGGGATACTGTACTTTCCAACATTCAAGTTGACAAAGGAGGACATTTTTTATAAACCAGTGCAACCCTAACCTACCACGTCACAAATATCAGAAGTCAAAATACCAGAATCACTTTTCTTTTATAAAGCCATATCTCAGAATCAGGGTTGGACTGGCACCACCAGAGGCAGCAGGTCCAGTCCCTGAAGCCATAGTGAGCCCCAAAGGTCCAAGAAAAAAAACATTTTCAGCTGCCTTCTGAGATAATCACTTGCCATTAGGGTCTATTGCTTTAATGCAAAACCTACAAGGATACGGCCACACGGTCAGGTTTACTGGTGCAGTTTTGGAAGCCAAAAAGTGAGAGGGTAAAATGGATTTGTACAACTTCTCTTTTTTCTTAATTCACTCCTGGTTTTGGCTTCCAAAACTGCATTAGGAAACCTGGTTATGTGGCAGTACCCTTAAGACTTTATAGATGATATAAGGTCTCTTTCACACGAAGGATAAGGATTGGCTAAGGATACATTCAGTGAAACTCGCACCATTTCGCAAGCAAGTTCAATCAATTTTGTCTTCAATTGCATTCAGTGCTTCAGTTAAAACTGAAGATTTACAAAGAACATCTCCTAGTAACCATCAGTAAAAAACGCATTGCATCCGGACGCAATGTGTTTTCCCATTCACTTCTATGGGACCAAGGCTGCATGAAAAATGCATATTATAGAACATGCTGCTATTCTTAAGCAATTCAGAAACGATGCATGAAAAAAAAAAACGTGGCGTAGCTATCGGGGAAGCAAGGGAAGCGAGCTGAGGAGGGGCCCGGGAGCAGCAGCAGGGGGGGTGGGCATCAGGGCTCTAATAAATTCTTTAATTATTTTTTATTTATTTGGCTATTCCAGAGCTGTCTTTAATATTGATTGGACCCTCGGCAACCCCACAGATCATCCCCCCACCCCCCTTGTACATGTTCCGCTCCATACTTGCGGGCTGTGCGGGCATGAGTTTAGTCACTTCGGTGCGCCATCAGGGGTCTCGCGGGATCACGCGCCGCAGGACGGGATTGCGCACCGAAGGGACCGAACTCATGCCCGCACAGCTGGCAAGTACAGAGCGGATCAGCGGAACAAGTACAAGGGGGGGTGGGAGGATGATCTGTGGGGTTGCCCAGGGTCCGACTCCAAACAATATTAAAGACGGCCCTGGTGCTATTCCACTCTTTCCCTGACGGTGGTGGGGAGGTTCCTACTGCTGAGGCACGTTTGTATGGCTGCCTGCCTTCTTGCTCAGCCAGCCTGCATGGTTGAATGGCTGCCCACCCTTCCACCCAGCCATATTGTGTGGCCGCCCGGCCAGCCGCACGTTTGTATGCCCGCCAAGCTGCAGCTTCGAATTGCCGCCCACTACCCACCTCTGAGAACCGCTGGTGCCTGCAAGCCAGGAGTCAGGACCCTCCTGCTTCAGACTCCCTGCCAGCTTTGGTGAGTCTGATACCCTGGACTGTGCCCCCTAAACATACACTGTTGGTGGCACAGTCCAAGGGTATAAGAGGATATACCTGTACTGTGCCTCCTAACCTCTACCATGCCCCCTTATACCCTATAATGTGCCTCCTACCCTGTACTATGCCCTCTTATACCCTCCATTGTGCCCCCTTACCATACCCTGTACTGTGCCCTCTAATACTCTATACTGTGCCCCCTTATACCCTATATCCAATCACTGTATGGAGTCGTCATCCAGTCACTGTATAGAGGCATTATCCAGTAACTGTATGGAGGTGTTATACAGTGTATGGCAGCGTTATCCAGTCACTGTATGGAGGTGTCATCCAGTCACTGTATGGAGGCGTCATCCGGTCACTGTATGGAGGCGTCATCCGGTCACTGTATGGAGGCGTTATCCGGTCACTGTATGGAGGCGTTATCCAGTCACTGTATGGAGGCGTTATCCAGTCACTGTATGGAGGCGTTATCCAGTCACTGTATGGAGGCGTTATCCAGTCACTGTATGGCGGTGTTATCCGGTGACTGTATGGCGGTGTTATCCGGTGACTGTATGGCGGCGTTATCCAGTCACTGTATGGCGGCGTTATCCAGTCACTGTATGGCGGCGTTGTCCGGTCACTGTATGGCGAGTTATCCAGTCACTGTATGGCGATGTCATTCGGTCACTGTATGGCGTTATTATCCAATATGATGGTGTTATCCAGTCACTGTATTTAGGCGTTATCAAGTTATTGTATGGCAGTGTGTTTAAAAAAGTGAATAAAGCTCAAAATCCTTCTAATAACTTTTATTTCCATACACACAAATGCATTGGGAACACTACACATTCTATTCCGAATCAAAACATGAAGAAAAATATAGCAAATTTGTGTTGTTCCTCTAAAAAAAAAATTAAAAAATTTGAATATTAGACTGTTCAAAAAAAATAGCAGTGTTGGTATTCTTCTTTACAAACTCAGACATTAACTATGTAAACTGAAAAATGTTTGAAGATTTTGCTTTCCTTTGAATCACTTAACTAATATTTAGTTGTATAACCACTGTTTCTGAGAACTGATGTATATCTGTGTTGTATGGAGTCAACCAACTTCTGGCACCTGTGAACAGCTATTCCAGCCCAGGATGATTGGACTACATTCCACAGTTCTTCTCTATTTCTTGGTTTTGCCTCAGAAACGGCATTTTTGATGTCACCCCACAAGTTTTCTATTGGATTAAGATCCGGGGATTGGGCGGACCACTCCATAACGTCAATCTTGTTGGTTTGGAACCAAGATGTTGCACGTTTACTGGTGTGTTTGGGGTCATTGTCTTGTTGGAACCCCCATTTCAAGGGCATTTCCTCTTCAGTATAAGGCAGCATGACCTCTTCAAGTATTCTGATGTATTCAAACTGATCCATGATCCATGGTATGTGATAAATAGGCCCGTAGTATGAGAAACATCCCCATATCATGATGCTTGCGCCACCATGCTTCACTGTCTCCACAGTGTACTGTGGCTTGAATTCAGTGTTTGGGGGTCATCTGACAAACTGTCTCTGGCCACTAGACCCAAAAAGAACAATCTTACTTTTATCAGTCCACAAAATGTTGCGCCATTTCTCTTTAGGCTAGTCAATGTGCTCTTTGGCAAATTGTAACCTCTTCAGCACATGTCTTTTTTTCAACAGTGGGACTTTGCGGGGGCTTCTTGCAGATAGCTTGGCTTCACATAGGCATTTTCTAATTGTAACAGTACTCACAGGTAACTTTAGACCTTCTTTGATCTTCCTGGAGCTGATGTTGGCTGAGTGCTTGCCATTTTGGCTATTCTTCTATCCATTCGAATGGTAGTTTTTCGCTTTCTTCCACGTCTTTCAGGTTTTGGTTGCCATTTAAAAGCATTTGCGATCATTTTAGCGGAGCAGCCTATAATTTTCTGCGCTTCTTTATATGTTTCCCCTCTCCAATCAACTTTTTAATCAAGGTACGCTGTTCTTCTGAACAATGTCTGTAACGACCCATTGTCCTCAGAATTTCAGAGAGAAATGCACTGTAACCAGAATGTACAACATTTGCTGCCTTCCTTCCAGTGGCGTAGGGATTGCCATAGCAGCCATAGCAATGGCTATGGGGCCCTACGCCACTGGGGGCCCGCCGCCGACTGAGGATTAAAAAAAAAATGTGGCGAGTGGGCCGGGCGTGGGTGGCGCTGTGATAGGGGGCGGTCGGACTCGGAGCCAGAGGGCGGAGGTAGAGAGGCAGTCTAGGCGGCGGTTCACTGGAAGTGGAGGAGGTGGAGGTGCAGACTAGGAATGGCACATACAAGGAAGCTGCTGGAGTGTGGGTGGTTGGCTTGGCGGGCGGCGTGCGTGCTCAGTACGGGTACAGTTCGGTCAGGTGTTCATCTTCAAGTGGCTGAGGTGAGGGCTGACTGGGAGTGGGACTGAGTCTGTCCGACCGAAATGGCAGGCGGCAGTGTCAGTCAGTGGAGAGACGTGTACTCCACACTGTAACTGGAGACTAGTGTAGTGGACAAGTGAGGAGACTGGAGTTATTTCATCTGTGTGTGTGAGGTACAGCCAGATCTCAGCATCTTCCCTGCTAATCCCTATTCACACAAATACCTGCTCAAGCCTGGCAGGCGCAGCTGCATTATTTAATAGTGTGGTGTGGTAGTGGTTAATTGCATTGGCGAAGACAGACACCTAATCCTATCTGAGGAGTCTGTATTCGACCCCTTCAGGTACAGCCAGATCTCAGCATCTTCCCTAATCCATATTCACACATGTAACGGATCACCTTCCGTCAATGGACGCTTCCTAGCTTGCGCCGAGGACCACAAGCACCGAAATGGACACCACAACCACCGCAGACTCCACAACCGCCGTAGCTTAACTGGAGCCGCGCCGTCTTCCTTCCACCCTGAATGAACCTCCAGCATTCAGGACCGTGTGGGAAAGATCTCTCCTCCAGGGAATATGCAGAGCATAGCAATCCCCAGCGTGATACAGCAATTCCCTCCAATAACGAGACGAGGCTCCGTTTTGAAGGGTTAGAAAAACATGAACTGAACTGACCTCTTTATTGAGGGCTACCCGCCCGTATTTATGCAGGTCCCCATCTGGTGTACACGCCCCTAGGGGACCAGAAGGAGGACTGTGATACAGGACAGACACGTAGCACTCAGGATACAACACATCCCCACAATGCATCATGGTTTCCTCCTCTCTGCCCTGGAGACACCCGAAGAGCAATTTAATTATCTCTCAGGACAAAGGGAAATCACCAATACACATGTGGGAACAACAGGGCAGGAATCACCACCAAAATGCACAAAATCCTCCCTTTTGTCTGTGATATAATTATGGATTAACATAACTATCACAGACAGTAAAAATACAGTTTTTAAACATACACTGTAACTTTAAAACCATACATTCCATCTCCATAAAAGATTTAAACTCAGCATACATCAAACATAAACACTTCCAAAAATCACACAAATCCCTCCAGCGGATCAAAAGTTAAGTGGAAGTCCTTTATGACCGACCGCAAGCACAATTTCCTGCCCAAAACAGTTCCATAGATTTGGGCTGTGCGGTCGGTCAATTTCATGCAGAAAAACGACTAAGTCCCATCTTCGAACGGGACTTAGTCTCTGGAGCTGAAAGTTCAGTATGGAAGAAGGTAAGGGTCAGCGGTGTTCGTGTATTTGCGCATCCGATTTTAGTTCCACAGAATCTTTAGTATACACCGCTGACCGCGTTCGGTCCTATTAACAGTGCAGACATGCAGCAAAGTTCTGTTACACTGTTCTTGAAGGGTAATATGTCCCGGGGCCATAGTCGTAGGGCAGGAGGCTAGCCATAAGTTTTCTATAATGCCCAGTGGCAAAGGGCAGTTTGTCACAACACATATACCTGCTCAAGCCTGGCAGGCGCAGCTGCATTATTTAAAGGGATTCTGTCATCAGATTTAACCCCTCTTACCTAAACATATGCTCATGTCCAGACTAATAAGAAGAATCCTAAGCTGGCCTTATTAAACCTCACTGTGGGTCTATTTGCCCCCAAAAAAGGTTTTTATAACCTGTCAATCACTTACTTAAGGTGCCCAAGGGGAGGTCCGTTAATACAGGGTGCCCGGCCGCACCCCTCGCTGTCTGGTGCCCAGCGGCGCTGAGCTGTAGAAGGCGGCGCAGGAGACAGGGAAGGCGGCGCTGGGCAAATAGAGCCACAGTGAGGTTTAATAAGGCCAGCTTAGGATTCTTCTTATTAGTCTGGACATGAGCATATGTTTAGGTTAGAGGGGTTAAATCTGAAGACAGAATCCCTTTAATAGTGTGGTGTGGTAATGGTTAATGGAATTGGCGAAGACACAGCCACCTAATCCTATCTGAGGGGTCTGTAACACAAGAAGGTGAAAGTACATATCATGGGGTGTGTATGTGTATTAGACAGAAGGTAGGAATATGTATCTTGTGTAGTTTGGGTATTAGGGAGAGTAAGGGGTATATATCTAGTGCTGATACAGAGCCGCTCTTCACCTACACGTGTATCAGCACTAGATATATACCCCTTACTCTCCCTAATACCCAAACTACACAAGATACATATCAAATAGGGGGTAGTAAGTGAGGGATGAAAGTAACTTGATTCCAGACCTGGTATGAAGTTCAATAGCAGCTTTACTTGAATAAACGGTCTTCAAACATTGTCTTGGTCCCAGCAGGCTTTAGCATTAAACTCTGGCAGGCAAACTCAACTCTGCTACATCTGTTGCTCTCCGACTCTGCTGTACTGACAGGTTTGCTGTAAAACTTAGCTTCTTCTTTATGCTGCAACTTCTCTCTTATAGTCTGTCTCTTACCGTAATTAGGCAAGAGAAATCTCCTCCTGGCTCCTGAGGCTCCAAACTGTGGTCTCCATATCCAGCAATGCTTGGCCTGGGCACGTCCAGCAGAGACGTGCCCAGTACTTGCTTCCTTCCCCTAGCTGGGGGTAAGCTAGACTGCAACTAAACTTGGACCCACCCTTGCTGCAAGAAGTGGGACTTGCCCACTCCTCCACAGAGGGGGTTAGAATGGAATGGAAAGCTCCATTCGATGTACCTGTAGCTCTGCCGTGTTTGCTGCCACCTGCTGGTGAACCAGGCACATTATACGTGAACATAAACAGTTACAAAATAGGAAATGCACAGTGTTTGGACCTGAAATAAATACACATGATGACATGAGGTTAACCAGTAAAGACAGTAGCGGGGTGCAGCGGGGTGCACTCTGGGGCGTTACATACTGACCCCTGATATATTTATGCATTGTTATTAGATCTTCCCTCAGTTGTCTTTTTTATAAACTTAATAACCCTAATTTTGATAGTCTTTCAGGATACTGTAGTCTACCCATTCCAGTTATTACCTTAGTTGCCCTCCTCTGAGCCTTCTCCAGCTCTGCTATGTCTGCCTTGTTCACAGGAGCCCAGAACTGTACACAGTACTCCATGTGTGGTCTGACTAGTGATTTGTAAAATGGCAGGATTATGTTCTCATTATGGGCATCTATGCACCTTTTGATGCAACCCATTATTTTATTGACCTTTCCAGCAGCTGCCTGACACTGGTTTCTACAGCTTAGTTTGCTGTTCACTAAGATTCCTAAGTCCTTTTCCATGTCAGTGTTACTCAGTGTTTTACCATTTAGTATGTACTGGTGACTTGCATTATTCCTTCCCATGTGCATAACCTTACATTTGTCAGTGTTAAACTTCATCTGCCACTTCTCTGCCCAAGCCTCCAATCTAATCCAGATCCATCTGTAGTAGTATATTGTCCTCTTCCATGTTCATTACTTTTTACACAGTTTAGTGTCACCTGCAAAAATTGATACTTTACTATGCAAGCCTTCTACAAGATCATTAATACATATATTGAAGAGAATAGGGCCCAATACTGACCCCTGAGGTACTCCACTAGTGACAGTGACCCAATCTGAGTATGTACCGTTAATAACCGCCCTCTGTTTTCTATCATTGAGCCAGTTACTTACCCACATACAGACGTTTTCTCCCAGTCCGAGCATTCTCATTTTATATACTAACCTTTTATGTGGTACAGTGTCAAATGCTTTGGAGAAGTCCAGATATACGACATCCATTGATTCGTCGCTGTCAAGTCTAGAACTTACCTCCTCATAGAAACTGATTTAATTAGCTTGAGATGACCGATCCCTCATGAAGCCATGCTGATATGGCGTTATTCACTTTTCATTGAGGTACTCCAAGATAGCATCTCTTAGAAAGCCTTCAAACAGTTTACCGACGACAGGTATTAAACTTACCAGCCTATATTTTCCGGGCGCAGTTTCTGACCCCTTTTTGAATATTAGCACCACATTTACTAAGTGCCAATCCTGTGGAACACACTCTGTTAAATGTACCATTTCATCATCAGTCAAAAAAAATACATGTACGATTCTGTTCACACTAATGTCATAGCTTCTGTTTATAACAGGAGACATGATGCTGTGTTGGATCCTTCCCCAAATGGATCTAAATGTGCACTGATGGGCACCATTGATTTTTGTGGGGCTCACCAAGGTTCTCGTATTTGCAATGTCAAGAATGGAGCTACAGGTATTCCTATTTTTCCTGTCAAAACTATTGAAAGGGTCAGCGATACTCCAGAAAAAAAAACCTCTGGACAATGTTTACAATTAGGGATGAGCGAATCGACTTCGGCTGCTTCATCCGAAGTTGATTCGCATAAAACTTTGTTGTAATACTGTACAAGGCTGGATTTCTGTACAGTATTAGAATGTATTGGCTCCGATGAGCCGAAGTTACTTCGTGAAGTCTCACGAGACTTTGTGTATTAACTTTGTGAATTAATTATTACTGTAAAAAACCTTGGAACCGAACCCGAGTTCACTATCAAGGTTTTTTACAGTAATGATTAATTCATAATGTTATTACACGAAGTCTCTCGAGACCCGCGAAGTAATAGCTTCGGCTCATCGGAGCCAATACATTCTAATACTGTACAGAGCTCCTTACAACGAAATCGATTCGCCCTTCCCTATTTGCCATAACAGAAAAATAATCTATGCAGATATATAATTTATTTCACATTGACAATCAGCACCCCAAAAGTAAACATTTTCAGTTTTCACTCGGATACAATCATAATTCCCAAAAATATGGAATCCAATAAAATGGGCTTCTTCTTAAGAAGAACAGCCAACATTCAACTTTATTTGTCAGAAAACCATAAAGGAAGCGATTGACAGGGCAGTACAACTACCAGTACATGGTTTGGAAGGTTTTTCTTGTATTCAAATGCGTCCAGAAACGTTGTGGGACAAGGGATGACTTCATGCTGATCACGTCTAGGTTTTCATAGAATATAAGCGAAATTGGTCATCTAATTGTTCATAATTTCAGGGAATTGTAAGTGAATATGTATCTGGGAACTGGATTCTGTGGGTGGAGCATGAATACAGCAACAATCATGAACATGAAGATAGAAAGCATAAATTGTTATTGAGCAGAATGAAAGCTGAGACACTCGTTTTTCCATTCGAGCTTTATGTATGAGGCACAGGGTAGATAAGGGACCTATAGACCAGCTAACCACAGAGGGCCTATGGAGGGAGGCTGGGAGCAATTCCAGCAGCAGGCTCTATTTTAAGAAGTTGATGTCATAGCTCAGCCTGAGGAAGATGTCAGCAGCGTGTGAGTCAGTGCAATTGATTCGGCTGCAAAACAGGAGAGCTGCTGGGGTGCTAATACAGAGTCATAGGAGAGGGGGAGATGGAGACAGAGAGAGGGTGTCAATCTTACAGCAACAACTCCTACATTTCCTATCCAAAAGTTAAAACCAAGCGTACTGCTCCAGCGTTGTCATCATTGCAAATAGCTTTCTCAGTAATGGGGTCATACAGTAGATATGTCACTCTGTAACGGAGCTTGTTATCTTATGTTACAGGGGCTGACTGCCAGCTACATGACAAGCAGAGAGCCAAGACACTTAGCAGGCTTATGTACAAACTAGCTGCTCACATTGACTATAAATGTTTGGAAACCAGGTCCTATCCTCAGCATCAGTCACCTTCTCACAAGATGCATTATCTTTTCATTTACATCGGATCTTTAGATTTCACAAAATTGTGTTTTTATGCAGGTTTTTTTTTTTCATAGTAAGAACCTGACTCTTGCATATTTCCTACCGTTTAGTTAAAAAAAAATAATAATCTACATGAAAATGTATTGCCAACACATAGGAGATCTGTGAATGGTGCTGGGTTTACTCTGATCTCACACCATTCGTCCTGAGGAGTCCTCCTATGCTCCTCTGGGGTCTGTCCTGAGGAATATATATATAAATCTAGGTTCTAACATTTATTAATTGACTGTAATCCATAAACATTTCCTTTTTCTGGTTAATTAGTAATGGTATATAAACATTTTTCTTTTTTTTCATCAGTGGTCTTTATAAAAGCATGTTATATGCTACTAGTTAATCCAGTAAATGAGCAATGTCTGTATGAGTGGTCAGATGAGATGGACAGTTTACAGAAACAAAGCTTCTTGCAGAATGAGCACAAACCCCTAAACAAGGCAATCCCGTGACCTGACATAACAAATGGGAGAAACTGGGGAGCGCCCGACAGCCTATGGAGGGTGATAAGAGACTGGGGGTACTTCCTGATCCCCCTTTGCCCCGAGTAAATAATGGGGTCATGGCCCCTTTAAGGGTTTGTGAGCAGAGGCCTTCCCATGATCCAGTGGGAATGGGGCGGTGCTGAGGGGCTATATATTCCTGGGAGTGAGCGTTTCACTTCCTCTTGACGGTGGATGTGCTGGTTCCCACCCGCCCTCCCCGAAAAGGTTGATGGTTTTGATGTATTGCATCCGTTTTCCTCACGCGAGGTATTATAAAAAAAAAAAAAAAAAAAATTATAATCAAAAAAAAAAAAAGAAAATAATAATAATAATATAAAAGAAATAAAAAAAAAAAAAAAAAGGAAAGAAGGATGATGATGGAAATATAAATGATGTTTTTGACGTTATGAAAACAAGTCACAGCTGGCGGTATATAATTCTGTATGGAGTTTGGTTATGGCACAAGGCAGACTTGCCCGCTGGGAGGCCAGCGGCCGGCATACTGCGCCATTTACAGTTATGGTGTTATGATTAAATAAAGTAAGCTGTGGCCGATCATCACCCAGCATTAAAAGTAAAATGGTTGTCGGTCTCTTATTTAAGGGAATGGGTTGTAAGTAGGCCTGACCGGGTGGCCCATCCCCCCAGGGGTTTTATCCCTATTTACCAACAGTCTGCTGGAGGCTGGAAGTGCTGAGTGTCCCTGAACTGACAGGAGAGGACAGGGTTTCATGGGGGAAGGTGATGTAAACAAATGGGATTGATTGGATTGATATCCTCCTACATATGTTTTTGTAGAAGTGACCGTGTAAAGGTCCTTTTACACGGACTGATGATCTGGCAGATTATCAGGGATGAGGGTTTGTATAAATGCTTGTTTCTGATATATGGCCTGTGTAAAAGTTGCAGTTGCCAGCAGAACGTCACGATCACCCGATGGACGAGCGTTTGCTTGTTCATTGGGTGATTGTGTCGTTCTGCCGGCACCAAAAATCTGTCCTGTGCAGCAGATCGTACTGTCTAAACAACGATCTACTGCCCTGGGACAATGAGGAACAAGCAATTGCTAATCCCCATACTGTGGTAGTGATTGCTGCATGTAAATGCAACCCTCATCTCCTCTGAAGATCCGGCAATTATTCAGAACGTCTGCTTCATTTCCGATAATTTGCCTGATCATTGGTCCATGTAAAAGGACCCTGAAGGTGCTACTACACTTTCAGGTTTTTAGATGCCAAAACCAGGAATGAAATAAAGTGGAGCTGGGGTATCTGTCTAGAGAACATCCTTCCATTCACGCAAAACAAAGAAAATGATATTCAAACTTAGTAGCAGGAGAGCCCTGGACTGAGCCAATTAAGCTGATGAAACTTTTCACTGTGCATGTGCCTGGTGTGCTTACATGCACAGTGAAGTGAGAAGTATCTTCTTTGGCTTCATCACACACATTGCATGTCCCCGATGCTGCTGGAGAAAAGTCCCAGAATATTCTTCCGGTAAGTTTGAACTCCATTTACTTCCTTTTGCAGGGACGGGATGGTTTGCAATGGCCATGTTTGGAATCCTAAATCCCAGCTGCATAACACCACTGTAGTGGTTTAGAAGCCCCAAAGCAGACGATAGGTTCCATTTAACCTCTTAGTGCAATATGGTGTACATGTACATTATGGAATACCTTTAATTGGCGATCCATGTGTATGTTACTGTGATTGCACTGGTTCAGAAGCTGTGCCCATGCGATCAATGTGGGAGCCCAGGGATATGCAACAGCCAAGCTCCCATTGAAACCACTGATCCTAGTGGTTTAAAAGAGTTCTCCGGGAACTAAGAAAATGAAAATAATTCAATATTACTTTATTATAAACATATCTCCAAATACCTTTCATTAGTTATAATTAGGGAAGAGCAAATCAACTTCGGATGCTTCATCCGAAGTCGATTCGCATAAAACTTTGTTGTAATACAGTAGAGCCGGACTGGGGGGCGATAGCCTTGAGGGGAGGCGACCATGACGGGGGGGTGGTTAGCGAGACCCCCCCCCCTCCTCCTTTCCTTTTCCCCCGGGGCGGGGGATTGGTCAATTTGGGCTAGTGGGGGTGGTCAAGGGGTTAAGTGAGGCGAGCAGCAGCCGGTCAGGGGCCATTTTGGGTGACAAACGGACGAGCGCCAGGTCTAAATCTCACCGGCATGGAGGCTTTAATTCAGGAGCTGCGGAGGGCGGCGGAGGAGAGAGGAGAAGAGTGGCTGCAGGAGCGAGTGCAGCAGCTGTTGAGAGGGGAGGCGGAGGTCCCAGCTGTTCCTCCGCCTGTGGCATCCCGGCCGCGGCGGGCCAGGCCGCCGGCGCGCCCCAGCCCTGACATGGCGTCCCCTCGGGCTCAGCGCCGGAAAAGGAGCCCCACCAGGGACCCTTCACGCCGGGGGACAGCTGATACTGTTCCTCCCTGTACCCCCGGGCGTGGGAGGAATCCTAGGATGCGGCGGAGCTCACCTGCAGGCCAGGCCAGGTCTGCCCGGCGGTTGACGCGGCGTTTGGATTCAGGACCGGGTTCGGCGGCTCCAGCCCACGGATCGGTGGCTGGGGGCCCCCTGCAGAAGAAGGTTGGCGGTCGGTACGGGGCTGCGGTGAGTGTGGAGGCCACCGCCAGCAGGCCCTCGGCGGGAACAGGGAGAGAGGAGGAGGGTGGCTCCGCCTCCTCTGAAGATGGACGAGGGCAGCCTGCCAGCGACGTCCCTGGCTCCAGCGTGGTCAGGGGACACCTGGCTGAAGAAGATCTGAGGAGAACAGAGCGTCAGGATTCAGGATCTGCGGCTGGTGGGGTCACAGCACCCACGCAGCCAGGTGAGGCATCCTGGGGTTCTCTAGTACAGTTGGGGGTTGAGTTAGCTGGTAGGGATGGGGGGTCCCAGTCGGTTGTAGGTGGGGGGTCCCAGCTGGATTTAGGTAGGGGTTTGGGCCAGTTGCTGGGGGGTTTGGCGGGTTTGGTTGCGGGGTTAGGTAGGGGGGGGATGTCCCCGTTACCGGCTTGGGGCGTTGGGGGCCTCGGCGGGGTGGGGGCGGTCGGATCGGGGGCCCCAGAGGCGCGGGCGAGTTCGGTCTCGGTGGAAACGCAGGCGGGGGGAGCCGGGGAGGAAGAGGTGGCAAGGTTGGATGACAGGGCTAAGGGGGAAGTGTATGTCTGTTTTGAGGGACCGTTGGGCGCTCATTTAAAACAGGATTTGAGGGAAAAAATATGGAAAGGGGAGTATGTGGATATTTTTTCCCTGCTCCCCTTGGAAAAATTTAATTTGGATAGGGCGAAACGGGATGAGGGCAAGAAAGAGGAAGAGGAGAGGCGGAGACACAGGCTGATTCCGCGGACGTTTGCCAATTGGTTGCAGGCGTTCGCGATTTTAGCCAGTGTTATCGGGGAAAAAGAGCCGGAGTGCTGCTCCGCGCTTTTTTGTTATCTGGATGCGATAGGTGAAGCGTATAGGGTGTACGGAGGGATTGCGTGGCTGCGGTACGACGAGCAGTTTAGGCAGCGGAAGGCAGTGCGTCAAGGGATCAAATGGGACCACAAAGACATTGCTTTGTGGTTGAAGGTGACAGCGCCAGCTAGGGCCGGGCAGTCCTTTCGGGGGGAATCTAGTGGTGGGGGGCAGTCCGGATTCGCGGTGGCAGCCGCAAAGGGGCTGTGCTTCCTTTTTAACGAAGGGAGCTGCAAGTTTGGGGCAAAGTGCAAGTTCAAGCACGAATGCTCTACCTGCGGCGGGTCACACGGAGCCTCGCGTTGTTTCCGGGGAGGTAGGCAGAGAGGGGGGGATGGTTTTGGAAAAGGGGGTGACGCCAGTGCGGCTGGAAAAGATGCGGCCTTACCTCGATAGGTACCCGGATAGGGAGGCGGCGGTTTTGTTGGAAACGGGATTTGCGGAAGGTTTTCGGATTCCGTTTGTTCAGTCAGGGGCTCGTTTGGTTAAGAAGAATTTGCGTTCGGCATTGGAGCATCCGGGTGTTGTTACGGATAAGTTGGGGAAGGAGGTTATGTTAGGTAGGATGGCCGGCCCCTTTTCGGAGCCGCCTTTAGCGGACCTGCGCCTGTCTCCGCTGGGGGTGGTCCCGAAGAAGGAGCCCAATAAATTCCGGCTGATTCACCACCTGTCCTTCCCTAGGGGAACGTCGGTCAATGATGGCATAGACCCGGCTTTGTGTTCCGTGGTTTATACGTCATTTGACGCGGCAGTGGCATTGGTGAAGCGGCTTGGGAGAGGGGCGCTTATGGCCAAGACGGATATTGAGGCAGCGTTCCGTCTGTTGCCGGTGCATCCGGATTGTTTACATTTGTTGGGGTGTTTTTGGATGGGGGGGTTTTTTGTGGACCGTTGTTTGCCGATGGGTTGCTCCCTGTCGTGTGCGTATTTCGAGGCCTTTAGCTCTTTCTTGGAATGGGCGGTTAGGGATGCGGCAGGTTGTGACTCCGTCATCCATTACCTGGATGACTTCCTGTGTGTGGGCCCAGCGGGTTCGAGGGTTTGTTCAGTTTTGCTGAATACGCTGTGCGGGGTGTTTGGGCGTTTTGGTGTTCCGTTGGCGGGGGAGAAGACGGTGGGGCCTACAGCTGAATTGAGTTTTTTGGGAATTGTGATTGATTCAGAGCGGATGGAGTGTAGGCTGCCATTGGATAAATTGGAGGATTTGAGGGAGGAGGTGGCTAGGGCGGGGAGGTTGGAAAAGATAAAGCTTAGGGAACTTCAGTCGCTCCTTGGTAAGCTGAACTTCGCTTGCAGGATCATGCCTATGGGCAGGATCTTTTGCAGGCGATTGGCTGGGGCAACATCAGGGGTGCGGGCCCCACATCATTTCATTAGGTTGGGGCGGGAGTTAAAGGCTGATCTAGCGGTTTGGGGTTCGTTTTTAGTTAAGTATAACGGGAGGTCTTTGTTTATGGGGGAGGTTGTTAATGCAGTAGATTTTGAGTTATTTTCGGATGCGGCTGGGGGGTGCGGGTTCGGCGTGTATTGTGGGGGGCAGTGGTGCGCAGGAGAGTGGCCGGATAGTTGGGTGCACAGGGGTTGGGTACGGAACTTGGCCTTATTGGAACTTTTCCCAATTGTAGCGGCGGTAATGTTGTGGGGCGAGTGTTTCAGGGACAAGAAAGTCCGTTTTCATTGTGACAACTTGGGGGTAGTGCAGGCGATTAACGGTTTGTCGGCCTCATCACCGTTAGTGGTTAGGTTGTTACAGAGGTTGGTGTTGGAGTGCCTTGTAATCAACGCGTGGGTGGTGGCTGTGCATGTGCCTGGGGTTGACAACTGTATTGCTGATGCCCTCTCTCGTTCACAGTGGGACCGTTTCCGTCAGCTAGCTCCTGGTGCGGCGGAGGTGGGGGTGGAGTGTCCAGCCTTGCTGTGGAACGTTCTGGAGTAGCGGTGGCAGGACTGATTCGGTCATCTCTGGCACCTGGTACGTGGGAGCGGTATGCAAAGGCCTGGGAATGTTGGGAGCAGTGGAAGGGGAGTTTGGGGGTGGGCAATGAGGATTTAGAGATACCGATGTTGTTGTTCATTGGGCATTGCAGGGATGAGGGTTGGTCCGTTTCTAGGATGAATAGTTGTTTGGCGGGACTGGCTTTTGGTTTTAGGCTCAGGAAAGTGACGGACGTGACTAAATCGTTTTTGGTGGCGCGGGCCATTAGGGGTTGGCGGCGGGAGAAGGCAGGGGTGGACTCTCGGCGGCCGGTGTCATTTACGTTGCTGGTTAGAATGGGGGAGCAGTTGGGGGAGGTATGCAGGTCAGGGGGGGAGGTAAAGTTATTCAGGTTGGCGTTTTCATTGGCGTTTTTTGGGGCGTTGCGGCTGGGTGAATTAGTTAGCCCGACGGTGAGTAGAAAAGGGGGGTTGTTTAGAGATGACGTTGATGTTTGGCCAGATAGGGTTGAATTCGTGATCAGGCGATCCAAGACTGATATGGAAGGAAAAGGGCGGCGGGTGGTTTTGTTTGCAATTCCGGGTTGCTTGATGTGCCCGGTGCGTTGTGCGGAGAATTTCATGGGGGACAAGGTGGGTGAAGGGCTCAATCCGTTATTAGTTCATGATGATGGTTCTTTTCTCTCTCGATTTCAGTTTGTGGCAGTTTTTAGGCGGTGTTTGGCGGGGTTAGGTGTGGGGGAGGTAGGTTTTTCCAGCCATTCATTTAGAATTGGGGCGGCAACAGAGGCAGCTAGATGGGGGTTGGGGGATGAAGTAATAAAAAGGATCGGTAGGTGGGAATCGATTCGTTTTAGGTCATATGTAAGACCTGAAGGTGTGGTTGAATGAAGGGATTTGCAGTTGCTTGGCTTGCTTCCTGTTTTCTTGTGTTTTTCTTTGTCATTGCAGGTTCAGATCCAGCGTTGGTTTGGCTGTTGGGTCACTCGTATGTGTGGTGGGGAGCTGCCAGGGCTGCGGTTAGGCCGGACGGTTTGCAGCTTGGATTGGCTCGTGAAGTGGCGGTGGTAAGGTGGATTGGCAGGAGGGGGATGATGTGGAGTGGGGTTCTTCCGGAGTTCAATAGATTTGTTAGGCAAGACAGGGCGCCTGATGTGTTGGTGCTACATGTAGGGGGGAATGATTTGGGGGCTCGGCCCTTTAGGGAGTTGGTGAGAGACGTTAAATCAGATTTGTTAAAGTTATGGGTGTTGTATCCGGGTATGATCACAGTATGGTCCGATATTGTGCCGCGGTCGGTCTGGCGAGGAGCTCGGTCGGTGGAGAGTTTGAACAAGGCCCGGGTGAAGGTTAATAGGGCTATTGGGAGGTTTATGGTGAGGAATGGGGGTTTAGCGGTGCGACATAGGGATTTAGAAGGGGGTGTTGGGGGATTTTGGCGGAGTGACGGGGTGCACCTAAACGCCCTGGGTTTGGATATGTGGAGCTTGGCGATACAGGAGGGCATGGAGATTGCGGTACAGGTGTGGAGGGACGCACGGGCTTGAGGGAAGTCAAGCCTGTGCGTTTGTGGCGGTGGGAGGTCCTTGGAGTCGGTGTGATTTGATGGTAATGAGGATGGGAGGGCCCTACAGGTGGGGCTGGACTCCCAGGATTGTTGGGTGGACGTGGCGGAACTGTCAGGGTGAGCCATCAGGGGTGCCTCCGAGCTAGTGGTCAACGGCTGGGGGTAAGTTGGCTCACCTCGGCACGGTTTTGGGTTTAGGGCTTCAAGGACCTCCCCCTTCGGAAAAAAGGGACATGTGTTTTTGGTTGGCATTTATGAGGTTACAGTGTTATAATATTTGATATAATATTTTATGTATGTTTGTAATAAATAGGCTGCTGTGGCCAAAATTAATCCAATGAAGCGGTGTCAGTGTCTTTATTGGGGAAGGGAGGGCGGAGGGAGGTAGATGGTTAGAGGTGGGTTGGAGGTATGTTTATAGGGGTCGAGTGGTATTAACCAGTACCTCCGTCAAGTAGAGCCGGACTGGGGGGCGATAGCCTTGAGGGGAGGCGACCATGACGGGGGGGTGGTTAGCGAGACCCCCCCCCCTCCTCCTTTCCTTTTCCCCCGGGGCGGGGGATTGGTCAATTTGGGCTAGTGGGGGTGGTCAAGGGGTTAAGTGAGGCGAGCAGCAGCCGGTCAGGGGCCATTTTGGGTGACAAACGCCCACCCACCCGCCCTGTGTGAAGGTTTTTAAGGGGATGGAAAATAAGGGGTAAGGGCGAGGTTGAGTAGTGGGGTGCAGTCTGTGGGGAAGAAAGATTGTCACGGCAGTAAGGCGGTGGGAGGTCCTTGGAGTCGGTGTGATTTGATGGTAATGAGGATGGGAGGGCCCTACAGGTGGGGCTGGACTCCCAGGATTGTTGGGTGGACGTGGCGGAACTGTCAGGGTGAGCCATCAGGGGTGCCTCCGAGCTAGTGGTCAACGGCTGGGGGTAAGTTGGCTCACCTCGGCACGGTTTTGGGTTTAGGGCTTCAAGGACCTCCCCCTTCGGAAAAAAGGGACATGTGTTTTTGGTTGGCATTTATGAGGTTACAGTGTTATAATATTTGATATAATATTTTATGTATGTTTGTAATAAATAGGCTGCTGTGGCCAAAATTAATCCAATGAAGCGGTGTCAGTGTCTTTATTGGGGAAGGGAGGGCGGAGGGAGGTAGATGGTTAGAGGTGGGTTGGAGGTATGTTTATAGGGGTCGAGTGGTATTAACCAGTACCTCCGTCATGTATAGAGCAAGCTCTCCGTACAGTATTAGAATCTATTGGCTCCGATTAGCTGAAGTCATTACTTCGCAAAGTCTCGCGAGACTTCATGTAATAACTTGGTGAATTAATTATTACTGTAAAAAACCTTGAGACTTTGCGAAGTAAAAACTTCAGCTAATCGGAGCCAATACATTCTAATACTGTACGGAGAGCTTGCTCTATACAGTATTACAACAAAGTTTTATGCGAATCGACTTCGTATGAAGCATCCGAAGTCGATTCGCTCATCCCTAGTTATATGGCTCGTTTTGTCCAGTGAGCAATCATTAGGAGAAATAAAATGGCACCTGTCCTATTAGTTCACACCAAACCTGTCCTTATCACACAGGAGGACAAGTTACTTCACAACACTGAGGTAAAGAGCTGCCTCATCCTTCTCATCTGTTCTACTTGTCAGGGATTATGATCCTGAATACAGTATAATATGTTCTTCAGCTGAATGTGGGAATAGGGATCATGAGGAGACATGAAGGACAGAGAGGATGGACAGGACAGACTGTGGTAATTGAGACTGCATACAAGTGCTGCTGCTCATTGGTCACATTCCCCTGTATTTCACGCCTCCTCATGGACTCCATTGTTATAGAGATTCAGCTAAAGATCATATTCAGTGACAAGTAGAGCAGAGAGGAGGATGAGGCAGCTCTTTACCTCTTGTGTGATTAGGACAGGTTTTATGTGTACTAATAGGACGGTGGCCATTTTATTACCCCTGATGATTGCTCCCTGGACAAATTCAGCCATTATAACTAATTAAAGGCATTTGGGAATAGAGATGGCCTTGCAGTTCGCCAGGCGGACGTTTCGCGGCGAACTATGCTCGTTCGCCATTCGCCGAACATGCAAACATATGGCGATATTCGCACGCGCCATATTTTTTTACATATCGCCGAACTTTGACCCATGACACATCCATCAGGTGGGACAGGACAGCCAATTGAGACGTTTCAGCACATGGACACACTCCCAACCCTATAACAAAACCCGATCTGGCAGCTATTTTACATTATGTGTTTTGCCAGTGTAGGTTGAGGTTGCATTTTGGAGCAGGGACAGTTAGGGACACCAAACGCTAGCTAATACACAGTAACATAGTACATAAGGCCGAAAAAAGACAATTGTCCATCCAGTTCAGCCTGTCATCCTGCAAGTTGATCCAGAGGAAGGCAAAAAAAAAAACCTGTGAGGTAGAAGCCAATTTTCCCCACTTAAGGCCTCCTGCACATGACCGTTGTGTGCACCCGTGGCCGTTGTGCCGTTTTCCGTTTTATTTCGCGGACCCATTGACTTTCAATGGGTCCGTGGGAAAATCGGAAAATGCACCGTTTTGCAGCCGCATCCGTGATCAGTGTTTCCTGTCCGTCAAAAAAATATGACCTGTCCTATTTTTTGGACGGACAACGGTTCACGGACCCATTCAAGTCAATGGGTCCGTGAAAGAACATGGATGCACACAAGATTGGCATCCGTGGCCGTAGGTTACTTTCATACAGACGGATCCAAAGATCCGTCTGCATAAAAGCTTTTTCAGAGCTGAGTTTTCACTTCGTGAAAACTCGGAACCGACAGTATATTCTAACACAGAGGCGTTCCCATAGTGATGGGGACGCTTCTAGTTAGAATATACTACGAACTGTGTACATGACTGCCCCCTGCTGCCTGGCAGCTCCCGATCTCTTACAGGGGGCTGTGATCCGCATAATTAACCCCTCAGGTGCTGCACCTGAGGGGTTAATTGTGCATATCATAGCCCCCTATAAGAGATCAGGGGCTGCCAGGCAGGAGGTCCTGGTTGCCATGGTTACTTAGCAATATTAGAAGCATCATACTTACCTGCTGCGCTGTCTGTGACCGGCCGGGAGCTCCTCCTACTGGTAAGTGACAGGTCTGTGCGGCGCATTGCTTAACCCCTTAAGGACCGGGCTCATTTTCACCTTAAGGACCAGGCCATTTTTTGCAAATCTGACCCGTGTCACTTTAAGTGCTCATAACTTTAAAACGCTTTGACTTATCCAGGCCATTCTGAGATTGTTTTTTCGTCACATATTGTACTTCATGACACTGGTAAAATGAAGTCAATAATTGTATCTTTATTGCCCTGACTCTGCCGTTTACAGAAACACCCAATATGTGACCGTAAACTACTGTACGGCCACACAGCGGGGCGTAGAGTGAAAGGTGCGCCGTTTGGTTTTTGGAAGGCTGATTTTTATGGACTGGTTTTTTGACACCATGTCCCATTTGAAGCCCCCTGATGCACCCCTAGAGGAGAAACTCCCTAAAAGTGACCCCATCTAAGAAACTACACCCCTCAAGGTATTCAAAACTGATTTTACATACGTCGTTAACCCTTTAGGTGTTGCACAAGAGTTATTGGCAAATGGGGATGAAATTTGAGAATTTCATTTTTTTGCCTAATTTTCAATTTTAACCCATTTTTTCCACTAACAAAGCAAGGGTTAACAGCCAAACAAGATTGTATCTTTATTGCCCTGACTCTGCCGTTTACAGAAACACCCCATATGTGGCCGTAAACTACTGTACGGGCACACAGTAGGGCGTAGAGTGAAAGGTGCGCGGTTTGGTTTTTGGAAGCCAGATTTTGCTGGACTGGTTTTTTGACACCATGTCCCATTTGAAGCCCCCCTGATGCACCCCTAGATTAGAAATTCCATAAAAGTGACCCCATCTAAGAAACTACACCCCTCAAGCTATTCAAAACTGATTTTACAAACTTTGTTAACCCTTTAGGTGTTGCACAAGATTTAATGGAAAATAGAGACACAATTTCAAAATTTCACATTTTTGGCAGATTTTCCATTTTAATATTTTTTTTCCAGTTACAAAGCAAGGGTTAACAGCCAAACAAAACTCAATATTTATGGCCCTTATTCTGTAGTTTACAGAAACACCCCATATGTGGTCGTAAACTGCTGTACGGGCACACGGCAGGGTGCAGAAGGAAAGGAATTCCATACGGTTTTTGGAAGGCAGGTTTTGCTGGACTGTTTTTTTTGACACCATGTCCCATTTGAAGCCCCCCTGATGCACCCCTAGAGTAAAAACTCCAAAAAAGTGACTCCATTTTAGAAACTACGGGATAGGGTGGCAGTTTTGTTGGTACTAGTTTAGGGTACATATGATTTTTGGTTGCTCTATATTACACTTTTTGTGCAGCAAGGTAACAAGAAATAGCTTTTTTGGCACGTTTTTTTTTTTTGTTATTTACAACATTCATCTGACAGGTTAGATCAAGTGGTATTTTTATAGAGCAGGTTGTCGCGGACGCGGCGATACCTAATATGTATACATTTTTTTTTATTTATGTAAGTTTTATACAATAACTTCATTTTTAAAACCAAAAAAATGTTTTAGTGTCTCCATATTCTAAGAGCCATAGTTTTTTCAGTTTTTGGGCGATTATCTTGAGTAGGGTCTCATTTTTTGCGGGATGAGATGATGGTTTGATTGGCACTATTTTGGGGTGCATATGACTTTTTGATCGCTTGCTATTACACTTTTTGTGACGTAAGATGGCAAAAAATGGCTTTTTTTACACTGTTTTTATTTTTATTTTTTTACGGTGGTCATCTGAGGGGTTAGGTCATGTGATATTTTTATAGAGCCGGTCGATACGGACGCGGCGATACCTAATATGTATACTTTTTTTTTATTTATGTAAGTTTTACAGAATGAGTTCATTTTTGAAAAAAAATAAATCATGTTTTAGTGTCTCCATAGTCTAAGAGCCATAGTTTTTTCAGCTTTTGGGCGATTATCTTGAGTAGGGTCTCATTTTTTGCGGGATGAGATGACGGTTTGATTGGTACTATTTTGGCGTACATGCGACTTTTTTGATCACTTTTATTACCTTTTTTGGGAAGTAAGGTGCGCAAAATTTCAATTTTCTCATAGTTTTTATTTTTTTATTTTTATGGCGTTCACCGTGCGGGGAAAGTAACATGACCATTTTATAGATCAGGTCGTTACGGACGCGGCGATACCTAATATGTGTAGTTTATTTTATTTTTTTAATTTTTATTCAGTGATAAATGTTTTTTTTTTTATCTTAACTTTTTTCACTTTTTTTTACATTTTTGTGACCCAGACCCACTTGGTTCTTGAAGATCCAGTGGGTCTGGTGTCTGTATAATACAGTACAGAACAATATATATTGTTCTGTACTGTATTTTACTTACACTGAACAGATCTGTGCTTTTAGCATAGATCTGTTCAGCACCATGGACAGCAGGACGCCTGAGCAGGCGTCCTGTTGCCATGGGAACCCTCCCCGTCTGCCCAGAACTTCGCAGACGGGGAAGGGTAAGCACGGGGCTGAGGGGGGCTCTCTGGGGGCTCTCTCCCTCTCCATCGGGGGGCTGCAAAGGCACAGCAGCCCCCCGATGGAGAGGGAGGGAGCTCCCTGACCGATGACAGTTAACTTTTTCCATACAGCGGTCCGTACGGACCGCGGTATGGAAAGGGTTAAACGGCTGACATCTTCACAGATGTCAGCCGTTTATACCAGGGTGCCAGCAATGTGCTGGCACCCTGGTACAACCACTAGAAGCCAATGATCGTTCATGGGGAGGCGGGGGATCGCGATCCCGCCTGCCCCACCGCCCGCCTCCCGCAACGCCCCCACCGCCTCCCGCAACGCCTCCGCCCGCCTCCCGCAACGCCCCCACCCCACCGCCACTCTAAAGTTTCTGATCCCCGCGGTCAGGGACCGCGGCGATCAGAAACTGCAAAAAGCGCAGCAAACCGCAGGTCTGAATTGACCTGCGGTTTGCTGCGATCGCCGATACGGGGTGCATTGTTACGGGATGCCGGCTGAATGATTTCAGCCGAAATCCCGTTCCAATTAACCCCTGGGGCGCCGGAATACAGATTTTAAGTCAGGACGTACCGGTACGTCCTGGGTCCTTAAGGACTCGGGAAATAGGGCGTACCGGTACGTCCTAGGTCCTTAAGGGGTTAATGATCTGTCACTTACCAGTAGGAGGAGCTCCCGGCCAGTCACAGACAGTGCAGCAGGTAAGTATGATGCTTCTAATATTGCTGAGTAACCATGGCAACCAGGACTACAGTAGTGTCCTGGTTGCCATGGTTACCGATCGGAGCCCCAGCGATTAAACTGGGACTCCGATCGGAACTCTCCGCTGCCACCAATGATCGGGAGGGGGCGGAGAGGGGAGTCCGCACACTGGCCATCAATGATATTAAAACAATAGAGGGGGGGCCGGGAGGGGGGGCGCACACTGGCCACCAATGATATTAAAACAATAGAGGAGGGCCGGGGGGGGGCGCACACTGGCCACCAAAAAATGGCCTGGTCCTTAAGGTGAAAATGAGCCCGGTCCTTAAGGGGTTAAGCAATGCGCCGCACAGACCTGTCACTTACCAGTAGGAGGAGCTCCCGGCCGGTCACAGACAGCGCAGCAGGTAAGTATGATGCTTCTAATATTGCTAAGTAACCATGGCAACCAGGACCTCCTGCCTGGCAGCCCCTGATCTCTTATAGGGGGCTATGATATGCACAATTAACCCCTCAGGTGCTGCACCTGAGGGGTTAATTGTGCGGATCACAGCCCCCTGTAAGAGATCGGGTGCTGCCAGGCAGCAGGGGGCAGTCATGTACACAGTTCGTAGTATATTCTAACTAGAAGCGTCCCCATCACTATGGGAACGCCTCTGTGTTAGAACATACTGTCGGTTCTGAGTTTTCAGAAAGTGAAAACTCAGCTGAAAAAGCTTTTATGCAGACGGATCTTCGGATCCGTCTGTATGAAAGTAACCTACGGCCACGGTTCACGGACGCGGATGCCAATCTTGTGTGCATCCGTGTTCTTTCACGGACCCATTGCATCCGTGTTCTTTCACGGACCCATTGACTTGAATGGGTCCGTGAACCGTTGGACAGGTCATATTTTTTTGACGGACAGGAAACACGGATCACGGATGCGGCTGCAAAACTGTGCATTTTCAAAGTTTTACACGGACCCATTGAAAGTCAATGGGTCCGCGAAAAAAAAAACGGAAAACGGCACAACGGCCAAGGGTGCACACAACGGTCGTGTGCAGGAGGCCTAAGGGGAATAAAAAATTCCTTCCCGACTCTAATCAGGCAATCAGAATAACTCCCTGGATCAACGACCCCTCTCTAGTAGCTATATCCAGGCCCCTCTTGAATTCCTTTATTGTACTCACCATCACCACCTCCTCAGACAGAGAGTTCCATAGTCTCACTGCTCTTACCGTAAAGAATCCTCTTCTATGTTTGTGTACAATCCTTCTTTCCTCCAGACGCAGAGGATGTCCCCTCGTCACAGTCCTGGGGATAAATAGATGATGGGATACAATTGCAAGAAATTGTATGTGAACCCGTTGGAATGATATGGATTTCTGCACAAATTGGTCATAAAATGTGATCTGATCTTCATCTAAGTCACAACAATAGACAATCACAGTCTGCTTAAACTAATAACACACAAAGAATTAAATGTTACAATGTTTTTATTGAACAAACCATGTAAAGATTCATAGTGCAGGTGGAAAAAGTATGTGAACCCTTGGATTTAATAACTGGTTGAACCTCTTTTGGCAGCAATAACTTCAACCAAACGTTTCCTGTAGTTGCAGATCAGACGTGCACAACGGTCAGGAGTAATTCTTGACCATTCCTCTTTACAGAACTGTTTCAGTTCAGCAATATTCTTGGGATGTCTGGTGTGAATCGCTTTCTTGAGGTCATGCCACAGCATCTCAATCGGGTTAAGGTCAGGACTCTGGCTGGGCCACTCCAGAAGGTGTATTTTCTTCTGTTTAAGCCATTCTGTTTTTGATTTACTTCTATGCTTTGGGTCGTTGTCCTGTTGCAACACCCATCTTCTGTTGAGCTTCAGCTGGTGGACAGATGGCCTTAAGTTCTCCTGCAAAATGTCTTGATAAACTTGGGAATAAATTTTTCCTTCGATGATCGCAATCCGTCCAGGCCCTGACACAGCAAAGCAGCCCCAAACCATGATTCCCCCACCACCATACTTCACAGTTGGGATGAGGTTTTGATGTTGGTGTGATGTGCCTCTTTTTCTCCACACATAGTGTTGTGTATTTCTTCCAAACAACTCAACTTTGGTTTCATCTGTCCACAGAATATTTTGCCAGTACTGCTGTGGAACATCTAGGTGCTCTTGTGCAAACTGTAAACGTGCAGCAATTTATTTTTTTTGGACAGCAGTGGCTTCCTCTGTGGTATCTTCCCATGAAATCCATTCTTGTTTAGTGTTTTACGTATCATAGATTCGCTAACAGGGATGTTAGCATATGCCAGAGACTTTTGTAAGTCTTTAGCTGACACTCTAGGATTCTTCTTCAGCTCATTGAGCAGTCTGCACTGTGCTCTTGCAGTCATCTTTACAGGACAGCCACTCCTAGGGAGAGTAGCAGCAGTGCTGAACTTTTTCCATTTATAGACAATTTGTCTTACCGTTGACTGATGAACAGCAAGGCTTTTGGAGATACTTTTATAACCCTTTCCAGCTTTATGCAAGTCAACAATTCTTAATCGTAGGTCTTCTGAGAGCTCTTTTGTGCGAGGCATCATTCACATCAGGCAATGCTTCTTGTGAAAAGCAAACCCAGAACTGGTGTGTGTTTTTTATAGGGCAGGGCAGCTGTAACCAACACCTCCAATCTCATCTCATTGATTGGACTCCAGTTGGCTGACACCTCACTCCAATTAGCTCTTGGAGATGTCATTAGTCTAGGGGTTCACATACTTTTTCCACCTGCACTGTGAATGCTTACATGGTGTGTTCAATAAAAACATGGTAACATTAAATTTTTTGAGTGTTATTTGTTTAAGCAGACTGTGATTGTCAATTGTTGTGACTTAGATAAAGATCAGATCACATTTTATGACCAGTTTGTGCAGAAATCCATATCATTCCAAAGGGTTCACATACTTTTTCTTGCAACTGTAGATCTCTGTACTGACCCCTGATATATTTATACATATTAATTAGATCTCCCCTCAGTCGTCTTTTTTGCTAAAGTGAATAACCCTAATTTTGATAATCTTTCAGGGTACTGTAGTTGCCCCATTCCAGTTATTACTTTAGTTGCCCTCCTCTGGACCCACTCCAGCTCTGCTATGTCTGCCTTGTTTACAGGAGCCCAGAACAGTACACAGTACCCCATGTGTGGTCTGACTAGCGATTTGTAAAGTGGTAGGACTATGTTCTTATCATGGGCATCTATGCCCCTTTTGATGCAACCCATTATCTTATTGGCCTTGGCAGCAGCTGCCTGACACTGTTTTTTTGCAGCTTAGGCTACTTTCACACTTGCGGCAGTGTGATCCGCCGATCTGCCGCTGACTGAAAGCATTTGTGAGACTGATCCGGGTGCGGATCCGTCTCACAAATGCATTGCAAGGACGGATCCGTCTCTCCGCTTGTCATGCGGAGCGACGGATCCGTCTTGTACATTTTTTCACATTTTTACCGATCTGCGCATGCGCATGCCGGAACGACGGATCCGGCATTCTGAATGCCGGATCCGGCGCTAATTCATTCCTATGGGAAAAAATGCCGGATCCGGCGTTCAGGCAAGTCTTCAGTTTTTTTTCGCCAGAGAGAAAACCGTACTATGCTGCGGTTTTCTCTTTTGCCTGATCAGTCAAAACGACTGAACTGAAGACATCCTGATGCAAACTGAACGGATTAGGGTACTTTCACACTAGCGTTTTTCTTTTCCGGCGCTGAGTTCCGTCCTAGGGGCTCAAATCCGGAAAAGAACTGATCAGTTTTATCCCCATGCATTCTGAATGGAGAGTCAGTCCTTCAGGATGCATCAGGACGTCTTCAGTTCAGTCTTATTGACTGATCAGGCTTTTCAGAAAAACGTAGCATGCAGTATTTTTACCTCCGGCCAAAAAGCCTGAACACTTTGACTGAATGCCGGATCAGGCCTTTTTCCCATTGACTTGCATTAACGCCGGATCTGGCGCTGTGTGTTCAGTCAAACCGGATCCGGCTTTTGCATGTTAAACCCGAAAAATGTGAAAAAAAAGTTAAAGTCCATAAATGGCGGATCCGTTTTTTCCAATGCATTTTTTCATTGTGATCAAAATCCTGATCAGGATTCAAATGTAATCCGTTTTCACACGTTTTTCCGGATCCGGCGGGCAGTTTCGGTGTCGGAATTGAACGCCGGATTAAAACAACGCTAGTGTGAAAGTAGCCTTACTCTCCATTCAGAATGCATGGGGATAAAACTGATCAGTTCTTTTCCGGTATAGAGCCCCTGTGACGGAACTCTATGCCGGAAAAGAACAACGCAAGTGTGAAAGTAGCCTAAGGCCTCTTTCACACTTGCGTTGTCCGGATCCAGCGTGTACTCCACTTGCCGGAATTACACTCCGGATCCGGAAAAACGCAAGTGTACTGAAAGCATTTGAAGACGGAACCGTCTTCCAAATGCTTTCAGTGTTACTATGGCACCCAGGATGCTATTAAAGTCCTGGTTGCCATAGTAGGAGCGGGGATCGGGGGAGCAGTATACTTACAGTCCGTGCGGCTCCCGGGGCGCTCCAGAATGACGTCAGAGCGCCCCATGCGCATGGATGACGTGATCCATGCGATCACATGATCCATGCGCTTGGGGCGCCCTGACGTCACTCTGGAGCGCCCGGGGAGCCGCACGGATGGTAAGTATACTGCTCCCCCGCTCCCCGCTACACTTTACCATGGCTGCCAGGACTTTAGCATCCCGGCAGCCATGGTAATCACTCTGAAAAAGCTAAATGTCGGGTCCGGCAATGCGCCGAAACGACGTTTAGCTTAAGGCCGGATCCGGATCAATGCCTTTCAATGGGCATTAATTCCGGATCCGGCCTTGCGGCAAGTGTTCCGGATTTTTGGCCAGAGCAAAAAGCGCAGCATGCTGCAGTATTTTCTCCGGCCAAAAAACGTTCCGTTCCGGAACTGAAGACATCCTGATGCATCCTGAACGGATTTCTCTCCATTCAGAATGCATTAGGATAATCCTGATCAGGATTCTTCCGGCATAGAGCCCCGACGACGGAACTCTATGCCGGAAGACAAGAACGCAAGTGTGAAAGAGCCCTTAGTTTGCTGTTTATTAAAATTCCTAGATCCTTTTTCATGTCAGTGTTACCGAGTGTTTTACCATTTAGTATGTACGGGTGACTTGCATTATTCCTTCCCATGTGCATAACTTTACATTTGTCAGTGTTAAACCTCATCTGCCACTTATCTTCCCAAGCCTCCAATCTATCCAGATCCCTCTGTAGTAGTATACTGTCCTCTTCAGTGTAAATTACTTTACACAGTTTAGTGTCATCTGCGAAACTTTACTATGCAAGCCTTCTACAAGATCATTAATAAATATATTGAAGAGAATAGGGCCCAATACTGACCCCTGAGGTACTCCACTTGTGACAGTGACCAAATCTGAGTATGTACCGTTAATAACCGCCCTCTGTTTTCTATCATTGAGCCAGTTACTTACCCACATACAGACGTTTTCTCCCAGTCCGAGCATTCTCATTTTATATACTAACCTTTTATGTGGTACAGTGTCAAATGCTTTGGAGAAGTCCAGATATGCGACTTCCATTGATTAGCCGCTGTCAAGTCTAGAACTTACCTCCTCATAGAAACTGATTAAATTAGTTTGGCATGACCGATCCCTCATGAAGCAATGCTGATATGGCGTTATTTGCTTATTTCCGTTGGGATGCTCTAAGATAGCATCTCTCTGAAAACCTTCAAACAGTTTACCCACAACAGATGTTAAACTTACCGGCCTATAGTTTCCAGGATCTGTTTTTGGACCCTTTTTGAATATTGGCACCACATTTGCCATGCGCCAATCCTGTGGGACATTCCCTGTCAGTATAGAGTCCGCAAATATCAGAAATAAGGGTCTGGCTATGACATTACTTAATTCCCTTAGGATACGGGGGTGTATGCCATCCGGTCCTGGCGATTTGTCTATTTTAATCTTTTTAAGTCGCTGATCTACTTCTTCCTGGGTCAGACAGGACACTTTTAATGGGGAATTTATTTTTACATTCTGCATGTCATCTGACAGTTTATTTTCCTCAGTGAATAATAGGGCCACAAAAGTTATTTTAAGGACTGGTATAGGTGTGCTATCGATAGGTGTGATATAGAGGGGTGTGATATACTTATAATATACTTTCTAACACAGAAATTATATTATAGTGTATTTGTATTGTGCAGCAGTTGTGTGCGGTTCTGCTGCGATACCGCAGCTAGATAGAGGGACAAACGCTATTGGAGAAACTAATTGCAATAGGTGTGATATACCTGTTGCCCCAAAAAAACTGCTTGAGGGCTGTGATATACCTTCTTCCACTAAATTCTGATTGAGGGGTGCTATATACCTCTTTCTGCCAAATATTGATTGAGGGGTCCTATATACCTTCTTCCACAAAATGAGGGGTGCCATATACCTGTTTCCGCCAAATACTGATTGAGGGGTGCCATATACCTTCTTCCACAAAATACTGATTGAGGGGTGCTATATACCTGTTTCCGCCAAATACTGATTGAGGGGTGCTATATACCTGTTTCCGCCATATACCTTCTTCCACTAAATACTGATTGAGTGGTGCTATTGCTATATGCCTTCTTCCCCCAAATACTGATTGAGGGCTGCGATACACCTGCTTCCACAAAATACTGATTGAGGGGTGCCATATACCTATTTCCGCCAAATACTGATTGAGGGGTTCTATATACCTGTTTCCGCCATATACCTTCTTCCACTAAATACTGATTGAGGGGTGCTATTGCTATATACCTCCTTCCACTAAATCAATGGTGCCCAACCATTTTTCTTCTGAGGGCCGCACTAGACTTTTTATAAATTTCGCGGGCCAGAACCAAGTAGCTTTGCCAGAAAGAAATTCAAACGCTGTGAGGGGGCACGTGTGAGCATTACTACTGTGAAGAGGGCACATATCTGGCATAACTACTGTGAGGGGGCACATATCAGGGTATAACTACTGTGAGGAGGGCACATATCAGGGTATAACTACTGTGAGCTGTGAGGAGGGAACATATCAGGGCATAACTACTGTGAGGGGGCACGAGTGAGCATTACTACTGTGAAGAGGGCACATATCTGGCATAACTACTGTGAAGAGGGCACATATCTGGGCATAACTACTGTGAGGGGGCATGTGTGAGCATTAAGTCTGTGAAGAGGGCACATATCTTAGCATTATTACTGTGAGGGGGCATGTGATATATACATGTGTGTAATGTATGTAGTGCAGTATGTGATTATCACACTGCACTACATACATTACACACATGTATACATCACATACTGCGCTGTCACCTTCTTCTGCAGGTCTACCTTGATGTCTGGTCTTTAGGCTTCAGTCAGATCCTCCACCACCATCCTTGCGCCGTGTGCCCAACACCACCAAGAGCTGGCCCCTCCTCCTTTCATCTCCCGACAGCTTCTCCTACAGCAGGGCGCTCTATCGCTCCAGTGCCCGCCCAATCTTAACAATCAGTGGCGTACCTAGAAATGACTGGGCCCCATAGCAAAAATAAATATGGCCCCCCTCCCTGATCTCCCACCCCCACATACCTATCGGACCTCCCACCCCTTCCAGAGCTCCCACCCAAACACCCCTCCAGGACCTCCCACCCCAACATCCCCTTCAGTGTCCTCCACAGATCCCCCCTTCAGTGTCCTCCACAGATCCCCCCCTTCAGTGTCCTTCACAGATCCCCCCCCCCCCTTCAGTGTCCTCCACAGATCCCCCCCTTCAGTGTCCTCCACAGATCCCCCCCTTCAGTGTCCTCCACAGTTCCCCCCCCCCCGTTCAGTGTCCTCCACAGATCACCCCCCTTTAGTGTCCTCCACAGATCCCCCCCTTCAGTGTCCTCCACAGAGCCCCCCTTCAGTGTCCTCCACAGATTCCCCCCCTTTCGGGAGAAGCCAGGTTGCTGGCGAAACGGCGTTGGGACAAGGAGACTGAGGGACCGGCGCACCAATACTGGGTACTTTTTCTGAGCTTGTCTTTATTTCAACACTGCCTATGTATATTCTCATTGGATTTAACCATCCAGAGTTACTTTTTCTTTTCTTTTTCTGGCTTTGTTGCAACGCTCTTCACTAACTTATGTGAGCCCATGTGTGTCGATCCCCCGGTCCTCCTCGTGTCTTTCCTCACTACAACATACCTGTTTACTGCTGTTTTTATGACAATGTGATTGTGTTTATTTAATAAAGAGAATTTTTGTACTTATAATTTCCACCAAGTACTGATTATAAACGTCCGGAAGGTGGTTCTCTATTTCTGAATGGACGTTCCAGAACGTCCATTCAGAAACTGCAGCTGCACACTAATCGTGCAGCTGCTGATCGGGTTGCCCGCTGTCAGTGACAGCAGGGCAACCCTTAGAGAAGGCAGGGACAGTGCCCAGGTGTCCCTGCCTTCTTGATCGCTGCATACACAGCGCTCGACGAGCGCAGTGTATGCAGAGCAGGAAGCGCTATGCGCTTCCTGTTCCGGCCCGTCGGTCATGTAATCGCTGGGACCGAAGAGTGCAGGAGCTGTGTGAGGTCTTTCAGAGACCTCGATCAGCCTTGCACTGGAGGCTGTACAGCGCTGTACAGCCTGTCTGGGGGGGGGGGGGGGGGGGGTGTATTTCTCCTGTAACTGGGGCTACTATGTCAGCCCCAGTTACAGGAGAAATCGACAGTGAAAAAAAAAAAAAAGTGAAGTAAATGTCCCCCAGAGGTCTTGTATGACCTTATGGGGGACGAAAAGTGTAAAATAAAACATAAAAAAATAAAGTGGTAAAAAAATAAAATGAAAAAAAAAGGTTTCACATGTAAAAAAAAAAATTCCCCAAGGAATAATAAAAAAAAATGTTAAAAATAGAAAAAATTAAATAAAATAGACATATTTGGTATTGCTGTGTCTATAAATATATCACCTGATCGACCCAGACCGATAAACACCATAAAAATAAATAAATAACTGGAAAAAAAAGCCATTTTTGTCACCTTACATCACAAAAAGTGCAACACCAAGTGATCAAAAAGGCATATATCCAATGAAAATGGTACCAATAAAACTGTCACCTCATCCCGCAAAAAATGAGCCCCTTTATAAGAAAAAAAACTATAGCTCTCAGAACATGGACACATTAAAACATATTTTTTTGGTTTCAAAAATGCTATTATTGTGTCAAAGTGAAATAAAAAAAAAAAAGTATACATATTAGGTATTGCCATGTCCATAACAACCAGCTCTATAAAAACATCACATGACCTAACCCTTCGAGTGAACATCGTAAAAAAAAAAAAAAACTGTCAAAACAAGCAATTTTTGTCACCTTACATCACAAAAAGTGCAACACCAAGTGATCAAAAAGGCGTATGTCCCACAAAATGGTACCAATAAAACAGTCAGCTCATCCTGCAAAAAATGAGCCCCTACATAAGAAAATCTCTCAAAAAAATTTAAAAAAATATAGCTCTCAGAACATGGACACATTAAAACATTTTTTTTTTGTTTCAAAAATGCTATTATTGTGTAAAACTTAAATAAATAAGAAAAAAGTATACATATTAGGTATCGCCACGTCCGTAACAATCTGCTCTATAAAAATGTCACTTGACCGAACCCCTCAGATGAACGCTGTAAAAATAAATAAATAAAAACTGTGCTAAAACAACCAATTTTTTGGTCACCTTGCCCCATAAAGTATGATCAAAAAATCATATGTACCCAAAAATAGTACCAATAAAACTGGCACCTTATCACCTAGTGTGAGGAATATGGATTAATATTTACTGTCAGCCATGTCCTCACACCCCCATGTGCTGACAGATAGCGGAGGTAGTGAACTCCACAGGAGGGCCCTGCTTCAAAGCCTCAGGCCTGATTGTCATCTGATGCACCTCTTGGCATGTTCAGTGTACATGCAAAATTAGTTTCCACCCCTCCCAGGGGGTCCAGGCTTCAAGGAGAAGGTCACACCTCACCTCCACCAGTTTGGAGCCAACGGAATATTGCAGGAAAACCCCCAGCAGGGGGTATCTGCCCTTGCCCAGGATCAATGAGACCTCCCAGACATGTTGGCACCTACCTTTCATAAGGAATTATGACCGCCTGGCCATCGCAGGCGCAAACCGGATACATATTTGTGTCCCGGTGGCCACGAGGTGCGTTCCCATGGTCTTTATTTAATGAGACGAGGTCAGGGTAGAGAGATATCCATATCTCCCCATAGAAACCACATAACGGTACCAGGTTTGGGCTCTACTTGTAGCCGGAACCCAGGCAGGTCCATTGGTCCCAGTACCATCTCCCTATGACCCTCTGGTCTGGAGCCATGAACCCTAAAGGGTTTTGTGGGTCATTTGCTGCCAGCCCAGAAGAGGGGGAGTGGACCCCTCCCTGAGGCCGGGAGGGGAGGGGCCGGCTACAGGTTAAAAGTCTGGTGCCAGCAAGTAGGCGCGTCTTTCTCTGAAGAGGGGTCACATCCTACATCCTATGTGTTTAGAGGGACCCAGGAAATAGCGGAGATCACAGCCCTTCATGTGGACTCCAGCAAAGAACATCTCAAAGGAACTTTCATCTTACCCGGTAACTGACTTTCATTGCTTAACCCTGTTGTAACCATATAACCTGTAATCGGTAACCTCAGACCACTGTGTATATTGTCTGTGTATATTGCGTTATATCTAGTGTGCCCATACGGCGATTAAATCTATAATTTAATCTTGTGCTATCTTGTATCTTGATCACGAATCCCCACGTCCGTGTTTTGGCCTAGTTATAAGCTACCACGGGTTGGTTTCTGACCCTATATAATCCCGTTAGCGGACCAGGCTTATATCAAACTAGAACTGGTGGCAGATACCCAGGCTGAGGAGTCGCTGTTTCACTGCGGCAGTGAAAAGGCTCTCTCAGCTTGTTGCCTCTCTGTGCCCGTGTGGACAGGAGGTGTGTGTGTAAGCTATACCAACCTGACCTTACGTGCTCCACTGGAGGGCGTAACTTCACGTTTTTGGTAGACCCGTGACCATACCACGTCTGGTGAGCCCGACGTAGTTGACGTCGAGTGGGCACGAGGTGTGGTATTCATCACACCTAGTTTCCAAAATGGGGTCACTTCTTGGGAGTTTCTACTGTAAGGGTGCATCAGGGGGGCTTCAAATGGGACATGGCATCTAAAAACCATGTGGAGTTCCTTTTCTTCTGCGCCCTGCCGTGTGCCCATACAGCAGTTTATGACCACATGTGGGGTGTTTCTGTAAACCGCAGAATCTGGATAATAAATATTGAGTTTTGTTTGGCTGTTAACCATCGATGTGTTAAAGAAAAAATTTGATTAAAATGGAAAATCTGCCAAAATAGTGAAATTTAAAAATTTGATCTCCATTTTCCTTTAATTCTTGTGGAACACCTAAAGGGTTAACAAAGTTTGTAAAATCGGTTTTAAGTAACTTGAGGGGTGTAGTTTCTACAATGGGGTCATTTATGGGGGTATCCACTATGTAGGCCCCACAAAGTGACTTCAGACCTGAACTGGTTCTTAAAAAGTGGGTTTTGGCAATTTTCTTAAAAATTTTAACAATTGCTTCTAAACTTCTAAGCCTTCTAACGTCCTAAAAAAAATTAAATGACATCTCCAAAATGATGCCAACATAAAGTAGACATATGGGGAATGTTAAGTAATAAATATTTTGAGGTATTACTTTCTGTTTTAAAAGCAGAGAAATTGAAATTTAGAAAATTGCGAATTTTTCAAAATTTTCATGAAGTACAATGTGTCACGAGAAAACAATCTCTGAATGACTTGGATAAGTAAAGGCGTTCCAAAGTTATTACCACATAAAGTGAGATATGTCAGATTTGCAAAATTAGGCCTGGTCTGGAAGGGGACAAATGGCCCAGATGGGAAGTGGTTAAGGGCTGTGATACACCTGCTTCCACAAAATACTGATTGAGGGGTGCCATATACCTGTTTCCGCCAAATACTGATTGAGGGGTGCTATATACCTGTTTCCGCCAAATACTAGTTGAGGGGTGCTATATATCAGTTTCCGCCAAATACTGATTGATTGGTGCCATATACCTTCTTCCACAAAATACTGATTGAGGGGTGCTATTGCTATATACCTTCTTCCTCCAAATACTGATTGAGCGCTGCAATACACCTGCTTCCATAAAATACTTATTGAGGGGTGCTATATACCTGTTTCCGCCAAATACTGATTGAAGGGTGCCATATACCTTCTTCCACTAAATACTGATTGAGGGGTGCTATTGCTATATACCTTCTTCCACCAAATACGGATTGAGGGCTGTGATACACCTGCTTCCGCAAAATACTGATTGAGGGGTGCCATATACCTGTTTCCGCCAAATAGTGATTGAGGGGTGCTATATACCTGTTTCCGCCAAATACTGATTGAGGGGTGCTATATACTTGCCATATACTTGCTTCCACAAAATACTGATTGAGGGGTGCTATATACCTGTTTCCGCCAAATACTGATTGAGGGGTGACATATACCTTCTTCCACTAAATACTGATTGAGGGGTGCTATTGCTATATACCTTCTTCCACTAAATACTGATTGAGGGGTGCTATTGCTATATACCTTCTTCCACCAAATACTGATTGAGGGCTGCGATACACCTGCTTCCACAAAATACTGATTGAGGGGTGCCATATACCTGTTTCCGCCAAATACTGATTGAGGGGTGCTATTGCTATATACCTTTATACACTAAATACTGATTGAGGGCTATGATACACCTGCTTCCACAAACTACTGATTAAGGGGATGCCATATACTTGTTTCTGCCAAATAGTGTTTGAGGGGTGCTATATACCTGTTTCCGCCAAATACTGATTGAGGGGTGCCACATACCTTCTTCCACAAAATACTGATTGATAGGTGCTAATGCTATATACCTTTTTCCACCAAATAGTGATTGAGGGCTGCAATATACCTTCTTCCACAAATACTGCTCTTCTCTACAGACTTAGGCAGAGGGTCATTTAGAAAATGACAGGCAGAGGAAGAGGCAGACCGTTCCACAGGGATGGTAGGGGTCGGCCAGGTGCACCAGGCCGGAGCCTAAGTGGGAAGTTGGAGAAGGAGCGTGCGATAACTTCAAAGGGCGCACCAGAGTTGGTTGAGTGGCTCACTCAGCCTTCCGCTTCTGCACCCTCCTCACTCTCTGCTGTGTGCACCCCCAAAGACACCACCACCACCACAATAGCCCCTCCACTCGAGTCAGATGAATTATTTTCCCATGCATTCCCAGACCTTACCGATGCGCAGCCATTCTTGGCATCGGATGAGGAAGAGGAGGTAGCAACGGCCGCCACCCAGTGGTCTGACGACAGTACCCAGATCAGCCCAAGGAGGGTGGTCCCCGCTGTTGCTGCCTACTCCGAGATCTCTAATGTCAGTGGTGGTGAAGGTGACGATAATGACGTGTCGATAGATGTCACGTGGGTGCCCACAAGAGAGGAGGAAGAGGGGAGTTCAGAGGGAGAAACGGAGCAGCAGATAGAGAGGAGAAGGAGGAGAAACAGGCAGAACTCGCAGTGCACAGGAGGCAAAAAGCAGACTGCAAATGTATCTTGAGCGAGCCATCCACCATGCACAGTCACATCTTGCCCTCCCAGGACACCGGCACATCGCTCCGCAGTGTGGGCTTTTTTTAAAGGGTTTCTGTCACCCCATTAAACAGTTTTTTTTTTTTTTCTTTACTAATAATCCCTACACTGCGATCTCCTCATACATAATCTAATTAATGATTTTGGTTCAGTAGAATTTCTTAAAAATCGATTTTTATAATATGTAAATTACCTTGCTACCAGCAAGTAGGGCGGCTACTTGCTGGTAGCAGCCGCATCCTCCGATGGTAATGACGCCCCCTCTGCTTGTTGATTGACAGGGCCAGCGGACGGGATCTTTCTCCGCTGGCCCTGCCTGTTTTGATTCAATATCTTGCGCCTGTGCCGCGGCCGTACCTATATTCAATCTGCGCAGGCGCACTGAGAGGTGGCCACTCACTCGGCCGCTCACTCCTCAATGCGCCTGCGCCGGGTGTAGATGTGACGTCATCGGCGCAGGCGCATTGAGGATGGAGCGGCCGAGTGAGTGGCCGCCTCTCAGTGCGCCTGCGCAGATTGAATATAGGTACGGCCGCGGCGCAGGCGCAAGATATTGAATCAAAACAGGCAGGGCCAGCGGAGAAAGATCCCGTCCGCTGGCCCTGTCAATCAACAAGCAGAGGGGGCGTCATTACCATCGGAGGATGCGGCTGCTACCAGCAAGTAGCCGCCCTACTTGCTGGTAGCAAGGTAATTTACATATTATAAAAATCGATTTTTAAGAAATTCTACTGAACCAAAATCATTAATTAGATTATGTATGAGGAGATCGCAGTGTAGGGATTATTAGTAAAGAAAAAAAAAAAAAAACGGTTTAATGGGGTGACAGAAACCCTTTAAGGTGTCAGCTTCTGATAATAGTGTTCCCATCTGCAGCCTGTGCTGTCAACGCATAAGTCGCGGTAAGCTCACCTAGGGATGACCGCCTTAAGAAGGCACCTGGTCTCCCATCACCGAGCCAGTGGGAGCAACACCGTCAGAACCCACAAAGCCACACTCCTGGCGCTCCACGTCCTGCCTCTTCTCCTTTTCCTCTCTCCTCCCATTTGTCCTCCACTCCACCTTCCACCGTGCCGTCGTCGCATTCATCTAGCACAAGGCAGGCTTCCGTGGCCCAAATGTTCGAGCTGGATAATCCTCTTGCCCAACGGCTGACCGCTGGCTTGTCGGAACTGCTAGCCTGCCAACTACTGCCATATAAATTGGTGGACTCGGAGGCCTTTAGAAAATTTGTGGCCATTGGCACACCGCAATGGAAGGTCCCCAGAAGGAAATATTTCTCCCAGAAGGGCATCCCTGAACTATATGGCCACGTTCAGCGGCAAGTTAATATATCTCTGGCACATAGTGTCGGTGCCAAGATACATCGACCACAGACACGTGGTCTAGCAAACATGGGCAGGGAAGGTACATAACTTTTACTGCCCACTGGGTGAACCTTCTGACGGCCGTCAAGCATGTAACCAGTGGCACCCGTGTGGATTTGGTGTTGCCGCCACGGATTGCATGCAGGCCTGCCTCTTCTTCTCCTCCTCCTCCTACTCCATCCTCCGTCTCCTCCTCAGCTGACTCCTCCTTTTTCACTGCTACCGCTTCTTCCGCTGCACCACCCCAGCTCCCCAGAACCTATTCGACGTCCCAGGTGAGACGTTGCCATGCTGTGCTGTGGCTGTTGTGCCTGGAAGCCAAGAGCCACACCGGTCCTGCATTCCTTTCAGCTCTGCGGTCACAGGCCGATCAGTGGCTAACCCCGCTCAATTTGACAGTTGGTAAAGTGGTGTGCGACAATGGTGCCAATCTGCTGAGCGCGCTGAAACAGGACAAAATGACACACATGCCGTGCATGGCACACATCCTGAACTTAGTCGTGGAGCGATTCGTTGCCAAATACCCAGGGGTCCAGGATGTCTTGCGGCAGGCAAGGAAAATCTCTGGCCATTTTAGAAGATCTTACACGACAATGGCTCCCCTTGCTGACGTTCAGCGGCGACACCACTTGCCCATCAGCTGTCTGATTGTGACTGCCCGACGCGCTGGAACTCCACCTTGTATATGCTTGATAGGCTGCTCCAGCAGAAACTTGCCGTTAACGACTACCTGTACGAACTCTGCGGCAGGGCAGCTTCTGGGGAGCTTGGTTTCTTTTCACTGCACCGGTGGCTGCTCATGCGCGAAGCATGCATACTTCTGCGGCCATTTGATGAGATCACCAAACTGGTCAGTCGCAGCCAGGGCGCCATTAGTGACATCGTACCTTACGCCTTCTTTCTGGAGCGTCCATTGCGTCGTGTCATTGATCAAGTCGTCAAGGAGCAGGAGCTGGAAGATGAGGAAGTCACAATGCTGAATTAATTCCTAGGGGGGGCTACTCCATCTGAGACAGGTCAGCAGGAGTCTGAAGAGGAGTTATAGGAGGATGGTGGCTGGGGGGAGGAGGAGGAGCAAGAAGAGCAGGTTTTAAACTTTTCGGGGATCCCTGGTGTTGTCCGTGGCTGGGGGGAGGAGACCGAGGACGACATTCTCCTGGGCGAGGAGCAGGAGCCAGGGCGCTACACTGCTTCCAATTTAGTGCAAATGGGGGCATTCATGCTCCAGTGTTTTAAGAGAACCCCGGTATTAAAAGCATAAAGGTCAAGGACCAGTACTGGGTGGCAACGTACTTAGACCCCCGATACAAACACAAAATGGCGGACATGTTACCAGCATCACAGAGGGCTGTCAGAATGCAGCATTTCCAGGCCACAGCGAAACAGGTGCAGGTACCAATCCTACCGCGCCTGCAAAAAGAGGGTGGTTTGAAGATGTGTTGGTCATTTCGGATATGAGATAATTCTTGCAGCCAACCCATCGACAGTTGCCCTCTGGATCCAGCCTCAGGGAATGCCTAGACCGACAGGTGTCCGACTACATTGGGTTAACGGACCATGTGGACGCTCTGAGAAGCGGGGAACCCCTTGACTACTGGGTGTGCAGGCTTGACCTGTGGCCAGAGCTGGCACAATTTGCCATGGAACTCTTGGCTTGCCCCTCGTCGAGTGTCCTGTCCGAAAAGACATTCAGCGCAGCATGATCACCAGGTCAACTGGAGGAAGCAGCATAGCCGCTTTCTCCATTCACCATATAGCGCTCATTGAGCTCTATGCACTGAGCAAAGGAGAAGGCAGAAGCAGTAATAAATCACTTATACAGTCAGGTCCATAAATATTGGGACATCGACACAATTCTAAAATTTTTGGCTCTGTACACCACCACAATGGATTTGAAATGAAATGAACAAAATGTGACCGATAAGCGCACTCGCCTAGCTCGAGACAGTGTGGACTACCTCACATTTAAAAAAATGAATGAGGCATGGATCTCGGAGGAATTCAACACCTGTGATGACCACATGGAATTTCCTCATGCCAGCCCACACATATCCGCCACCACCCAGAACAAAAAAAAATGGTCCTTGCCTTATGTATATACAGCGGCATAAAAGGCCTTTTATGTCAGATGAATGCCTAATTTTTGGGGCATGTACTGGGCGACAGTTACATATTTATCCTGTGACCGCCTAATGCACCTCCAGCTACAGAATACAAAGTTCTGTGCTGTCAGTTGAATGCCTATTGGCACATTTTTGGGGCCTGTACTGGTCGACAGTTAAATTTTTTATCTCTAGCCACATAATCACACCCCTGTCTCACTCCTCTGCCTCTCATTATGGTGGTGTATGAACCACATTCACCATAAGGACCTTCTAATGTCACAGGGTCATGTAACTGTGCCCCCACCCCGTACTGTGCCTCCTTATACCCTGCATTGTACCCTCTTACCACACCCTGTGCCAGTGCCCCTAGTCATTCCCTGTACTGTGCCCTCTTATACCCTTTTATCCGGTCACGGTATGGTGGTGTTATCCGGTCACTGAACAGAGGTGTTATGCGGTCAAAATCTTTTACCTTGATGGTCCTGATGGTTTCCAACGTTACTGGCATGACAAGCAGATCCCACCTGAGATGTTTTCTACGCGCCACAGTGGAGGGGGCGCCATAATGGTCTTGGGTGCTTTTTCCTTCAGTGGAACAATGGAGCTTCAGCAAGTGCAGGGGCGTCAAACGGCCGCTGACTATGTCCAGATGTTGCAGAGAGCATTCCTCATGACTGAGGGCCCTCATCTGTGTGGTACCAACTGGGTTTTTCCACAGGACAACGCTACAGTACACAATGCCTGCAGGACAAGGGACTTCTTCCAGGAGAATAACATCTCTCTTTTGGGCCATCCTGCATGTTCCCCTGATCTAAATCCAATTGAGAACCTTTGGGGATAGATGGCAAGGGAAGTTTACAAAAATGGACAACAGTTCCAGACAGTAGATGGCCTTCGTGCGGCCATCTTCACCACTTGGAGAAATGTTCCCACTCACCTCATGGAAACGCTTGCATCAAGCATGCCGAAACGAATTTCTGAAGTGATAAACAATAACGGCGGAGCTACTCATTACGGAGTTCATGTTTGGAAGTTGGATTTCTTTTTTGGGGGGTTTCGTTTTTTTTTTTTGGAGGTGTGGTCCTAAACTTTTGATCAGCTGAAAAACAGCCTGTTTCAGTTTATTTGTTGTTTTCATTAAGTTGAATGCTCAAAAAAAGTTTTGTCTCACTCCCATTCCTTCTTGTTGCATGTTGAAGCTCTACTTGGAACCTTGTTAAGATCCAGCCATGCTAAATATGATTTTTTGCCATTTTTTAAGTGGTCTTAAACTTTTGATCAGGACTGTATATCACTGTCCATGTTGTGGGACTATTTGTGTACTTCTAGCAAGTGTTTGCTGGCTGCAAATATGACCTGAAGGTTTTTCAGGTTCGCTTGCTATTAAAGTGAATGGGGCCGCCGCAAACATGCGGTTCGCGAACATTTGATCGTGAACGCGTGTTCACGAATTTTCCAGGCCGATGTTCGTCCATCAGTATTTGGGAATATATTTATAATAAAGTAATCTTTAAATATTTTTAGTAATTTTATTTTCTTAATTCCCGGAGAACCCCTTTAACCTCTTAGATGATGCTAGCAATAATGTTGCTATTAGAGACAGAGGCTTGGTTTTAACAGACTGCCAGTCTGTCTAGAAAATACTGACAGGCAGGGATATTACACTGCACATAAACAGAGCAATGCAGTGGTCTAGCATTAATTCCCGTAGCCCAGAGCAAGCAAAGGATTGCACCCCCCTCTCCAACCTGACACATGATCACCAGGTCAACTGGAGGAAGCAGCATAGCCGCTTTCTCCATTCACCATATAGCGCTCATTGAGCTCTATGCACTGAGCAAAGGAGAAGGCAGAAGCAGTAATAAATCACTTATACAGTCAGGTCCATAAATATTGGGACATCGACACAATTCTAAAATTTTTGGCTCTGTACACCACCACAATGGATTTGAAATGAAATGAACAAAATGTGCTTTAACTGCAGACTGTCAGCTTTAATTTGAGGGTATTTGCATCCAAATCAGGTGAACGGTGTAGGAATTACAACAGTTTGCATATGTGCCTCCCATTTGTTAAGGAACCAAAAGTAATGGGACAGAATAATAATCATAAATCAAACTTTCAAAAGAAGGGCTGGGCACTCGCAATATATAGAGTATGTGGTACTTTATTAAATAAAATGCTATAATACTGATAAAATTAGCAAAAACAATAATACTGATAATAATATAATGACACTAGAATCAATAAACACAATAAATAGGTCTGGCCAGACTATATAGTACCTTCACAATAAAAACAATTAATTATTAAAACCACAGAGTTCCAATAAAACGCAATGGTTATCCTTAAATCTGATGTCCATAAATTTTGCATCAATAGACACAAGTCCAAAATTTCGTATAAATAATCATATGAAGAGTGGTATTATATTCAAGATATTCGATCCAATGTCCCAACATCTACATATAATCGTAGATTGTCCGAATTTTTGGTATATAGATTAGTCTGTATAAGGACCAAGTTGCAACGTCAAGAGATAGGACTGTGACGATTATATTAGTCGCAAATACTTATTCCATCTATGGTTATGTTATTTACTCACGAAACAGAAGTCTGCAGGCGGATCCAATCGACAGACCGCGGCGTCCCGCGTGGTGATCCAGATGCGATCCTCCGCTACTGCTTTATTCACGTGAGTATCGATTTTGTTTGTGGAATAGTAATATGCGGTTTGCCTTAGCAGTTTTCAAGAAATTTCGACAGCTGATGTCCTTTTACTTTAACAAGCTTTCACTTACTGGCGCCAGTAGTTTCTTTCACAGTCCACAGCTCCACAGCTCCACAGCTCCACAAATGCATGTGATAGGTCCTCAATAAGTTTTCTCCAGAGGAATTCAGAGCTGTAGAAGTTGGTGGTCCTTGTGTTGAATGAGGGGGTCCAGTACCAAACGCGTTTCGGGGCTCTTAGTGGCCCCTTCCTCAGTGGTTGCCCTCCCCTCCATAATGCTGCTCCTTTTATAGGGAGATTTGTGAGTTTGCAAAATGGGAAATGAATCCGGTTGTCCTCAAATTCTGTAATGGATTTTTACCATGGAATCGATTTGGATCGAATAATGCTCTTTTCTCTAATAAGATAAATACCTTCCACATTGGTCTTCACTGTGCAAACTCACTACATTCTATAGATCACATTGCACCAAAAAACGCATCATATCCAAAAAAACGCATATGCGGTATTGATGCGTTTTTGATGCGTTTTTATTGGAAATCCATAAATAATCAATATTCATCTTAAAAGATTGTGTATTAAATACTAAAACATCTAAAATCAATTGATGCCCCCATGTTGATATATTATGATGTAGAGAAATGGATAAAAACCTAAAAACAATATCAAAAATATCAAAGATATAGTAAACGACTGGTTAAAAATGCATTGATCAATTTTATATGTCAATGGTGGCCTCCTGTGGCTCGAATTGTTTAAAATTCACAGTTCAATGTTCAATATTCAATGTCCACTTGTTAGGTGACCAAAAGTAATGAGACAGAATAATCAGCATAAATCAAACTTTCACTTTTTAATACTTGGTTGCAAATCCTTTGCAGTCAATTACAGCCTGAAGTCTGGAACGCATAGACATCACCAGACGCTGGGTTTCATCCCTGGTGATGCTCTGCCAGGCCTCTACTGCAACTGTCTTCAGTTCCTGCTTGTTCTTGGGGCATTTTCCCTTCAGTTTTGTGAAAGTCAAGTGAAATGCATGCTCAATCGGATTCAGGTCAGATGACTGACTTGGCCATTGCATAATATTCCACTTCTTTCCCTTAAAAAACTCTTTGGTTGCTTTTGTAGTATGCTTTGGGTCATTGTCCATCTGCACTGTGAAGCGCCGTTTAATGAGTTGTGAAGCATTTGGCTGAATATGAGCAGATAATATTGCCCGAAACACTTCAGAATTCATCCTGTTGCTTTTGTCAGCAGTCACATCATCAATAAATACAAGAGAACCAGTTCCATTGGCAGCCATACATGCCCACGCTATGACACTACCAGCACCATGCTTCACTGATGAGGTGGTATGCTTAGGATCATGAGCAGTTCCTTTCCTTCTCCATACTCTTCTCTTCCCATCACTCTGGTACAAGTTGATCTTGATCTCATCTGTCCATAGGATGTTGTTCCAGAACTGTGAAGGCTTTTTTAGATGTCGTTTGGCAAACTCTAATCTGGCCTTCCTGTTTTTGAGGCTCACCAATGGTTTACATCTTGTGGTGAACCCTCTGTATTCACTCTGGTGAAGTCTTCTCTTGATTGTTAACTTTGACACACATACACCTACCTCCTGGAGAGTGTTCTTGATCTGGCCAACTGTTGTGAAGGGTGTTTTCTTCACCAGGGAAAGAATTCTTCGGTCATCCACCACAGTTGTTCTCCGTGTTCTTCCGGGTCTTTTGGTATTGCTGAGCTCTCCGATGCGTTCCTTCTTTTTAAGAATGTTCCAAACAGTTGTTTTGGCCACGCCTAATGTTTTTGCTATCTCTCTGATAGGTTTGTTTTGTTTTTTCAGCCGAATGATGGCTTGCTTCACTGATAGTGACAACTGTTTGGATCTCATCTTGGGAGTTGACAGCAACAAATTCCAAATGCAAATAGCACACTTGAAATGAACTCTGAACCTTTTATCTGCTCATTGTAATTGGGATAATGAGGGAATAACACACACATTGCCATGGAACAGCTGAGAAGCCAATTGTCCCATTACTTTTGGTGCCTTAACAAGTGGGAGGCACATATGCAAACTGTTGCAATTCCTACACCGTTCACCTGATTTGGATGTAAATATCCTCAAATTAAAGCTGACAGTCTGCAGTTAAAGCACATATTGTTTGTTTTATTTCAAATCCATTGTGGTGGTGGTGTATAGAGCCAGAAATGTTACAATTGTGTCAATGTCCCAATATTTATGGACCTGACTGTATCTTCCACCCAGGATCCCTGTCTGCTGGAAACCCAATCTACTAGATCCCCCTGGCAGCAGTATTGTCTACTGAAAACCTCTCCCGCACTGGCAGCAGTATTGTCCTCATATGTTTCACCTCTCTTGGGGATGTGTAAGACAGGAGCACTGAGGCTGGAGTTGGAGGGAAATGGGTTGTCCTGCAGTTTTAGTAGAAGCTAGAATGGAGTGGGTAAAAGTAGGCATGGAGTCACTGTTTACACATACCTCCCAACCATCCCAGATCCTGCAAGACAGTCCCGAATTTCAGTAGCTGTCCCGCGATCCCGGTACGGGGGAGGTATGTCCCACTTTCTGGCAGCAGTCCCTGCTTCCATAAGAAGCAGCGACAGTTGCCTGTAATGATGAAGCAGAGAGCCATTGGCGCCCTGCTCTATCATTCTTGCCCCGGCGCTCCACAACTTTGGTCTGTGCGAAGGTCGGGCCGTATGGCAGTCAGCCTCTGCTCCTCCTCCTCCACAGACTAGTGCAGCCGATGTGGATCCTGCTGCTGAAGGAGGTGAGTATATGGAGTTTTTTTTTAAACTTTTTGTGAAGGGGGAACAGTCCTGGGCATATTTCTGAGGGGGGAACAGTCCTGGGCATATTTCTGTGAGGGGGCTCATAACTGGGCATATTTCTGTGAGGGGGCTCATAACTGGGCATATTTCTGTGAGGGGGCTCATAACTGGGCATATTTCTGTGAGGGGGCTCATAACTGGGCATATTTCTGTGAGGGGGCTCATAACTGGGCATATTTCTGTGAGGGGACTCATAACTGGGCATATTTCTGTGAGGGGGCTCATAACTGGGCATATTACTGTGAGGGGGCTCATACCTGGGCATATTACTGTGAGGGGGCTCATAACTGGGCATATTACTGTGAGGGGCAAATAACGGCATATTACTGTGAGGGGGCAAATAACGGCATATTACTGTGAGGGGCACATAACTGGGCATATTACTGTGAGGGGCACATAACTGGGCATATTACTGTGAGGGGGCACATAACTGGGCATATTAGTGTGAGGTGGCACATATCTGGGCATAATCTGTGAAGGGAGCACAATGCTCACATAAATACTGTGTGGTTGCATTAAAGGGTAATAATTACTATGCGGGGGCATTTAGGGGACTGGGTGGGATTAGGTGTGTAGTTATGTTTTGGGTGGAGTTAGAGGCATGGCCTAGTGTGGAAAAAAAAATTGCCGTGGCGCACTTTGCACGCCACACATAGTGTCCCCCTTCCTTCTTTTCGAAAATTGGGAGGTATGGTTTACATGTTGTTGATGGCCATGTGGCTCTAGGCTATATAAGTAAAGAGCGTAAGCGCTTCCTTTAGCTTGAATGTGGCTGTGTGGGTTAGGGTCTAGGCTTAGGGATTAGTAGAGTTAGGGTTAGTGGGATAGGGTTCAGCGTAGATTACTGACTCCAAAGGGAGGACCTCCTTTTTAACCACTCCATTCCAGTATGGTTAAAGCTAAAATGGAGTGGAAAGCAGGTGTGACATTACCTCATATCAGTTCACTGCTGTATATACCATATATTTATACCCACTGCATCTATTATATAGTATATACAGCAGTGTACTGATATGTGAGGTACAAGGTATAATAGTTGCAGTAAGAACAGATATATCAGTTCACTGCTGTATATACAGGTGAAACTCGAAAAATTTGAATATCGTGCAAAAGTCCATTTATTTCAGTAATGCAAATTAAAAGGAATTGCATTAATGCAGCTTAAAATTTGAGTTTTGTGAAAAAGTTTAATATTCTAGGCTCAAAGTGTCACACTCTAGTCAGCTAATTAGTCCATATCCCCTGAGCAAAGGGACCTCAAAATTCTGACTTTGGGATTTCATAAGTTATAAGCCATAATCATCCAAATTATAACAAATAAAGGCTTGAAATATTTCACTTTGCATGTAATGAGTCTCCCATATGTTAGTTTCACCTTTTAAGTTGCATTACTGAAATAAATGAACTTTGCAAGATATTCAAATTTTTCGAGTTTCACCTGTACTCTGTATCTGTACACACTGCATCTACTATACCTTGTACCTCATGCATCATTAAACTACATTGGGGGTTGTAGCTAGGGTTAAGGTTACTATTAGGATTAGTATTTGGGTCAGGGGGTACTATTAGGCTAGTTTCAGACAAGAGAGAAACACGCTGTGTGTGATTTCCCGTTCTAACCTCTGCTCCTCTGACAGGATTGCATTATAATAATTTACAAGCCTGTGTGTCTCAACCAGACCTCAAATCTACTGAATTCTACTGACGTAATGCTGTCAGTGTATTTTAGCAGATATGGGTGTAGCAGAGACACACAGTATTATAAATCATTAGAATGAGGTGTGATCCAGTAAAAAGAACAGAGGTCAGCGTGTTTCTTGCATTGAACTCTCTTGTCTCAGCCTGGCCTTAGGGTCAGCGCACATGGAGAGAGAGCCATTTACTGACTGCAGAAAAGGACCTCCTTTTACCCACTCTATTAGGGCTCATGCACACAAACTTATTTTTTTCCGTTCTGCTTTTTTACAGGTCCGTATGCGGAACCATTCATTTCAAAGGGGCTGCAAAAAAAAAACCTGTAATGACTCCATGTGCATTCCGTTTCTGTATGTCCGTTCCGCAAAAAAAATAGGCATGCTCTCAATCAACTTCTGGGCCAATTCCTGACTGATAGCAACCCATTCTTTCATAATCACTTCTTGGAGTTTGTCAGAATTAGTGGGTTTTTGTTTGTCAACCCGCCTCTTGAGGATTGACCACAAGTTCTCAATGGGATTAAGATCTGGGAAGTTTCCAGGCCATGGATCCAAAATGTCAACGTTTTGGTCCCCGAGCCACTTAGTTATCACTTTTGCCTTATGGCACGGTGCTCCCTCGTTCTGGAAAATGCATTGTTCTTCACCAAACTGTTGTTGGATTGTTGGAAGAAGTTGCTGTTGGAGGGTGTTTTGGTACCATTCTTTATTCATGGCTGTGCTTTTGGGCAAAATTGTGAGTGAGCCCACTCCCTTGGATGGGAAGCAACCCCACACATGACTGGTCTCAGGATGCTTTACTGTTGGCATGACACAGGACTGATGGTAGCGCTCACCTTTTCTTCTCCGGACAAGCCTTTTTCCAGATGCCCCAAACAATCGGAAAGAGGCTTCTTCGGAGAATATGACTTTGCCCCAGTCCTCAGCAGTCCATTCACCATACTTTCTGCAGAAGATCAATCTGCCCTGATGTTTTTTTTGGAGAGAAGTGGCTTCTTTGCTGCCCTTCTTGACACCAGGCCATCTTCCAAAAGTCTTCGCCTCACTATGCATGCAGATGCGCTCACACCTGCCTGCTGCCATTCCTGAGCAAGCTCTGCACTGGTGGTACTCGATCCCGCAGCTGAATCCTCTTTAGGAGACGATCCTGGCGCTTGCTGGAATTTCTTGGACGCCCTGAAGCCGTCTTAACAAGAATTGAACCTCTTTCCTTGAAGTTCTTGATGATCCTATAAATTGTTGATTGAGGTGCAATCTTAGTAGCCACAATATCCTTGCCATTTTTATACAACGCAATGATGGCTGCACGCGTTTTTTTGCAGGTCACCATGGTTAACAATGGAAGAACAATGATTTCAAGCATCACCCTCCTTTTAACATGTCAAGTCTGCCATTTTAACCCAATCAGCCTGACATAATGATCTCCAGCCTTGTGCTCGTCAACATTCTCACCTGAGTTAACAAGACGATTACTGAAATGATCTCAGCAGGTCCTTTAATGACAGCAATGAAATGCAGTGGAAAGGTTTTTTTGGGATTAAGTTAATTTTCATGGCAAAGAAGGACTATGCAATTCATCTGATCACTCTTCATAACATTCTGGAGTATATGCAAATTGCTATTATAAAAACTTAAGCAGCAACTTTTCCAATTTCCAATATTTATGTAATTCTCAAAACTTTTGGCCACGACTGTAGGTTTTAACCTACTGTAGATGCAGCTTTGATGAATCTTTTAACCCATCTATGGCTGGCCAAATCTGAATCAAAGAAAGCGCTTAGGGCTGATAATTGGACCTTCAGTGTAGAGCGTCTAAGGCCCAATTCTAGGCCCTTTTGAAGAAACTGAATAATCTGCTGAATATTAGGTTCTGAGTGATTGGTGTGACTTTTCCTGCCCAGGAACAGAACCTTTTCCATATTCTCAGATATATGGATGATGTCACCTTCTTCCTGCTCGCCTTCAGAGTGGATATATCCTCCTCTGATAGACCTTTGCATTTCAAAATGTCGGATTCAGGATCCATGCTGTTAATTTGAAGAATTCTGGGCGAGGATGCGTTACTGGGCCTTGCGTCAGAATGTCTTTCCTGAGGGGAAGGATCTATGGTTGTTGTGATAGTATCTTCAATAGGGAGAACCAACTACTTTTGGGCCAGAATGGCATTATCAGGATCAGATTTGCCTTCTCCTGAATGGCCTTCTGTATAACTCTGGGAATTAGCTGGAACGGAGGAAAAGCGTAAGCGAGATCCCAAGCCCAGGTCTGGGAGAATGCGTCTATTGCCTCGGGCTGGTCCCTAGGAATTAGAGAGTCGAAGATTGGAATCTTTGAATTGTCCCCTGATGCAAATAGGTCTATGGATGGATGACCCCATTTTTTCACAATCAAGTTGAAAACCTGTGTGTTTAACGACCATTCTCCTTGGTCTATCTTTTCCCTGCTTAGGAAATCTGCTACGCAAGGCATGCTCAACCTGCGGCCCTCCAGCTGTTGTAAAACTAGAACTCCCACAATGCCCTGCTGGGAGTTGTAGTTTTGCAACAGCTGGAGGGCCGCAGGTTAAGCATGCCTATGCTACGCAATTTTTGCTTCCCTCTAGATGTATAGCGGATATGGGCTTCACTGTATTTTCCGCCCAGGAGAATATTTTTCCCCGACAGATTCCCTAGCTTTACTGACCTTGTACCTCCCTGATGTCTTAGGTAAGATACAGTTGTCACATTGTCAGAGAATATTTTTAAGTGCTGGCCCCTCAATTCCTTCTTGGCTACCTTTAAGGTTTCCCAAACTGCTCTGAGTTTGCGATAGTTTGATGACTGAGAAGCTATCTCTGGAGACCAGATCCCTTGATAGAGATCTCTTCCGACCTTTGCTCCCCATCCTGTACTGCTTGCATCCGTCTGGATTACTACTGATGGTACTTTTTGCCAGACTACTCCCTTTTCCAATCTTTTTGATTTTAGCCACCATAGGATGGAATTTTTTACATGTCCCGGGATCGGAAATTTGTGGTCTAGTGATGTTTGGCATTTGTCTCATTTCCTCAGTAACCAGGCCTGTAGAGGTCTGTAGTGGATCTGACACCAAGGAACTGCCATGATGCAGGCTGTCATTAATCTTAAGAGACTCATAGCTCCTCTGATGGAGTATGATCTTCCCAGAAAATTTCTTGTCGCTTCCTGTAATTTTATTCTTGTAGAATCTAGGAGTATGCCTAGGAATTTCATACTCGTGCCTGGTAACAGGACCGACTTTTCTTGATTTATTACCCATCCTAGATCGTTTAACAGATGGCAAAATCAGTTTAGATCTCCTTCCATTTGATGTTTTGAATCTGATATTATTAAAATATTGTCCAGATAAGGGACTATAGTTAGTCCTTCTTTCCTCAGAAAAAAAAACCATTTCCACTATCAGCTTGGTGAAGTCTCTGGGTGCAGAGGAGATTCCAAAGGGGAGGGCGACAAATTGAAAATGTACCATGTTCCCTGTAGGGTCTTTTAAGGCAAATCTTAGGTCTTTTTGAGACTGAGCTTTGATCGTAACCTGATAGTACGCATCCTTTAAATCGATCGTGCACATTAGTGCGGTCTTCCCCATCAGTGGGATGGCACTGCTCAGTGATTCCATCTTGAATTTTCTGTATATTATATGCCTGTTTAGGTCCTTTAAGTTTATTATGGTTCTGTAGGAACCACTGGGTTTTCTTACAAGGAACAGGTTTGAGTAATATCCTTGTCCCCATTGAGACTGAGGTACCTGAACAACTACTCCTAAATTTATGAGTTCCTGTACACCTGCCCATATATTTTTTGGGAGTATATTTGAGGAATGGTAAGTAACGCAGAACCTTGTTGGAGGGGTAGAGGAAAATTCTATTTTGTAACCCTCTTTTATTATGTTTATGGACCAGTGGTTTGAAGTTATTGACTCCCATTGAGGAACAAACCCTTTTAGTCTCCCGCCTATCCTGGAGTCATTGTCTGTCTGTATTCTTATTTTGGGGATTGAGGAGATAACCCCTACCGCGCCCCCCTTTCTGGTAACTCCATCGTCCTGTTTTTCCCTTCCCCCGATAAGACCTTTCCTGATTTTGGGGACAAAAGGGCAATTTTCTCCTAGGGGGTCTCTCTTCAGGGAACCCTTTTTTCTTATCTGTGGCCTTTTCTAGTATCTTGTCCCGGATTGGCCCAAACACACACTCTCCAGAGAAGGGAATTGAACATAATTTCATTTTAGACATTTTATCTCCTGTCCAGGACTTCATCCAGAGTGCTCCCCTAGCGGCGTTTGATAATGCTGCTTCTTTTGCCGAAAACCTTACTGTTTCCACAGAAGCGTCTGCTAAAAATCCCGTAGCTGACCGTAGTAAGGGAATAGACTATTATTTCTTCCCTTGGAGTTTTATTAGCTAGATGTTTCTCTAGTTCATTTAGCCAGAGGTACATTGACCTGGCCACTGAAGTAGCTGCGATATTAGTTTTTATACTATACATGGCTGCCTCCCAGGATTTTCACAAGAGGCTATCAGTTTTTCTCTCCATGGGGTCTTTTAACTGAGTTGAGTCTTCAAAGGGTAGCAACGTTTTTTTTATTAACTTTTGCCACCTGTATATAAATTTTTGATATTTCATTAAAAACCTCTGACTCAGTGGGATCAAATGAGAGCCTATTCCTGAACTCTTTTTAAAAAAATATATATTCTTTATTAGCTTTTGTCATTTTTCATTCCAATAACATGTCACAATAGTATGACAAAATGACAGGGCTTGACACATAAGATACTGTACATCTGATACATGTTGAACAATCCCTTACATGCATAAAGCTGATTTCCAGCTGTCATTACTTACACATTATTACATTGACTGCTCGTTCAATTTCCTAATCTTTAAAGCTATTCTACTAGCCCCTAACTAACAGAGGTTAACCCCTTCCCCCCCCCCCCCCTCCTTCCCCCTTCCTGAACTCTTTAAAGATTCCAAGTCTTTCTGGGTTCGCCCATTCAGCTATTACCATCTCTTTGAAGTATTCATTAATGGGGAAGACTAGATCTTTTGGCCTTAAGTCCACCAAACATTTCCTCTTGTACCCAATGGGGTTTCTGAATATCTTCTATCCCCATCGTATTTCTGACTGCTTTTAAAAGGTCATTTATTTCTTCAGTGCAAAAATATAATTTTTTAGATTCCTCTACCACCTCTCCTTCTGATAAGGGATTTTCATCATCCCATATTTTGGACGAGGAAGCTTCATCTTCCAACCCGTCAGATTCTGAGGAGGAACTCTTCGCTAACTTCTGGTGTTTGGGAGGCTGAGGTCCAATGGTCTGCTCACGGAATGATGCAAGAGAAGACTTAACTTCCTCGTGGATCATCGATCTGAATTCCTGCATAATAGATGGTTGTTCCTCTCTTAGGGCTGTTTCACACGAGCGGATGCCGTGCGTGACATCCGCTCCGTGAATGACAGCCAAGACCCGATGCGGACAGCAGAAGCACGGAGCATTAACATGACTGATAATGCTTCGTGCCTCTCTGTGATCTCTTTACTACGAAATCACAGTGAGATTACGTTGTCACTGTGATTTCGTAGTAAAGAGATCACAGAGAGGCACGGAGCATTATCAGTCATGTTAATGCTCCGTGCTTCTGCTGTCCGCATCGGGTCTTGGCTCTCATTCACGGAGCGGATGTCACGCACGGCGTCCGCTCGTGTGAAACACCCCCTACAGCTCCCGCTATACACTCCTTACAGAGTTTTTTTTTTTTTGTATTATTCGGGAAGTTTAGTATAGCATTGAATGCATTTATTACTTCTTTTGGGTTTTTTCAAAGCCACTTTAGAGACCTGTAGTAAGAATAGAGAGACTATCAGTGCAGAATATCTTAAATATATCTACATGTATATGCCATTGGCCTACTGACTCAAAATACATACAGGAGCCATACCATTAAGGGTCCATTCACACGTCCGTAATGTGTTTTGTGGATCCAGGGATCTGCAAAACACGGACAGCGGCAATGTGCGTTCCGCATTTTGCGGACCGCACATTGCCGGCACTAATAGAATATGCCTATTCTTGTCCGCAATTGTGGACAAGAATAGGACATGTTCTATTTTTTTCGGGAACAGAATTGCGTACCCGGAAGTGCTGGTCCGCAATTCCGTATCCGGGCAGCACATCGTGCTGCCCCATAGAAATAAATGGGTCCGCGATTACGTTCCGCAAAATGCGGAACGAAATTGCGGACGTGTGAATGGACCCTAAGGGAGAGGGAGAGGGGAAAAAAAAAACATCGCCCCCCCGACACCGATAATGCATGGCCCCCACATACATTCAAAGCCAGCTGCCAGACACATCCCCCATGGGGAACTCAGTTTGCTGAGAAGGAGTCTCAAGCTCCCTGGACGGTTGCATATCGGGGCCCGACATCTTCCTCCTGGCACCAGCTCAAGAGACCTGTAGAACAGATATCACCGCCGGGCCCCATTATTAAAACCACTTCCGGGTATGCGCACGTGTCCTGAACCCGGAAGTATATAAAGAGATCCGGCAGCACTACTAGACCCAACTAACAATTGGGAAACCATAAAAAATACCTTTAGCTGTGGTAGTGGTGGTGCAAGCAGATGGGGATCCTGGCTGATGATCCCAGCGTCAGAGAAATACAAAGAAATCCGCAGCACTCATCATATGTAGAAAAAATAGTGTTTGTTTATTCCATAAGAACAGCAAGGTAATGCGACGTTTCGACCGTCCTCTGTCTTTTTCAAGCAATTGCTTGAAAAAGACAGAGGACGGTCGAAACGTCGCATCACCTTGCTGTTCTTATGGAATAAACCAACACTATTTTTTCTACATATGATGAGTGCTGCAGATTTCTTTGTATTTCTCTGAACCCGGAAGTGACGTCGGATGCCCGTGACCCGCGTGGCACTTGCGTCAATGCTTGCTAGTCTCACTAGGAGATAGGAGGCAGATGGCAGCATCAGGGTAGGGTCCTGATTAACAGGAAGCGTGACCCCTCCGTCTCTCTGCCAGCATTGGAATATACCGCTAGAGGCCAGTAGACGTACCTGGGAGCATAATACCGCAAGGGAAGCGCGAACTTCCCATGCAGTGCCCATGTAAGAAAAACAAACTTGAATCCTTTTCTCCTCCCTGACCTGCAGAGAGGTCTTCCTCTGTCCTGACCGCTGTAGGGGCAGGAACACACTGGTGAACGGTGGTGGGAGGAGGAGATTTAACCTTTCTCTGTTCCTGCCCCTACAGAGGTCAGGGGCCAATCTCTAATTGGTTGCCATTATGGTGGTTAAATGGAAATTATACATCATGTCCTATACTTGTCCATTTTGCGGACAAGAAGGCATTTCTATATTGGGCCGCCTGTTCCGTTCCGCAAATTGCGGAATGCACACGGGCGGCATCCGTGTTTTGAGGATCCGCAATTTTCAGACCGCAAAACACGGCATGTTCGTGTGCAAGAGGCCTAAGGCAGCAGCCAACATTCAGCACCCAAGCAACCAGCATACATGGGTAACGGCCCGCAGCCAGCACGAAAGATCACATGCAACCAGCCTGCACAGCGACAAGTGTCACAGTGAAGCGCACTGTGACTTAGGCTGGTTTTACACGAGTGAGTTCAATGTGTTGAACTCACAGCGTGTGTCTGCGAAACCTTCCAGCACTGCCGGGGACGCATAGCATTTTATTGATTTATGATGCTATGTAACCCTTCGAGTTCTGGAATGTACTGAATAACAATGACAGCATTATGTCAGTGGCATGTAGCACCTCAGCTTTTTTTTTTTTTGTTAGAATAAGCAAGACCTCTAATACCTCCTAATCCCCTTTCTGCTGACCACACAGTAATAGTGCCACCTTAGTGTCTCCCCATGGAGCCAGAATGTCCTTAAGTACCACCTAACAATAATGATGCCCCTTATGCCTCTTGCACACGAACATTATGCATCCGTTCCGTGTATTGGGGACAAAATGCACGGACAACGTCCGTGCGGCGGCCGGGACGGATCGAGACCCATTCAACGGAGGCACGGACAGAAACACTGTTCCGTATCTCCGTGATTGCGGACCCATTCAAGTGAATGAGTCCGCATTTGTGATGCGGAGTGCACACGGGCCGGTGCCCGTGTACTGCGGGCTGCAATACATCCATGTGCACACAACGTTTGTGTGTGCGAGGCCTTAGACAGTATGTTATCCCTTTAGTGCCCCCAGTATTTCCACGCGGTATGTTGCTCCTTTAGTGCCCCTGACACAGTGTGATGCCTCCTTAGTGCCTCCCCACACAGTATGATGCCCCTAAGTGCCCCCTCACAGAATGAAGCCCTCCTAAATGCCCCCAGAACAAAGTGATGTCCTCTAAGTGCACTCTCACACAGTATGATGTCCCCTTAAAAGAGTTTTCTGAGATTTAAATACTGATGACCTATTCTCTGGGGACAGCCTCTCACAAGTGAAGAAGCCCTGCTGATGAGACAAACCAATTCATTAGAATCTATTTGCTCATCTGTAAATTAGAGGTCAGCCTCTGCTGCTGTTTGTAATGCTTCACTAAAACAGAGAGAAACTGCAGCTGCATCCCCCTCCTTCAAGTCTTCTATGTGCTGCTCCACACTATAAGGCTACATGCACACCTTATAGTAAAAAAAAGGTCAGTTAAAAACAGACACACTGTCAGTTTTTCATGGCCATTTTGCATCAGTGTGTGCATCCATTTTCTGGCCATGCGTCTTTTTAATGTCAGTTTTTAATCCGCTTTGCAACCCTTTTTCATGACCCCCCCATGGTGCCCCTAGCTAAAATAATGTTCCCCACGGTGTAGCTAATTTTTATATACTGCCCCCAAGCTTTAATAATGCCCACCATTTGGCCCCCAGCTAAAATAATGTAGCTATTTTTCTTACTCCCCTAGCTTTAATAATGCCCTATTTAGGGCCCCAGCTAAAATAATGTCCCCCATAGTGTAGCTATTTTATTTACTGCCCCCCCCCCCCCCGCTTTAATAATGGTCCCAATGTAGGCCCCCTGCTTGTATTATTTCCCCCATGGTGTAAATAATGCCCTCAGCTATTTTTTTTTTGTTGATCTGAAAAAAAAAAAAAAAAAAAACTCACCTCCTCCACTTGCTCACACGGCAGTAGTCTCTTCATTGAACAGGACCTGCATGGTAACGTCATCACGCATATTGCAGGTCCTGTTCAATGAAGAGAGAAGAGACTGCTGCAGCCCGAGCAAGTGAGGAGGAGTTTTTTTTTTTTAACACCTAAATGGCCATATTGTTAAAGTGTACCCATTTTTAACAGCGGTTAGACAAGTGCACTCCTGTCTGAGCGGGTGTTAAAAAACGGTCCCATTGATTTCAATGGGGGCTGTCTGGCCGTGAAAATTGCCAAAAATAGGACATGTCGTATTTTTGGATGGACACTATTCACTGGTCATTAAAAGAACGGCCATGTGAATTGCCCTATAGACTTTCATTGGTGCTAAAAATGGCCTTGTGACGGCCATTACTTAAATGTGTGCATAAGGACTAAGGATACTTGGTGACTCAGGAGGTTTCTGCAGTGTCAATAAGTATTTTTCTCTTTCTCTTATACATTAGGAATAAACAATTATAAATATGGAAATATTCTCTATTTTTTTTTATGCATGCTAAAGTGGGCAGAGTCCTTCAAAATGTCGCAAGTAGCGTCTAGTACTCTCTTATCCACCTCAAGCATCAACTCTGCTGCAATGCTACTGAAAACAGAGAACAATAGCAAACAATCCGTGAATCCCCAAGCGACAGATGCACTCTGGGTGAACGTCATGTTTAAGTGTATTATGTATTTGAATTAATAAGAAGATAAAGGAATTTACTTTCTGGCATTTTTATATGGACTATCCTCAGTATAGGTCAGCAATATCAGATCTGCAGGGGTCCGAGTCCAGGTATCTCTGCCAATCTGCTGAATGAACACAGTGTCACTCAGTGAATGCTTAGAACTCTTCCTAGGCTACGTGACGTCACATTAATTGGTCACATGGTCTAGCCGCAGCTCAGTCTCTTTCAGATGAATGGGGCCGAGCTGCAAAACCTAATACAGCCACTATCTAATGGATGGTGCTGTACTTGGTAAGCTGTGAGGAGGCAGTGGTGCTCACCGGAACTCCAGCGAGTGCTTCTGCTTCCTCAAACTGTTAAATCGACAAGTTGTGCCAGGAGTCATATTGATGACCTATCATGAGGATAGGCCATCAATAAAAAAAAATCCAGAAAAAAACCTTTAATATCACCTAGGATATAACGCAAAAAACAAACAAAAACAAGTTACTATATTGTACCAGCCATAGTGCCCACAAAGGAGCAGTAGTTGTCAACATCACAGTACCCCATAATGCTATCAATAATTGCAACAGTGCAAACCTACCAGAGGGCTTACGGCCACACAGCTACAAGATGACTTCTCCATTGCCTTCAGCCTTAGTGCCCCATGATGCTAGTTCCAGTTTCTCCACAGCCATAGTGTCTACACTAGACCATCTATAGTAGCACCAGTTTGATAAATGACCCCAAGTATTGCTACATCATGCCAGTCCTAGACTCCAAAGAGGGCAATGTACCATTGTTGTATACCAGTCTCCTGGAGCAGGAAAAATGGCAAATGTTGAAGCAACTTCCATTATCCATACTAGATTTCCTGTGATCGATTTCCAGTTTAATCATACATCATCTATACTGGTTATTTCTTTTAGAGGACCACTCCACTTAGAAGACCACTTTTCAATGAAATTCTAGGTGGTGGTCCCAAAGAGGTTTCATACTACAAACAAGTTTTCTTGTCATTGTCAATTTAACCATCGCCTTCTGGAGCTGTACAAGGTTTATTGAGTTTTCTGTCAAAAACTTAGATCCATCCTATGGTAATTACATTTGCTAAGCACATCCTGATATTCTATTAGTGACAAACTTTTAGGATGATTTTCTAGCTGCCTTACATTGAAGTAGACTTTAGAACTGTGTCACGTAATGAAAAACTAAAAGCACTCTGCATGTCGGATTGGCTTGGGTTCTGTCCAGGAAAGTTCATTGCCGGTGTAGAGAACTCCAGAATCCCTTTTGTACAGGCTGCACTGTCATCAAACACTAGAATATTCGAGTGTATATGTTTTATACAGTTTGTTAGGTCACATCTGTGTCCCGACATATAAAGATGTTACAGAAATGCATTGGAATGACGGATCAGTATGAAGATGAATAAATGGTATAATTAAACTTTAGCAGCTTGAGAGGGCAGAGCGCTGGCATTTTGAGAATTCATCATTGTAGTTGATGGAGGTTCTCTACCTGAATGTATTTTTAGCAAACAATCTGATAACAAATAATGAGTTCTGAAATGGACAAGGCATGGCTTATCTGTGACCAAGTGCCTTTCCCTTGGCTACAATCCAGCTATGAGCTCTACAGTTCTGTCATTTGAGAATATGGCCTAACAATTACAATCCAACATACCTACGACACATCGGATAGTCAGCATTTCCCACCAAAATCGGTATCTATGGTAGTCTTGTACCTAATGTGTAAGGGCGGTTTGAAGCCCAAACTGGCATTGAGTTGGTGGCAGAAAAAGGGGGTGAGAAGACTTTAAAGTTCTGAAACTTAGACTCAGGCCTCATGCACACTAACGTGTGACGGCTGGGCCCGTGCTGCGGACAGCAAATTGCGGTCCGTAATGCACGGGCACCGACCATGGGGCCGCCGCATGCGGATTGCAGACCCATTCACTTGAATGGGGTCCGCGATCTGCATCCAACTGTCCGCACTGTATCTCCCGGATTGCAGACCTGTTGCCACAAGTCAGTTCATAACATTTCTTCCCTCTTAGATATTTCACCATCAACTGTGAGTGGTATTCTTGAATAGAGAAAAGGTGAGAGTTATCAAACTGGTGGAAAGTAGAACTGGCTTAGTTGCTCATAGCAACCAAGCCAGTTCTACTTTACACCAGCTTGATAAATCTCCCCCAAAGTGTTTAGGAACCACAGGACCTCAATCATGAAGTAGCAGATCATGTAAAGTTACAGAGCAGGGTCACGGAATGCTGAGGCACATATTGCAGAAAATTCACCAATACTCCAAACCTCCTCTGGTATTAACATCAGCACAAAAACTATGAGCCAGGAGCTTCATGGCATGAGTTTCCATGGCCGAGCAGCTGCATGCAAGCCTTGCAGCGCCAAGTCTTAGATGGAGTGGTGTAAAACATGCCAACACTGGATTCTGGGTTGATGAATCAGTTCTATATTTGGCAGTCTGATGGACAAGGAGAACGTTACCTACCTGACTGTATTGTGCCATATGTAAAGTTTGGTGGAGGAGGGATAATGCTGTGCCGTTGTTTTTCAGAGGTTGTTTAAGTCCCTTAGTTCCAGTGAATGGAAATGTTCATACTTAACCATAGCAAAATATTTTGGACAGTTGTATTGCTCTAAGTTTGTAGGAAGAGTTTGGGGAAGGACCTTTTCTTCTCCAGCATGTATGCGCAAAGCAAGGTCCATAAATGCTTGGTTAGGTGAGTTCAGTGTGGAAGAATTTGACTGTCCCTTACATAGCACTCACTGAAACCCCATAAAAAAAAAAAAAAAAAAAACACCTTTAGGCTAGGTCTACACAACTACACTGCAACATGTGACGACAATATTTATAATAATAGTCTATGGTGACATGCAACATGCTGCGATTGCGACTCGACAGTCGCAGACGAATCCATTTTGAATGGATTTTTTTGCGACTGCCGTGTCGCAGCATGACACCATAGACTATCATTATAAATATTGTCGTGCGATGGCTGGACTAGAATGGAGAATAAGAGCCAGACCCTTGAGTCCACCATCAGTGTCTGACCCCACAAATACTCTACTGGATGAATTCCTAGACACACTCCAAAATCTTGTAGAAAGCCTTCCCAAAAGGCAGGAAGGATAGACCAATGCCGTATTAATGCCTATGGAATTAGAACAGGCTGTGGTAAAAGCTCCCGATACTTCTGGCCATAGTTTGTATGTTTACAATGAAAATAATATAACCTGTGATATGATTGAATGTCAGTGTGTGTCATCTCACAAAGCAGAGATGTCAGACTCGCTAAAAACACTTGCAATTACAACCTATGACTCATGGGATGACGTGCAGAGATGCCAGTCGTACTTACAGTAAACTGGAGAACAAATGGCACCGTCGCTGGCTGCTAGGATTTTATTGATGCTGTAATACAATTCTAAATAAAGGGCCAGCGCCAGAAAACCACTATTTTATTTGCCTACATAAATGTAATATTCCTAAGAAATCTACCAAGTGTGTTAAGAAAAAGGTACACAAATGAGACTGAGCACATGGGTGACTAGGTACCTTTATATATGCCACAGTTCACATTGGCTATCGGCAGTTTTAGAAGGAAAAATATGTTGCATTAAACATCACCCCAGGCTCTACAAACATGGGGATACTAAGAGGTAACAGGAAAGCTCCACATTATATACTAAAAACTGGCAAAGCCTAGTGGAAAACAGATTATGTGGTGGATGCAGGTTTGGTAAAGGGGGAAGGTTATCAACACAGCTCTATGACTATATCAGACTGCAGCACATGGAGCTTGTGTGACCACAGAGCTGTGACAACATCCTCCTCCATGTAAGGAGTACCAGGCCACAGGGGCAGCACGGGTACTAGACGCCTAAAAACAAGATAGTGACAGCAGTCAGTGGGTATGTCCTCTCAGGAATGCAACTTGCAGCCCCCATGCATTCAGTAACATGCCAATACTATTACTACCTCCCCTAAGGAACAGAGCCACAAGGCCTTACTGCCAAGTACTTTACTGGCGAGTGCCTGTCCATATAATGTGTTATTTCAGTACACATACGTGTTGGTTACATGCCTTGATTTTACTCATTTATAACTTGACTTTATAGATTCTTGGACAGAAAGGTGGACTTCTTTTATTGATAGCATGTTTATAATGACACATCTTTGTGCTTTTAGCCTTATTCCGACAGTCAGTGTTTGGTCAGTGATTGTCAGTAGGGATGAGCGAATAGACTTTGGTTGAAACATCCGAAGTAGATTCGTATAAAACTTTGTTCATATACTTCACGGAGTAGGAGCTCTGTACAGTATTAGAATATATTGGCTCTGATGAGCCGAAGTTATTACTTCGCGAAGTCTCGCGGGACTTCGCATAACTACTTCAGAATTTGATCTATACTAAAAGTAACCATTTCTCAAACTCGGGTTCGGTTCCAAGGTACCACTTGGAACCGAACAAGAATTCGGGAAATGTTTTTTTACAGTATAAATTAATTTCTGAAGTTATTATGGTAATAACTTTAGCTCATCAGAGCCAATACATTCTGCTCTGTACAGTATTAGAACGAAGTTTTATGCGAATCGACTTCGGATGTTTCACCAAAGTCGATTCGCTCATCCCCAATTTTGAGCCAAAACCAGGTGCAGATCTTTCCATTATACCTAATGTCTGTGGAGGCTCCAATCCTGGTTTTGGCTCACAATCACTGACGTGTGAATAAGGCTTTACTAAAGAAAAGAAAATGTGCAGGTTCATCTAGGTCTGTGATTATCAAAAACTTAAATGTGTTCTCTTGGAAGGACTTAAAATGGCCACCAGCAACCTGTCCTAGAATGTGAACAGGAGAGGATGCCTCATCAACTTGCAGAACTGCCTAGGGGGTGAGGGCTGAACTACACTTCTCTACAATAGATGGTAATGATGTGATCCTGCCTACAATATGCCATCATGGCTGAGTAGCCTGACAGGAAAACTCACCCGTACGTAGTATTTGCAAGTGCCAGAGTGTAGTGACGCCCCATCCCCACACTGTCTCTTGGCAGCTCTACAAGTGGAGGCAAACAGACCTGCTCACATCCTAGGACACATTGCTGGAGGCAGTTTTAAATAATTCTATCAATACAACCAGACATTAAAGCAAGTCAATATATGCTCACCATGCCCCCCCCCCCTCATTCAGTTATGTACACCAGTTACAGGTATTATAACCTCAGTTAACCATTGTAGGATGCGCTTATTGGTATAAACAACTTACTTTGGAAGGGATTCTGCAAGTCCCCACTTTTAACAAGATCGAGCCAAATACCATGTATGCTTACTATTGTTAGATGACCTACCTCATCTGTTAACATCTTTATTATAAAAATTAATAAAAAGATAATTGAAAAGAAAATAAATAATTCCTGGAGAACCCCTTTAAGACTGCCATACACAGAGTATTGTCAGCCATACCCGTCTTTTTGTGGGACTGGCTATTAATCTAATGTTTCAGGAAGAGCTTTGTATAATGATACAGACCCGTAGGCTTCCTGACTCACTGAGACCTCATCTGTATAAGAACTAGAATAGCTGAGGGCAGATACCTTCTTTGTTAAATGATCACTGTCGTTTCACAGAACTTTGCATACATCAACAGTAGTGATAAGTGAGGCGAGCTTCGGATGTTCTGTTTCAAGTTTTAAAGTGGTTTTCCACTTTGAAAATCAACCACCGAAGTTATGCAACGAAGTCACGCACGACTTCACGAATAACTAACTTTGGCTCATCAGAGCCCATATATTCTATTACTGTACGGAGACTGATCTCCGCACAGTATTAATCTGAAGTTTTGAACGAAGCGACTTTGGATGTAACATCCGAAGCTTGTTTCGCTCATCGCTAATCAACAGTACAGGTGCATTTAAAGGGAATCTGTCACCAGATACATCCTTATGAAAACAACTTGCATGCGAGATGCACGCTTGTCAGTACTTTGTAACAGACTTGGTCCTATTTCAATACATGGACCCATTATGTAGAAATAAGCTTTTTAATTTTATGCTATTTAGCCCCTGGGTGCACAAAGAGGGCAGCGCCGATGAACCTTGTTGCACCCGAGGCTCCGCTCCTTTCCATTTCCTGCCTTGCCCCCACCACTTTGACTGTACAGGGATAGTGCACCTGGCGGTCTCCATTATTGTACAGTGCATGAGCTAAACACACAGGTATGAGTACGTCTTAGAAAAAGGGCTTGCAGAGAGGAGAGAGATAGATAGATATAGAGATATATATATATATATATATATATATATATATAAAATAAAAATGTATAGTGAAAAAAACCCAAAAAAGTAAGAAAGATCTGAAGAACACCAAGCCAAACTTCCATTGGATGGTTAGACTGGCTAGATGGTCTATTTTAATCTGAGGCTATAAGAGTGACAGTGCTGCCTATAGCGCCACCTGCAGGAGCTTTACATTATGAAATACAGCACTACACACAGAGCAGCTATAAAGAGAGTATATTATGCTGTGTTTCTATCCGACAATGCTTAGTTATTCTGCTACATGTTTAGATGTCACAGAATATTTTCTAACCAAACAGTATTTTAGAAATTTAAAGCGAGTAGAATGGCTAAGTATAAAAACCGTATAAATAAAAAATAAATAAAAAAATCACAATGTCAGAAATGTGTAACAAACACTCAGGATACATAGAATAGAATAAAAAAATACAACTTGAACTGGAAGTACATGAACAGTGGTGAAACTGATTAATTATCAAACCAAAGCTGGATTTAGAAGTTTGCCAATAGCAAATTGTTCAGAAGTATAATCATCAGTCCATGACTAACAAACAATCTAGTCTCAGCAGTGCACCTGGTAATGAACGTCCGTATTTCAGACAAATGGCCTAGCCTGACCGCAAATTTACAGGTCCAACTCACAGCATCATAGGGATTTATGATGTTGTGAGTTCAGGTCAGTTAAACCTGCCATCGGGCCAGGTCACACATCTGAAATACACTTGTCTTAGACTTTCACATAAGGCAGGCTGTGGTAAATGAGGTTTGTATTCTACCACTGCTGTGTGCAGGGCAGCATTGGTTACTCCAGACGAGAGAGCTAAAAAGTGAGTATTCTGGTATTTAAAACTCCTTCAACCTTATATGTATTAGTGCAACAATTAATGTGGTATTTCAGTTAGGTGAAGATCACTCATATCCACAGGATAGGGGATTACTATTAGATCAGTGCGGTCTGACTGCTGGGACCCCCACCAATCAATGGAACAGTGGTCCTCTACCCCCAAAATGAATGGAGCAGAAGGTCGAGCATGCATGCTGCTGCTCCATTCACCTTTATATAACTGTGCTGTACTCGGCTGAGCGGCAGCTCCATTCTTTTCGGGAGTACGGGGCCCTACTCTCTTGATTGGTGGCCGTTCAGCAGTCGGACCCACAATGACCAAATAGTTAACCCCTATCCTGGGATAACTTGACCTAACCAGAATACCACTTTAAAGGGAACCTGTCACCTCCCAAAACCATCCCAAGCCGCCAGCAGTACCTGCGTGTAGCCAGCAGTGTGTTTCTGATGATGCCTTTCTTCCTGAAGGCAGATGCAGCAAAAGTACTGAAAACGTTTTTATCCCCTGCCCGGCGCGCTTCTCCACACATGCTTGAAGTCACAGAGGCAGCGGCCTCCTTGCTTCACGTCACGGTAACCCCTTCCCTGCCCCTTCGCTGTGACTGACAGCACTTTGCTGAACTCTGCATAAGTCAGCCGAACTGCCAGTCACAGCGAAGGGGCAGGGAAGGGGGCGTGGTTTCCGTGACGTGAAGAAAGGAGGCCGCTGCCCCCTTGACTTCAAGCATGTGTGGAGAAGCGCGCCGGGCAGGGGATAAAACAACGTTTTCAGTACTTTTGCTGAATCTGACTTCAGGAAGAAAGGCATCATCAGAAACAGGCTGCTGGCTACACGCAGGTACTGCTGGCGGCTTGGGATGGTTTTGGGAGGTGACAGGTTCCCTTTAAGGGTCTTTTTTAATAAATATATAAATGATGTAAGTGATTTGAAGTGTTTTATGAGACACTAATGAACAAAAATATGTTCACACATTAATCAAGAAAATATTTATATATATTTTTTTTATACACAAAACAAGTTAAAGACTAATAAAATGAAAGACAGAAAAGGGAGAGGAAAACCTAGATAGGAGATTCCAAGCAGGTTTACAGAAACATTCAGTAGGCTTCAGCAACCTAAAACGAGGATCTGTCAGTCTCCTGACACCTATATTATCCGTGAAATAACAATTCTGGAGCGTCTTTCCTTAGAACTCTGTGTTGCGCTTTTCCTCTGTTATTCTGACAACTAGGTGTTACCACTTATGTGTCTCAGTCCGACACTGTAAACAGTGATCAGTGTCAGAATGTATAGAGAAACACCCCTTTCACAAGGCTAATGTCAAGGACCCATAGTCAATTTATCAATACACTTTATGAGGAATAACAGAGGAATGGTACAATACAGGGTTATGAGAAAACATATTCCAGAAATATTACAAGGGGAATTCAAGTATTTACTTAAAAAGACAAGTCAGGAGAACCGCGCATTCTTTAAAGGGAATCTGTCACCATGATTCTTGACTATAATCTGCAGTAATACGCGAGTAGTACTGCACAAAAGGAGTCCAGATCTCCATCTTTTAGTTACCTATCCTCCCACTGTTAGCAATCAATGCTAAAATACACAGTCTGGACTGCTGTGCTAGCATAATGGAGAGAAGTCTGTCCACGTGCACAGCAGTCCTGACAATCTATTTCAGAGCTGCTTTAAAAGGGGGAACAGGGGGGCAATAGGAAAATATAAAATGGTGATCTGGACTCATCTTCAAAACTACTTGCGTACTAGAGCAGATAATAGTCCAAAATAGTGGTAAAAGATTCCCTTTAAAATATTCTGTCACAAAATTTTAAAGGAATGCTATATGTACAATTAGCATCTTATATAATCATCATTTACACAGGATATAGAATAATTCTGTTCCCAGCACTGGAGATAGGAGGGATGAGGCAGGCATTTGTATGGACTACCTGTAACCAATATCATTGAGGAACAATATAGTCTACTTCACCCCAGCATAATATGGCTGCTCCCATGCACCAATACAAAACAGCTAAGGGGTTGTCCGAGAAAAAATAAAATAAAAAAATAAAATAAAATAACAGAAAAAGCTTATTCCAGCATCACGCTCTGGTCCTGCAGCGCTGAAGTAATCTTCTTGGCTGCAGCGGTGATGTCCCGTACACACCAGGACACCCTTCAGCTACTCGCTGGCCTCAGAAGTATAAATAGGATGTCACTGCTGAAGCCATTTATTGACTGCAGCAGAGATGTGGTGTAAAACACCGGTAGGAAGAACCAGAGCGATATGCTGGAAGAAGCAGAGGAGAAAATGGGCGTCTATTACTTTTTTGGGGTTATTTTATGATCTTTACGGCTGCCTTTTTATCTCACACATACCCTTTAAACTGCAAATGACAAAAAAAGGCTAAAAATTCATAATCCATTTAAGAGGACCAATGAAAAATTGGTTGAAAGGTACAATGACAAGTTCTTCTTCTTAGTGGCTCGTGCAGTATGTTCTCTTCTCATCAATGTTTTCTTGGATCGGGAGGAAATAAACAGCTCTTGGTTAGTGGTCCCTTAACAAAACACAAGTGAATAAATCCCAGCTACAGACTGAGAAAATACAGCTCTGTACGTCATAGAAGCGCCTGCCTGTCAAATGTGTCACAGAAGGGGGAACATGTGATCCGCAGTTCATGGCGGTGCTGCCCTAAAGTTTCTACCAAGAGCTGAAATCTCCAAAGCCACGAGTCACTCTCTCTTTTTTGCTGGTAGAGGCTCCACTGCCATCCTCCTCAGCAGCACGTTTCCTATGGGTGGAGAGCAAATCATATATTATTAGCAGCATTGTTAATAACACGTCTGTCTAGGGACAAGTAGACAGGTTGATATGCAGATCTTAAAGAGAACTGTGCATCAGACTGAACTGACAGGCAGCATGTTATACAGCAAGACGAACGAGCAGATTGATATTGGTATAACTTATATTTTATTCAGAAAAATCCCTGCTCAGTCAGTGATTCACAGATTTTTTGTATGCTCAGTCATACAGGGAAGGCTGTCAGTCATTGGATTAGGACCATCCACTGGACTTCTAGGCACAGAAATAGCAGAGACTTAAAGGGGTTGCGCCACAAACAATATTCTACATTTTTCAAACCAGAACCTGGATCTGAATACTTTTGCAACAGCATGTAAATTAAAAATGTAGTATAGCCACTGTGCTATTCAATAAATTATATTTGTAGGCAGCACCTGTTGTTCTGTTCCTTATTTCGTGTCCACCTCACAGAGGTGGTCACACACGCTCAGTTTAAATCTTTAACTGTCACTAGACATATCTTCTGTTAGAAGCTGTGGCAGTTACAGGGAAAAAGCTTTGGCAGAAAGGACATGCCCCAGAGAAAGGACACCTCTCCTGAGAAAGGGCATGCCTACTCAGTAGCCAGCCTGAAATAAATCTCGCAGAACAAATGAGAGCAATGAGTGGGGAGATCTCTGGTTCCATGTGAGGTACAGGGCTGGTTCTAGCTTTGTTAGAAAGAGATTGTCATGTACATGATGTCTGATTTTCATTTTTTACATCGATCATGGCATAACCCCTTTAAATGAAAAAAAAAAAAAAAAAAAAGTGATACTAAATTATTTAGCATGAAACTATATAATCTACTCAGCTTCTCCTGCTCTACCATGTTGTCTGCAGACACCATGTTCAGGGTGACACATTCCCTTTATGCAGGTCCCACACATTATATCCACTTATTTATCAGTAGATCCTCACCGACCATATTATGTGTCTGGAGAGAACCCGAGTTGATTTTAAACCAGCTGAAATTTTATTTCCCTGGGAGATAAGTGGCACCACTGATGTGTGGCAACGGCTGATGTCAAGATAGGAAAACGAATGCTTGGAATCGAAGAGTGGGTCCACACAGGATGAAAAGGCTGCAGACTTTGCATGCAGATCTCCACATGTAAAAGCCGAATACAGTAGCAGACACTTCGATTTAACAGATCCTATCCACATGGAATTTTTTTCACCACATGTAGAATAGTGTGAACAATTGGCTACACAAGGCTTAGACAGCCAACCTTATAACTCTAATGTGAAAACACAAGACGAAAGGAGAGTTTCCTTTGAATAAATACTGATTTTAGGGATTCTAAAAGATCGGGTTTACCAGAGATGAGCGACATATACATATCTCTGGCATGACGCTGGCATAAAGCTGCCGCAGTCACTGCCAGGTCTTGAAACAGGAAAAATAAATGTTACACTGTCCAGGTGCGCGCTCTCATGTGACTCCTGATCATCTGGTATAAGCAGCTGTTAAGGGCAGAAAGAAAGCACCTTAGGTATTCCCTGGGGAACTCATCCTTATAAGGAGGACCGTGAAAATAAACTACTCACTGAAAACACACAGGATGCAAAGTGCTGCGATGGCACCCAATCTGCTGATTACGCCAGCAATCAGATATTATTATCATGTGTCCTCATATCAGGTTGTCCACAGGCGATTAAATTCTTAAACTTTCGCTTACTTGATTTATTCATGGTACTTTTTATATCAGAAAAGGCAGTCAATAAAAAGCACGTTAGCATAGGTAATTTTGTCTTTCTACAAGCAGCTCTCACTTACGCTGCAGTCATGTTGATATACTTTCCGACCCCTGTCCTGTAGGTTTTGGGCTCTTGTGCTTGCTCTTTTTTAGGCAGCACCGGCCGTTCCTTCATTTCTTGTTCTTCCTTCTCTTTCTGAGCCTTCTCTCTCTCTAAAGCGACCTGAAAGGTATGAAAGATTATTTAGTAATACAGTACTAGTCCTCCCCAGACAGGTCTTTGCAAAGCTGCCGTTTGCAGATCACACTGCCTCTCAGTATAAGGCCTCATGGACATGGCCATGGGGCCGCCATGCCTATGTTGTGGACCGCAAACTGTGGAACCGCAAGACATGGGCACTGGTCGTGTGCACTCCACATCGCGGTGCAGACCCATTGACTTTAATGTGTCTGCGATCTGCAATATCCGACCATTGAAGTCAATGGATCTGCACCACGATGCAGAGTGCACACGGCTGGTGTCTGTGATTTGCTGATCTAGCTGTTTGTGGTCTGCAACATGGGCATGGCGGCTCCACGGTCGTGTGCATGAGGCCTAAGAGAAAATATACTATATGTATTTAAAAGCAGCTTGTTCATCCCAGAGCATTGCAGGTTGACCTAAACAATTTAAAAGGACTGGTCAACAATATCAGAAATATGTTGAGAAGTACATAAGGCAGAACAATCACAGTAGTGCTAAGTTAATTGACAAATGTCAGCCTTGGGTTATAGGGTGGTTTGCTTGACTGTGACAGAATGAAGCAGTACTTCAGGCGCAATAGTTCAAGTGGTTATAGAGGTGACAACAAGGACAAGCAGCATCTATGACAACCCCCGTGATCACTACTTGAATAGACATGTCCAGCTTAACTACCCAGAAATATTTACCTCCATACTTAGGTCTCATTCACACAACTGTATTTTTCGTCAGCACGCTATCCGTTTTTATATCAGATAGCACACTGACCCATACAAGTCAATCGGGCTATTCAAACATCTGTTTTTTTTTCTTTCACAGATACAGTAGATGTATCCAGACTAGGAATTTAACCACAAGTCAGGTCCTATTCTTGAATTGTGGATGAGAACAGCTCTTTTTATTGAAGGGGGTGAGAAAAAAAAAAAACAGAATGCCCATAAAAAGTATCAGTTTTTGAAGGATCTTTTTCTTTGCGGACCGAAAATCAGATACGACAGTGTGCCTGAGACCTTATGAATATTTTCAGCTTTTTAAATGGTTATACTTTTCTGAGCTGTATTTGTAGGTTTAGCGGCCTTTTAAAATGTAATGTAAGATACAGGAATGATGCCACTCACCTGAGCATCTGCCTCCTCGTATGGGTCCACAAAAACCACTGTGCTTTCTATTCGGATGTCCTCCTGAAAAAAGGTGCAGTAAGGTTATTATTGTAATGCAGAAAAACTACCCAGAATGGTATGAATAATACCATTTGATAATATGTAGTTTATAATACACAGTTTTGTTGGTCTTCTGTTCTAATGAATTGGAGGTACAGGGTCTTTAATTACTACAGCACTAATTTATAAAAGTTACGTATAAAAGTGGAAATCACTTTTCTTTTAATCTGGTGCCTAGAAAACCATATCTCCTCTGATGAATTAGTCAGTTTGTACTTGAAGGGGTTGTAACATTAAAAATATTCTACAGTTTTTAATCCAGCACCTGGATCTGAAAACTTTCTTAAATTGCATGTAATTAGAAAATGTATCTGTACAGCGCCACCTGCTCTTTGTTCTTTTTCTTATTTCTTTGTCCTGCTCACTGAGATGGCTGCACATGCTCAGTTTCCTCCATCAACTGCCTCCTAAGCTGTGATAGTTAGAACATGGACATGCCCCCCTTAGCGGTGATCGGGAGAGAGCTCCAGCAGAATCGACACGCCCTCTGAGCTGCAGAAGACACTCCCCTTGAGCAAGGAATGCGGAGATTTCTGGATCAATGTGAGTTACAGGGATGGTTCTAGCTTTGTTAGAAAGAGATTGTCATGTACTATTTTTTTTTATTATACTCATGGGATAACCACTTTAATGTATGTGTGACAACTGAAAATAAAAATATCCCTATTTCCTTCCGGAACGGATTATAAACAGGACCAGTTAAAATGTTTAAACATATGATATCACCTTTGGCCTGTCAGTCTTCGGGTCCGTGTCCACTTTTTCCATGGCAGTAATGGTATCAAATCCTCCAACAACTCTAAAGAAAGAATTGAGCAGAATCCATGATACCACCACATAACGGGAGTAAAATACCATCGTGATAAAAGATTTCCTGTTGACTTACCGTCCAAACACTGTGTGTTTTTTGTCTAGATATGTACAGGAGCGGAACGTTATAAAGCTGTAGGATAAAGGAATAAGACAGAAGGTGATAAATAAAATGGCAGTGACCCTACAAATTTGCTAGAGACCAGTCTCTTACAATTGGGACTTGTTGGTGTTAGGTCCAGTATTTGCCATGCTAAGAACTCCGCGACCTGTGTGACTTAAGTTTGGCTTAAACTCATCTTTAAAAGGCTTTCCCCAGCAGGATTCACCACCTGTTAAGAAAGAGAAGAATTGATCTCATAGTCACAGAGTAAGGGGAGGAATGGGGAGAAAACACAGTGGATGCCTCAAACCTAATCCTGTGCCTGTAGGGTCTCCTCCTTGGATCTGTAAATATAAAGAAAATGTAGGTTTCTAAGATGTCCTTCATTAATTAGAGAGCCTAAGGGGCTCACACATAACAAAACATACATTCTACCGTGATGGGACAGATTTAGTAATCCTAATTTAGACAGAGAAAATTTAGACTAGACAATGTGCAAAATGCACCAAACTTATCAGAGTGGCTGATGCTGGATGATAAATCTGGTGCAACTTTAGACACTTTTGTCTGAGTTTTGCCGCATGTTGGTGCATATTAAGCCATGAAAGTTTCTGCAAAGTTACACCCCTAAGCCATTCTTCCTGGCAAAATGAGAAGTAGAGTGTCTAATGCACTTCATAAAATTGGCGCATGCCATCCAGACCAAGATTCTGGATAAGTTTCATAAGAAAAAAATGCCCCAATGTATTAGTTTGTCCTATAGCAGCCAAACGGGTTGTACCCTGAACTACCCCATACCCTATTAGAAGAGGGGTAGGGGTGTGTGTGTGTGTGTGTGTGTGTGTTCTGACTCATTAGAACAGTTGATCGTTGTGGTACCTTCATTCTAAGAAGCTGTTCTCTAGATGTAATGATTTCAATTACTTACCGGTAATTTGTTTTTCCTCTAGCCCCCACAGGTAAGTAATTGAAATCTTTCCAAACGCCGCCCCCCCCCCAGCGGCACGACAGGAGGAATAACAGAGGAATCCTATATCAGGGGACGACAACCGCAGATAATACCCTGCGAGCAAATGATAACTCCCTGTTCTTTAACACGTCTAACTGGTAATGTCTAAAGAAAGTGGAAGGTGACGACCAGGTGGCTGCCTGGCAAGTCTGTTCTAACGGAACTTCCACTGATTCAGCCCAAGAGGATGCCACAGATCGGGTTGAGTGGGCCTTCAGGCCCACCGGAGGAGGAACCTATTTTAAGTCCTAACAAGTCAAGATTGTAGATCTGATCCATCGACTAACAGATGTTTTGCTTGCCGCGTTCCCCTTATTTGGACCTGCAAATTGAATAAACAGTCTGTCCGTTTTTCTGAGATCTTCCGTAGTCTTTAGGTAGGCAAGTACTGCTCTTCTCACATCTAGGTTATGGAACCGTCTTTGCTCTTGACTGCCTGATGGGGATCCAAAGGAAGGGAGGGACACTTCCTGTAGACAGTGGAACTTAGAGACCACCTTAGGCAAAAAAGAGGGAGAATGTCTCAGTACTATCCTATCATCCTTGATGGATAGGTAGGGAGGTTTGCACGAGAAGGCCTGGATTTCCCCCACCCTTCTAGCCGTGGTGATAGCTACTAAGAAAACAGTTTTAAAGGTAAGTAATTTTAGTGATATTTCAGATAAGGGCTCAAAATGACTGTCTGATAAAGCAACCAACACTAGATTCAAGTCCCAAGGGGGGACAGTGTACCTCACTATTGGTTGTTTTCTTCGAGCCCCTCTCACAAATCTCTTAACAAGGTCTACCTCTGCCAATTTTACATCAAGAAAGGCACTCAAAGCTGATATGTAGACCTTTATAGTGCTGACTCTCAGCCCCTTCTGTAGTCCTGACTGGAGAAACTCTAGGACCTTAGTGATTACAAGGGGACCTCTGGTATCACCACCTGTAAATTTTCTGAAGGACTGCCAGATTCTGTCATAAATCTTAGATGTCACCTTTTTGCGGCTATAAAGAATTGTGGAAATTACCTCGTCCGAGAGGCCCTTTTCCTTTAATATCTCCCGCTCAGTCTCCATGCTGCTAATTGGAGTTGCGTTGTCCTGGGATGCCATACTGGGCCTTGATGAAGGAGATCCGGGATTTCTGGTAGTAGCCACACGTCTCCTGCTGACATCCTCACTAGGAGAGGGAACCACGATCTCTTGGGCCAGTAAGGTGCAATCAGGATCAGCCTGTGGTTCTCCTGTAGCACCTTTTGCAGCACTCTGGGGATTAACGCAAAGGGAGGGAAGGCATATAAGTTTACCTTTGGCCACGGGTGGGAGAGAGAGTCCACTATGAGTGGGTGATCTGTATAGGCTAGAGAGCCGAACTTTTCTGTTTGTCTGTTTTGACGCGTGGCGAACAGATCTACTTCTGGAAGGAACCATCTTTGTGCTATCTGATGGAATATTTTTGGGTTTAAGGACCATTCCCCTTCCTTTATGACATCCCTGCTGAGAAAGTCCGCGACTGTGTTGTCTTCTCCCCTTATGTGAACCGCTGATATTGACAGTATGCTCCTTTCTGCCCACTGGAAAATTTCTCTTGTGACCTTCGCTAAGGATGGACTTCTTGTGCCTCCCTGCCTGTTCAGATAGGCTACAGCTGTGGTATTGTCTGAGAGTATTCTTACTTCTTTTTCGCAGATTTCTGAGTGAAGGGCATTCAAGGCTTCCCAGACTGCGGTTAACTCCTTCAGGTTGGAAGAGGCTAGATTTAGATCTCCTTGCCAGCCACCCTGTACTACGGATCTGTCTGTAAAGGCTCCCCAGCCGTTTTTGCTGGCATCTGTAGTAATCGTGACTACATTTGTTTGTTGCCACGGGACGCCTGCGTTTAGATTCTTGTTGATCAACCACCAATTTAAGGAATTTTTTACATACTGAGGGACTTTTACCTTCAGCTCTAGTGAAGCTATGCTCTTGTTCCACCTTCTGAGCATGAAAGATTGAAGAGTTCGCGAGTGAGCCTGGGCCCACTTCACTGTTGGGATAGTTGAGGACATCAGACCCAAGATCTTCATTATTGATCTGATTGTCATTCTCGATCTGCTGCGGAATAGAGTAAATTCTTGCTTGATAGTTTGAATTTTCTCTTGTGGGAGGAAGGTCCTCATGAGTCCCGAGTCTAGCAGCATTTCTAAAAAGATCTTTCTTTTTTCGGGCCGGAGGTCTGATTTTTCCACATTTATTAGCCATGCCAGATCCGTTAGGCTGTGTTTCACTAACTCTATGTGTTCTAACAGAAGACTCTCTGATCCTGCTGCTATTAGGAAGTCGTCTAGGTAAGGCACAACTAATATGCCTTTTAGATGAAGGTCTCCTATCACCTCTGCCATCACTTTGGAGAAGACCCTTGGTGCTGACGTAATGCCGAAAGGAAGGACTTGGAATTGAAAATGGTGTACTACCGAGTTTTGTTGTACTGCAAATCTGAGGAATCTCTGATGTTCTTTGCAGATTGGAATATGGTAGTACGCGTCGGTGAGATCTAGAATTGCCATAAAGATGTTTCTTTGTAATAGACTTATCGTGGATTTTATGCTCTCCATCTTGAATTGTTTGTAAAGTAGATGTCGGTTCAGTCCTTTTAAGTTTATAATGGCTCTGTATGAGCCATTTGGTTTCCTGACTAGAAATATAGGAGAATAATAACCTGGTCCTTGCTCTTCTGGGGGAACTGACACTATAGCTTCCTTTTGTAAAAACGAGATTTTTGTATAACTTACCAGTAAAATCTCTTTCTCGCTCTTTCCTTGGGGGACACAGAAGACCTTGGGTATAGCTCATCTCCATAGGAGGCGTGACACTAAGTGAAAGCTGTTAAGCCCCTCCTCCACAGCTATACCCTCAGCCTGGAGAGAGAGACTGCCAGTTGCGTGTCCAAGCAGTGAGAAAAGGCAAAGTCCAACAAGGAACCAACAAGCCAACTACCCAACGGGTAACACAAACTCGGAAACCGTGTAGAGAAAAAATGAATGGGTGGGTGCTGTGTCCCCCAAGGAAAGAGCGAGAAAGAGATTTTACTGGTAAGTTATACAAAAATCTCGTTTTCTCGCCCAGTTTCCTTGGGGGACACAGAAGACCTTGGGACGTTCAAAAGCAGTCCAAAAGGGGAGGGACCACAGCTCCAAGGCGAAGCACCCGAAGGCATCAAGGAACCGCCGCCTGCAGACCCAGGCGGACCAAGGCAGCATACGCCGAAGCCAGAGTATGCACCCTGTAGAACTCTGTAAAGCGTGCACGGAAGACCTGTGGCCGCCCTGCTCAAATGCATGGCCGAAGCCCAATGCCTCCGGCCCAGGAGGCACCGATCGCTCTGGTGAAATGAACGGTGACAGCAAAGGCAGAATCCTGCCCTCGGTGCGGTAACCTCAGCAATAGCCAATCTGATAAGGCGGAGGAAAACCACCCTGGAGTCCGTCAACTCTAAGCACGGACCTCCAGGAAACCCAAGAGACCGAACGTCGACAAGAGTCGGAGATCTCAAAGTAAAACCGGCAAGGCCCAAACAACGTCCAAATCGGTGAAGTGTTGAAGCGAAAGGCAAACACCACCTTCAGAAGGAAGGAAAGGGATGTAGAACAGCCCTGTCCTGGGAAAAGACATAAGGCTCAGAACAAAAAGGGGCCATTCAGGCACCCGTCAGAGACACGACTGATACGGAAACACAACCGTACAGGACAGACGGGGTAGAGAGAACTTCTGTAACGGCTCCAAGGACAAGATTGGAGCACCGAGAGCTCAGTATGAAGTTCCCAGGGCGATACCGAAGGACAGTACAGAGGAACCAAAGAGCCATTTCGAGTAAGAAGGTCTTGACAGGCCCAGAGGGCCGGGGAACGCTGGAAGAGGAAGAACAGCGCTGACACTTGACACCTCAAGTAAAGGAATCCCAGTCCCAGGTCCAGGCCGGACTGGAAAAAAGACAGAACCATGGGGAGAGAAAAGGTCAGAGTGGGGAATGCACAGCTTCCCACAGAACCCCAGACAAAGGAACCATAAGTCTTACGACAGATCCTGGACGAAATACAGCCAGGAGCGGACAGTAGCAAACCCGCTGGAGTCGCCTGGCAAGCGGGCGAAAAAACCCAATGTGATCAGGCGCAGACCAGTAACACGGGCAGAAGTCGACAAAACTGGTCCCGTCAGCCCCCCGAGCAAACGTTGTCCCGTATCCACCCTAGTGGGGGAGCAGAAGGACAGACTGAAAGGAACCAAAGGGCCCGCCCAGCATCCGCCAGATGCCAGGACAAGACAGGCTAAAGTCCATGCTGATGTAGCCATGTTCTACAGTCCCGGTGTGGGAGATCAAAGGACAATCTGGACCGAAAGGTAGTCCCCCCCCAAGTTACCGAGAAGGTAAGTCTACAGCAGGACCATTGACTTAGAATGGACCACGCAATCTGCACTCAGCGGGAGGACAGAACGCGGTAGACTCGGTAAATAGGCACAGCTAATACAGCCAGTGTGAACAAGGGAGACAGTACGAGGCCAAGAGGAACACCGGAACCATCCACATGAACAACTATGCTCTCCCCAGAGGGGAGGACAGTGAAGGAACAGCCTCTGAAGTCTGGCGGGACAGAAGCCACATCGGAGTGATCTGTACCGAGCGGGAGCCAAACAGAGCCGGCGAGATAAGGTAGTCGAGACAGAGGCCGGCATAACACCCTCCAACCGAACGGAGGAGTGGGCAACAGGGAAGCCATAGGACAGCTCAAAAGCAGAACCCTGCTACACTGTGAGATGCCCGGTTCACCGCCTCGCAGAAGGCGAATACCCTGAAGAACCCAAGGTGGAGGTCCTCCGGACCTGGGTAATCGAGCACCCAGGAGAATTTGGGTGACCTTCCCGAGAAAAGCGGCCCGCACCTGGTAGCAGATCAGACTGAAGCGTAGAGGCGCCAAGAGGAAGGACTCATACCACACTACATCCGAAGAGGAGGAAATTGCAGCAGGCAAGGGAACCGCAGTCCTGCCAGAGCCAACGAAGAATTCGAGGGGCGCTCCAGACAACAGCACTCCCGACCATGTGACCACTAACGCAGGGAAGCAATACCGCGGAAGGACGAATGGGCACGCATCTAGGAACCACGAACACTCCCTGGGATGAAGGGCCAACTAAATGAATGAGTACCACCCAGCTCCGTGCAGCAGAGAGCAAGTAGAGCCCGTCCGGGTCAGGTGGACAGAATGAACTCCTTAGAGACGAGTGCAAGGCTTGCGGCAAGCATCGTTTTCCAAGAAAACAAAAGTATGCCGCAGGAAGCAGGTGAGGCATACGTACGAGCAGCCCGTAAGCAGTGAGAAGGCCAACCCACCTACAGGAGGAGAAGGCATAAACGGCCCAAACAACGCACAAGAACGTCCCGCTCACTGCAAAAAGGTTAATTCAGCGAAAAGGGGGCTCGCCACAGAGTGCCACAGCATGTACGGAATTGCAAAGTGCAACCTGAAAGGGAGTTATGCACAAGCCTAGTATAGCATGCGATGGAACGCAAGCAGTCCTCCCCGAAAGGGGGGAAATTGTATCTGGCAAACTGCAGTCGGCAAGAGTGCAAAGGCCGGTCCCAAAAGGGAGTGATGCCTAAGGCCGTACCTACTTCAGAGAAGCAGGACATACCCTATAATCCAGCAGGAACGCAGGAGGTCCACCTAGTGAAAGGGGAACATGCACAGGGTTATCCTAGCATTAAGTGAGTGTGCAATAATACACCCAACACTGATTTAGCGAGAGTGCTACTACTCTGCCAATGAAGGGGGACATGTACAAGTCCAGCACAGCCATACAAGGACAGCCGTGAATCTCATGAGCGTGCCAAATTCTGCCCATGGAACAAGGGGTGGTCACGCACAAGGCCAGCACCGTATCCAATGGGAGTGCAAGCGTTCCACCCATGTTAGAGGGCCATGCTCATGGCCAGCAAGGTATCCGGTGAGTGTAGCATGCCGCCCAGAAAAAAAGGGGGGGTAATGCACATGGCCAGCATCTCATCCAGGGAGAGTGCGTGCACCCGCCATGTATGGGAGTCATACACATGGCCAGCAATGTACTGGTGAGAGACAAACAAACACAGTCAGTGAGAATGTGTGTATGTCACCTGAGGAAGGAAGGCATGCCCATGGCAGCAGCGAATCCAGCGAGAGTGCGTACACCGCCCACGGGAAGAGGGGTCATGCATATGGCCGACAGCGGATCCTGCGAGAGTGCAAGCACCCCGCCATGTATGGGGTACATACACATGGCCAGCAACGTACCTGCGAGAAAACAACCACAGACAGAGGGATGTATGTATGCTGCCTGAATCATGCCTATGGCCGGCAGCGGAACCAGTGAGAGTGCAGCATAGTAACATAGTACATAAGTTCATCATAGCACATCAGAGAGAGTGCAGCGTTCCGCCTATGGAAGGGGGTCGTGCACATAGCCAGTACCGAATCCGGTGAGAATGCAGTATTCCGCCTAAAAAGGGGGGTCATGCACACGATCGGCAACAGATCCAGTGAGAGTGTAGCGTTCCGCCTAAGAAGGGGGTCACGCACATGGCCGACAGCGAATCCAGTGAGAGCGCTGCGTTCCGCCCATGGAAGGGGGTCACGCACATGGCCGGCAGTGAATCCAGTGAGAGTGCAGCGTTCCGCTTAGAGAAGGGGGTCACGCACATGGCCGGCAGCAAATCCATAGAGAGTGCAGCATTCCGCCTATGGAAGGGGGTCATGCACATGGCCAGCACCGTATCCGGTGAAGGTGCAGCATTCCGCCTAAAAGGGGGTCATGCACATGGCCAGCCGGCAGCCAGGGAGAGTGCAGTATCCCGCCTAGGAGGGGGGGGATGCACATGGCAGGCACCATAACTGGAGAGATGATGAATGCTGCCTATGGAAGGGCCGCATGCACTTGGCCAGCGCCGTATCCTGGAAGAGGGCAGGAAAACCGCCTAAAAGGGGAAATGCCCTAGCACCGACGCAGGTTGGGAGCGCAACACTATGCCGCCTGTGGAAAGAGGGCATGCAGACATGCAGCACTACTGATGAGGCTGCAGCGTCCTGCGCAGTCCAATAGAAATCTGTTATTATATATATATATATATATATATATATATTTATTAAAAACACAGCCTCTCTGAGGCTAAAGGGGGCCACCATATAGGGGCACAGATAGTCAGGAAAAAGGGGGGGCCAGCCATACAGGCCCATTGGGAGCCGGCCTGTACCCAAAAGGGTTAACATGGATCCGGCCTGGAGGGCGGCGCTGCGATCCCCTGGGGGCGGAGGAACCCCCCGGCGGGAAAAATTTGCGCCTGGAGAAGTTTCCGCCCCCTCCACCAGAGGCCGGAATTTTGCAGCCTAGCAGGCCGTGAGGCCGGGGTCTAAATTGGCGGCGCCCGGTATGTACCGCCGGAACCTGAGGCGGAGTGGCGCATCAAACCGGCCGCGGGTGCTCATTCCGCGGGCCGGTCGGAATTGCGGCCCAGCAAATTTGCGGAGCCCCACCGACCGGCACCGACGGTCGGCCGGGGCCTGCTGGGCATAGAAGTCAAGCCCAAAGCCGGCCGCGGGAGCCCACCCCGCCGGCCAGAATGGCGGCTTGCCGGCCGCGGGAGCCCACCCCGCCGGCCGGAAGAGTCAGGGGCCCGGAATGGCGGCTTGCCGGCCGCGGGAGCCCACCCCGCCGGCCGGAAGAGTCAAGAATGGCGGCCTAGCAGGCCGCGGAGCCTGGGCTAAGATTTTTGCGGCGCCCGGCCGCACCAGAGTACCAATGTCGGCCGGAGGTGAGGCCTCACTCCACAGCCGTCAGGAGCCTCAGGCCTTGAGCAACACTCCGGTAGGAGATGGGGGGGGACCCAGAGACCGGGTGCCTGTGGTAGAAATAAACTATGTTGCCGCTTCTGTAGCTGGCTGTGGAGACAGCCACTGGCTGCATGTCTATGGGAGCCAGGCAGGGGGGGGTAAGGCAGAAGGAGATTGCCGCTCTGCAGGTGCCAGCATAGATCCAGCAGGGGACTAGAGGCCCAGTATGGGGGTCAGGCACGCAGGAGACCGGGGGGGGACGGGGACGTAGGGCTGGAGAAGCCTCTGTCTTACCACAGCCGTCTTCACCCTCGGTCCATTCCAGCAGGGTCGCCCCTTCAGCTACTGGCACCGTAGTGGCAGGAAGCTGGAAGAGGGACTTGGCGTGGCGGGCGACCCTTGGGCTGGCGGGATGCAGGGGAGCTAGGCTGCCCTGGTCCACCTTGCCTTCTGTGGGGGAGGCAGCAGTGCGGGTGACCGACACTGGCGCAGCTCAACCCCGGGAGAACAGAGAGGTCTAGTGCGTCTCTGTTGTCCCTGATGATCTGGAACAAAAAGAAAATAAAAAAGTAAAAATCTAAAATTTAAACAAGGAGAATACAGCCCTGCAGAGCAGGGAGTGTCTTGCCTCCTTGGACACTAAGCAAAAAACTGGCAGTCTCTCTCTCCAGGCTGAGGGTATAGCTGTGGAGGAGGGGCTTAACAGCTTTCACTTAGTGTCACGCCTCCTAGGGAGATGAGCTATACCCAAGGTCTTCTGTGTCCCCCAAGGAAACTGGGCGAGAAAGGATCTCTATCTGATCTAAGATTAACGATTGAACTGGATTGTTTTTTTTGGTAATGTGGAACACATCTTGGGGAAGAGAGGAGAATTCCAGTTTTAGGCCTGATGAGACTACGTCGAACACCCAAGGGGAGTTGGAAATATTATCCCAGCTGGGAGGAAATATTTTAGCCTTCCTCCTACCTTGCTTCTGGCGTCATTGTTTTGATGACTTTTAGAGGAGTCTGAGGGTTTGAACAAAAAACCTCCCGAACGCCACCGGGAAGAAAAATCTTTTCTTTTCTGGTCTTGTCTGCCCCTAGATGTAGGAAAAAAATCGTCTTTGACGAAAATTCCTTTGTTCAGAGGGAAATCCCTTCTTTTTGTCTGTGGCTTTTTCTAGGATGTCGTCCAGGACTGACCCGAACACCCTATCAACTTCGCAAATGATGCCGCAAAGCTTGTTTTTTGATGCCGCATCACCTGACCAGAACCTAAGCCACACCGCCCTTCTGGTGGAATTTGAGAGGGCCGCTGATCTGGCTGCTAGTTTTATAGAGTCGACCGAAGCATCCGCCAAAAAATTTGCCGCCTGCTTAAGTACTGGTAAAGATGCTAAAATATCCTCTCTAGGGGTTCCTGTTACTAGGTGTTCTTCTAACTGATTTAACCAGATGGACATGGACCTGGCTGTATAGGTTGAGGCAACGCTATGTCTAAGGATGGACATGGAAGCCTCCCAGGACTTTTTTTAGTAGAGCCTCGCTTCTCTTATCTATCGGGTCCTTTAGGAGACCCAAATCCTCAAAGGGTAAAGCCGATTTCTTTGTAATCTTTGCTACCGGGGCATCCACTCTAGGACATTTGTCCCAAAAGGACGTATCTTCCTCTGAAAAGGGATATTTCCTTGTCAGGACCCTAGAGACACTCTGTCTTTTTTCCAGATCGGTCCATTCCTTACTAATTAATTTTGTAATATTAGAGTGGAGGGGGAACACCCTTTTCCTTTTTTCTCCTAAGCCTTTGGAAAAATCTCTGGTATAGGCTTGTTTTGGGGAACACAGACGCATTTTGTTAGGTGTCTTTTTAGATAATAAATTTGCTAGAGGTATACATACCACAAAGTTCCTAATGGAGCGGTGGAAGATAGTCCCATCATAGTAATTTTTCTTGCACAGCTTGACAAAATTCTCGCAAGTCTTTGGAGTCTAAAAGAGTGAATATGTATATGAGGAACAATAAATGAGCAACCGAATAAATCAATATTCAATGGATTTACATTATGTGTATGGTTCTCACAACACGCATGGATCATGAATCAGAACATAAAGCTGCTCTGTACAAGTGGATCCCACTATGTAGACCTGAGCCATCAGTGCATTATATGGACGGCCATTCATATTCATGGCCACGATGCAATGCCACATTCAACCTGAAGGCCTGTGAGATAGGTGCTATAAGCAAGTGGTAAACCTCACTCACAAAAGTGGCTTCATGAAACGAACACAGAACGGAGCAGTGGTCGAGCATGCTCAGTGCTGTTCCATGCAGACTACTGAAATTAGAAGTGTACAGCTATCTTCGGCAGTCCTGTAGACTTGCATCAGTGCGCATAATCAATCAATGCATGATACAGGAGCCCTGTGCTTGTGATTGGTGGAGGTCCGAGCGGTCAGACCCCAACTCTCCAGACAACCCTGTAGTAGGCAATACGTTGTCACTCTGGAACAACATGTAGCTAAAGAACTACTGGGAAATGTTAGAAAATATTTAAAGGGGTCGTGTCACGATATCAACTTATCCTCTGCCGACATAGTAGGCAAAAAGCATCTGATCAGTGGGGTCCAACCACAAGAAAGGGGGTCCTATGTGCCCATATCTGTGGAGTGGCAGGTCGAGCAAGTGCACTGCCACTCAATTCACTGTCTGGAATAACTACAGTATTTCTTAGATTACCAAAAAAGCTGTCCAATCCCTTTCAGGAAAAAGACTGTCAAACTTTAAGGCCTGATTTGATGGCTTTTAGGCCCCTTTCACATCAGCGAGTTTTTCGCGCGGGTGCAATGCGTGACGTGAACGCATAGCACCCGCACTGAATCCAGACGCATTCATTTCAATGGGTCTGTGTACATGAGCGTTTTTTTTTTCACGCATCACTTCTGTGTTCCTTGAAAAACACAGCATGTTCTATATTCTGCATTTTTCACGCAGCCCTGGCCCCATAGAAGTAAATGGGGCTTCAGTGAAAAACGGATTTCATCTGAAAACAAGTGCAGATACAATGCGTTTTTCACTGATGGTTGCTAGGAGATGTTGTTTGTAAACCTTCACCTTTTTATCACGTGAGTGAAAAACGCATCAAAACGCATTGCACTCACGCGGAAAAAACTGAACACAATCGCAGCCAAAACGGACCGAACTTGCAAAATGGTGCGAGTTTCACTGAACGCATCCGGACCTAATCCGTCACGCTCGTGTGAAAGGGGCCTTACTGTACAGAATTTTTGAGCCCGTGCCACCACTTTTTCTGCTCCATCGTCATATTACAATTCCCTGGTTTAGTATGGAGCATAATGCAGATGATATCCCCATGGTTTTCAGGTCACATAAAATGGGTCACAACTTCTTTAAATATTTAACACTTTATGTTTCTCTCATTCACCACCCCCACAGTTAGTAACTTGTTGGACACACCCGGATCCCTGTTGCCATAGTAACAGAGGGGGGGGTGAATAAATCTAGAAGCCGATAAGGTGTTGCTATGGTAGCTACAGAGCCTTATATTAGGCAGAGCTGACGAAACATTCAGTTATCATTCGGCAGTCAAGCCTCGAAGAAGTCTTGTTAGGGTTTATCATTTTAATTATGTTGCGTTTTTCTCTAACATTTCGGCAAACAGCACATCAGTGATAAAGGAAAATGTGAAAAGCAGCATATTGATAGTTATCTCAGACTAGACACATCCGCCCACACTATGAATCATACCAAGTGATTAACAATTACATTGCATGTATCCCCATGCGCTGCCTCAGTGCTTTAAACCAGCGCCGGTCACTTTATTAGACATCATTCTAAACACCTAATCTATGTATTTAGCCACTCACTTTGTCACAGTAAAGCTCCAGATTGAGGTCACCCTTGTTGGTGTGAAGACGAACATAGCCCTTCTTTTTTACATATTGATAACGGACCGTATCCTCTGCAATGGCGGCTGCGGGATGTGGCGAGAAAGAAAAACGAAAGATCAGTTATCGGGGATAGAAGGTCCCAACAAAACACTATATGAAGTGACAATATATCCCCAGTAACAATGTGATTGGATACAATGTGGCAGGGAAGGTGGCCCGCCGCGGAGACTTACCAGCCTCATGGGTGGTCTCTGGAGTCATTGCAGTGGAGGTAAACGATGCACTCACCGCCCCTGTAGAGTAATGCGCCTGCATTAAAAAACAAAAAACAATCACTGCCACACACTAGGAAAAACTACCTGATGTACAGTAGTTTATATTTTACACATTAAACAGAGAAAGCTGCAAACGTTAATGGTCTCTCACCGCATTTAATTTATCGGTTGCCTTTTTCTCTGGACCTTTCATGGTGGCCGCCAGCATTTCATCTCCTTTGAATTCCTTGTACAGTTCACTAAGTGTCTCCTTTGTTTCCATGTTGGCATTTTTCAGGTGGTAGGATGGGTCCCGGCGAGCCTTCTCTTCCTCTAGAATATTCATTTCAATATAAAAGAATGACTCCATCTGTATTTCATTAATGGGAATATTCTAATGGACCGCAGTACTTTCAGATATACTTCACAAACAGCTGCCCACCCGACAGGTGATCGGACATTGTACCAACTTGTGCAGGCAGTACATAAAGCTGTGGCTCCGAAGATTCACAGCAGATGAAGCATATTTCAACTATTCAGTGCATTCATTCTTATAAGGGTTATTCCCAACTCAGAAACGTATAGTGCAGAGATCAGCAACCTTCGGCACTCCAGCTGTTGTGAAACTACAATTCCCAGCATGCTCCATTCATTTATATGGGAGTTCTGAGAAGAGAAGAGCAAATATGCATGCTGGGAGTTGTAGTTTCACAACAGCTGGAGTGCCGGAGGTTGCCTACCCCTGGTATAGTGAGTGCAGGAAGAACTGCTGGATCTGAGGTGGTGAGCCCATCCAGGGCAGGAGAGGTTAGTTCATTTATTTATTTATTTTATGTCTGATGGGGGTCTTATCTGAGGTCCAATGAGAAATGGGGTCTGATCTGAAATCTAATCATGAATGGCTGACTGATTTGGGGGTCTGATCTGATGTCCTATAATTAATGGGGCTTTGATTTGAGATCTGGTGGGGATTTGATCTGATATTAGTGTATTATCTGGAATGAGGGTCTAATTTGAGGTCCATTAAAGAATGGGGTTTGATATGGGGTCTAATGAAGATTAGGGGGTTTGATCTGAGGTCTGAAAAGGATTGAGGGTCTTATCAAAAATATTTTTTTTTCTTATTTTCTTCCTCTAAATCCTAGGTGCGTCTTATGGTCTGTTGCACCTTATGGAGCAAAAAAAAATACAGTATACACAGAAATCTCACGCTTATAAAAAAAAAATAAGAAAAGTTTGATCTGTGCAAGGCTATAAATTGGATGAGTGAAGAAGTTTTCCCAATACAATCTTTTTCTCACATTTAGGGCTCATGCACACAAACGTATTTTCTTTCCGTGTCCGTTCCGTTTTTTTTTGTGGACCGCATGCGGAACCATTCGTTTCAATGGTTCAGTAAAAAAATAAAACGTAAGTTACTCCGTGTGCGTTTCCTGATGTCCGTTCCTCAAAAAAATACAACTTGTCCTATTATTAGTATGAATGAGGGGCACACCTACATCTAGAAATCACATAGAACACTAGCCAATATATCACTAAGAAAAGTTTATTAGATATGTCTTATATCAGATAAAAGGTACCTCAATCACACGAAAATAATTTAAATAACATAAAATACATATATTAAATTAAAATAAATACGATTATAACCAAGCTATGGGGTTAATATTATGTACAATGATGTTGGACATCAGTCACATGAACGGTTACTGATTTAAAGTTCGAGTGGCAGCCGATGGTTAGCAAATATAGTCTCAATATTTGTCCGCGGTATATCTGCGGGTATTTAATATGAAAAGTTCCAATATAGTTGGTGATTAATAAATGGATATAATGTCCTTTCAATTTGCTGAATAGATTTCTTCACAGCTATAGCATTGCTACTACACTGTAATTTATTTCCACATGTTACTCACTTTTTGAGGCGGTGGAGTGCCCAGATATTTGTGCTTAGCGTGGCGTCCCACGTGTTTCCAGCACAGATGGTCTTACCTCCAGTCGGCTTTTTAAGGTGAGTGAGATGGGCTTTCAAACTGGGAAAAAGTCCCCTTTGACGCCGGGGTCTGTGGGTGGTTGGACCCTCTTTAGAATCCGGCGTGACTTTGTGTCTATTAGTTCAAGACACGACGGGACTTTAGTTTCTTCGTATAGAATGTTCGGAAGCACTTGCAAAAGTTCAGAGACGGTGCACAGGTCGTATGCTGCGGTTTCTTCTTTTCTTTGAGACTTGTGTACACCAGGCGTGTTTCGGAGTTAACAGAGAGGAAGGAGTCTGTTAACTCCGAAACGCGTCTGGTGTACACAAGTCTCAAAAAAAAGAAGAAACCGCAGCATACGACCTGTGCACCGTCTCTGAACTTTTGCAAGTGCTTCCGAACATTCTATACGAAGAAACTAAAATCCCGTCGTGTCTTGAACTAATAGACACAAAGTCACGCCGGATTCTAAAGAGGGTCCAACCACCCACCGCCCCTGACGTCAAAGCGGACTGTTTCCCAGTTTGAAAGCCCATCTCACTCACCTTAAAAAGCCGACTGGAGGTAAGACCATCTGTGCTGGAAACACGTGGGACGCCACGCTAAGCACAAATATCTGGGCACTCCACCGCCTCAAAAAGTGAGTAACATGTGGAAACAAATTACAGTGTAGTAGCAATGCTATAGCTGTGAAGAAATCTATTCAGCAAATTGAAAGGACATTATATCCATTTATTAATCACCAACTATATTGGAACTTTTCATATTAAATACCCGCAGATATACAACGGACAAATATTGAGACTATATTGCTAACCATCGGCTGCCACTCAGGAACTTTGAATCAGTAACCATTCATGTGACTGATGTCCAACATCATTGTACATAATATTAACCCCATAGCTTGGTTATAATCATATTTATTTTAATTTAATATATGTATTTTATGTTATTTAAATTATTTTAGTGAGATTAATTGAGGTACCTTTATCTGATATAAGGACATATCTAATAAACTATTCTTAGTGATATATTGGCTAGTGTTCTATGTGATTTCTAGATGTAGGTGTGCCCCTCATTTATACTATTTATCTGTTTCTCTTTTAAAAGATTGGGGTCATCTTTTTAGGGGGAGCACCCATTCCTTGTAATTTGGAGGGTGAGCCATCCCAATACACCCAATTAATTATTGTCCTATTATTGTCCGCATTACGCACAAGGATAGGACTGTTCTATTAGGGGCCAGCTGTTCCGTTCCACAAAATACGGAATTCACGCGGACGTCATCCGTATGTTTTGCGGACCGCAAAATACATACGGTCGTGTACATGAGCCCAAATGCTGACGATGAAGGGGCCCAAAATCCTTTTGGAGAGGGTTTCTGCTTTTAAGTTGAGAATAAGGTTTTGTGAATATCAAACCCCTAAATAAAAAAGGTACCATACACATTCGTCTAAGGTTGATGAATATAGACAATTTAAAACCAAAGTGATCGCTCGTTGGGTGAAATTTAACAATGAACAATTATTTTAGGCTAGTTTTACACTAGCATTATACTGTTGCGGCAGGCTGTTCCGGTAGAGGAACAGCCTGCCGGAGTTCATTGTATCTGGCATAGCCAGAAACTACCTTTCCCCCGCTGGAGCCCATTGGCTATAATTGGACATGGCGGGGAACGGGCCTGTTTCTGGTATTAGTGTTGCGATTCAGCCGGACCAAAACTGTTGCAAGCAGAATCTTGGCTCTAATTAAACAGGCAAGATCCCCAACAGGTCAATGGGGCATGGTGATGCTCCAGAAGTTTCTGGATATGCCGGATGCGATGTACTCCAGCAGGCTGTTCCTCTGCCGGAAAAGTTTGGCACTAGTTTGAAACTAGCCTTAGGCTACTTTCACACTAGCGTTTTGCCTTTCCGTTTCCGAGATCCGTTCAGGGGTCTCAAAAGCGGCCCAAAATTGATCAGTTTTGAACTAATGCATTCTGAATGTAAAAGGATCCGCTCAGAATGCATCAGTTTGCCTCCGTTCAGTCTCCATTCTGCTCGTTTTGCTGTCCGTCTGCCGAAGCGGATTCTCTGACACAATAGAAAACCGATCCGTCCCCCATTGACTTTCAATGGTGTTCAAGACGGATCCGTCATGGCTATAGAAGACATAATACAACCGGATCCGTTCATGACGAATGCATGCGGTTGTATTATTGTAATGGAAGTGTCTTTGCAGATCCATGACAGATTCGCAAAAAAATGCTAATGTGAAAGTAGCCTTAACCGACCGATCATCAGCTTCTAAAAAGTTAGTGGTGTTTGAAATTTGTCACGAAAGATTTTTCATTCAAAGAAAGATCATTAATGGATTAAAGATCTTTTTCTGAGAGAATGCTCCCAGAAAGATATTTTGTCCATTACTCAGTGTTATTGAACATGGCCAGTTTGAAGGACTAGAAGAGCCAAAATGGACTAAAATGACTGTCTGCAAAAAAGATCATTCACAAGATGATTGCTTGTTCAACCATCAACCAACTTAAGATACTTTCACACTAGCGTTTTTACTGGATTCGGCAGGGTTCAGCAAAAACGCTTCCGTTACTGATCATACAACCATCTGCATCCGTTATGAACGGATCCATTTGTATTATCTTTAACATTGCAAGACGGATCCGTCATGAACTCCATTGAAAGTCCAATGGAGGACGGATCCGTTTTCTATTGTGTCAGAGAAAATGGATCTGTCCTCATTGACTTGCATTGGGGGTCATGCCGTATCCGTCTTGCTCCGCATACCAAGACGGAAAGAAAAGTACAACATGTTGCGGTTTGCTCTCCGGTATGGGAACGCAACTAAACAGAATGCATTTTGGAGCATTCTGTTCAGTTTTGTCCCCATTGACAATGAACGTGGACAAAACTAAGGCTACTTTCACACTAGCGTTCGGGTGTCCGCTCGTGCGCACCGTTTGAAGGGGCTCACGAGCGGCCCCGAACGCATCCGTCTGGCCCCAATGCATTCTCAGTGGAGGCGGATCCACTGAGAATGCATCCGCCTGCCAGCGTTCAGCCTCCGCTCCGCTCAGTGAGCGGACACCTGAACGCTGCGGATCCGTCCACACTTACAATGTAAGTCAATGGGGACGGATCCGCTTGAAGATGACACAATATGGCTCAATCTTCAAGCGGATCCGTTCCCCATTGACTTTCAATGTAAAGTCTGAACGGATCCGCTCAGACAACTTTCACACTTAGAAAATTTTCTAGGTTTTAATGCAGACGCATCCGTTCTGAACGGATGCGAACGTCTGCATTATCGGAGCGGATCCGTCTGATGAAACATCAGACGGATCCGCTCCGAACGCTAGTGTGAAAGTAGCCTAAAGCGTCCTATGACGGATCTCAATACCGGAAAACTAAAACGCTAGTGTGAAAGTAGCCTAACCTGTTTGCCAAGTGCTAAAAGTCAAAAAAGGTATGGAACAATATGTTTTCCAGTCCATAGTCAGAAATAACAGATAACCAAACTCACCGGGGTCTATGACTTTCAGGTTGTTTTTGACATGAAAGAATCTGACACATTAAATTTTCCAGCTTTGAAGGATCCTGGTGAACAAAAAGCAAAAAATATCAAATCTGTAACTGAATATAAAAAATTTTTATTTTTTTTTAGGTAATTTAAAGGGGTTCTGCACTTTCATTTAACTGATGATCTATCCTCTGGATAGATCATCAGCTTTCTGATCGGCGGGGTCCGACACCCGGGACCCCCGCTGATCAGCTGTTTGAGAAGGCAGCGGTGCTCCAGCAGCGCCGCGGCCTTCTCAAACAGCTGATCGGCGGGGGTCCCGGGTGTCAGAAGCTGATGATCTATCCAGAGGATAGATCATCAGTTAAATGAAAGTGCAGAACCCCTTTAATACGAATACTAATAAAAAGAGAACAGGAAATAGATGCATTATCAGGTCTCTATTTAATATCTGAAGGGCGAGTTGTGGGAACCATTCATGATCTTATCCCCTAGAAGGATATATCTTAAGGCCCTATTTTAGGCAGATTATAGGCACGACCATTCCTAAGAATTTGCCCATGTAAACGTGCAACTGATCACCCGATGAACGAGCGAAACGCTGATTCATCGGGTGATCCTGTCATTCGTGCAGGCACCACCAATTATCGTTTCTGGGCAGCAGATCGTGCTGTCTAAACAGCGATCTGCTGCCCAGAAACAATGATTCTGTATGGGGGACAAGGGATCGCAACAGCAACTCTCATTCTCATACTGTGGAGGCGATTTCTGCATGTAACTGCAGCAGTTTCCTTAGACTGAGCGAGCAGCTGGGACTGTCGGGAAAGAATGCTTTCTTGCGGACATCATCTTGTAACATCGTGCGGTGTAAAGCCGCATTACCCTTTGAGTTACTACTAATGGCCTTTGGAGGATTTGGGTGGCAGAGTTCATAATAATCATTTGTAGACCATCCGATTACCTACTGACTCATTTCTCACAGATTTTAGTTCATTTTAATTTAAAAGGATTTGAAATCAAATGTCCTTCATGATCACAAGAGTTACATATTCACTGTATATGCACGGTCCTAGAACTACATCACGTTGCTGCATGGTTCCCATCTTATCAAATGCCTGCTTCCTTTATCTTCATTTCTGTTTCATTTATTGCAATTAAACTCTGTGCAGATGGATCAAAACTACAGGGATCAAATGATAAATTAGACAAAACCAACTTAATTGATCCAAACAATCCAATGCTCACTTTGTATTATACTTTAGCAGAGTTGACCAGCCTGGACCCCTTTTAATATTTGGGCAAGCATAGTACTCTTGCTACTCCTTCCTGCCAGTCCTCAACCAAAGTTCTGTAACTGATGGCACTGGTTAGTCAGTTCACAGCTCCGTGTAACAACTATGCTGGTTGGTCAGTCCTCAGTCTAGTGTAACCACTGGTGCCTGATGGACAGTCTACAGCAGGGATGGCCAACCTGCGGCTCTCTAGCTGTTGCAAAACTACAACTCCCAGTATGCCCAGTCTGCCTACAGCTATCAGCCTACAGAAGGGCATGGTGGGAGCTGTAGTTTTTACAACAGCTTGAGAGCCGCAGGTTGGCCAGCCCTGGTCTACAGTAACAGCTGACACCAGTCAGTCCACAGTCCACAGTCCAGGGTAACAGCTGACAGCAGTCAGTCCACAGTCCACAGTCCAGGGTAACAGCTGACACCAGTCAGTCCACAGTCCACAGTCCAGGGTAACAGCTGACACCAGTCAGTCCACAGTCCACAGTCCAGGGTAACAGCTGACACCAGTCAGTCCACAGTCCACAGTCCAGGGTAACAGCTGACACCAGTCAGTCCACAGTCCCACAGTCCAGGGTAACAGCTGACACCAGTCAGTCCACAGTCCACAGTCCAGGGTAACAGCTGACACCAGTCAGTCCACACTCCACAGTCCAGGGTAACAGCTGACACCAGTCAGTCCACAGTCCACAGTCCAGGGTAACAGCTGACACCAGTCAGTCCACAGTCCACAGTCCAGGGTAACAGCTGACACCAGTCAGTCCACAGTCCACAGTCCAGGTAACAGCTGACACCAGTCAGTCCACAGTCCACAGTCCAGGGTAACAGCTGACACAGTCAGTCCACAGTCCACAGTCCAGGGTAACAGCTGACACCAGTCAGTCCACAGTCCACAGTCCAGGGTAACAGCTGACACCAGTCAGTCCACAGTCCACAGTCCAGGGTAACAGCTGACACCAGTCAGTCCACAGTCCAGGGTAACAGCTGACACCAGTCAGTCCACAGTCCACAGTCCAGGGTAACAGCTGACACCAGTCAGTCCACAGTCCACAGTCCAGGGTAACAGCTGACACCAGTCAGTCCACAGTCCACAGTCCAGGGTAACAGCTGACACCAGTAAGTCCACAGTCCAGGGTAACAGCTGACACCAGTCAGTCCACAGTCCAGGGTAACAGCTGACACCAGTCAGTCCACAGTCTGGTATAAAAGCTGTTGCCAGTCAGTTCACAGTCTGGTATAAAAGCTGTTGCCAGTCAGTCCACAGTCTGGTATAAAAGCTGTTGCTAGTCAGTCCACAGTCTGGTATAAAAGCTGTTGCTAGTCAGTCCACAGTCTGGTATAAAAGCTGTTGCTAGTCAGTCCACAGTCTGGTATAAAAGCTGTTGCTAGTCAGTCCACAGTCTGGTATAAAAGCTGTTGCCAGTCAGTTCACAGTCTGGTATAAAAGCTGTTGCCAGTCAGTCCAGAGTCTGGTATAAAAGCTGTTGCCAGTCAGTCCACAGTCTGGTATAAAAGCTGTTGCCAGTCAGTCCACAGTCCAGGGTAACAGCTGACACCAGTCAGTCCACAGTCCAGGGTAACAGCTGACACCAGTCAGTCCACAGTCCAGGGTAACAGCTGACACCAGTCAGTCCACAGTCCAGGGTAACAGCTGACACCAGTCAGTCCACAGTCCAGGGTAACAGCTGACACCAGTCAGTCCACAGTCCAGGGTAACAGCTGACACCAGTCAGTCCACAGTCCAGGGTAACAGCTGACACCAGTCAGTCCACAGTCCAGGGTAACAGCTGACACCAGTCAGTCCACAGTCCAGGGTAACAGCTGACACCAGTCAGTCCACAGTCCAGGGTAACAGCTGACACCAGTCAGTCCACAGTCCAGGGTAACAGCTGACACCAGTCAGTCCACAGTCCAGGGTAACAGCTGACACCAGTCAGTCCACAGTCCAGGGTAACAGCTGACACCAGTAAGTCCACAGTCCAGGGTAACAGCTGACACCAGTAAGTCCACAGTCCAGGGTAACAGCTGACACCAGTCAGTCCACAGTCCAGGGTAACAGCTGACACCAGTCAGTCCACAGTCTGGTATAAAAGCTGTTGCCAGTCAGTTCACAGTCTTGGTATAAAAGCTGTTGCCAGTCAGTCCACAGTCTGGTAAAAAAGCTGTTGCTAGTCAGTTCCACAGTCTGGTATAAAAGCTGTTGCTAGTCCTGATCCTCAGTCTGGTATAAAAGCTGTTGCTAGTCAGGACCACAGTCTGGTATAAAAGCAGTTGCTAGTCAGTCCACAGTCTGTATAAAAGCTGTTGCCAGTCAGATTTCACAGTCTGGTATAAAAGCTGTTGCCAGTCAGTCCAGAGTCTGGTTAAAAGCTGTTGCCAGTCAGTCCACAGTCTGGTATAAAAGCTGTTGCCAGGTCAGTCCACAGTCTGGTGTAACCACTGGTGCGGTCTGAGAGTCCACAGTCTACAGTAAAGGCACGATATAGAGCACAGTTGGCTACTCGTTAAGTGAAGGAGACTGCTGCATTGACATTGCCGAGGGAACGAGCGTTTGCAGAAACAGGTCATTCCCGATAATCTGCCTGAAAAATCGGGGGCACTGTAAATCCACAGTAACAGCTTGTGCCAGTCGGTCAGTCCACAATCTAGTGAGACCAAAGTAGCTGATAAGTCAGTCCACAGTCAATCACTTAGACTAAGGCCTCTTTCACACTTGCGTTGTTGGGATCCGGCATGCACTTCCGTTGCCGGAGGTGCCTGCCGGATCCGGAAAAACGCAAGTGTACTGAAAGCATTTGAAGACGGAACCGTCTTCCAAATGCTTTCAGTGTTACTATGGCACCTAGGACGCTATTAAAGTCCTGGTTGCCATAGTAGGAGCGGGGAGCGGTATACTTACAGTCCGTGCGGCTCCCGGGGCGCTCCAGAATGACGTCAGAGCGCCCCATGCGCTCTGACGTCCATGCGATCACGTGATCCATGCGCTTGGGGCGCCCTGACGTCACTCTGGAGCGCCCGGGGAGCCGCACGGACGGTAAGTACACTGCTCCCCCGCTCCCCGCTACACTTACCATGGCTGTCAGGACTTTAGCGTCCCGGCAGCCATGGTAACCACTCTGAAAAAGCTAAATGTCGGCTCCGGCAATGCGCCGAAACGACGTTTAGCTTAAGGCCGGATCCGGATCAATGCCTTCCAATGGGCATTAATTCCGGATCCGGCCTTGCGGCAAGTGTTCCGGATTTTTGGCCGGAGCAAAAAGCGCAGCATGCTGCGGTATTTTCTCCGGCCAACAAACGTTCCGTACCGGAACTGAAGACATCCTCATGCATCCTGAACGGATTACTCTCCATTCAGAATGCATTAGGATAATCCTGATCAGGATTCTTCCGGCATAGAGCCCCGACGACGGAACTCTATGCCGGAAGACAATAACGCAGGTGTGAAAGAGCCCTTAGCCACTTAATTGGTCCTTGTTTTTAAAACTCAATAGGAGTCTGGCAGAGGCTTTTAACCTCTTCCCACTGGAATAAACATGCTGCTCCACTAAGCAGATTCAATAAACAGCTCATCCGGCAGACAGCTTTAGACAGGATCACAAAGACTGCAGTTATGAAGAGGTCAATGTCTGCTCACACTTCCGTTGGACTTTGTGCAAAACTGACTCACAAGTCTGTTCATGTGGTGATTGAGGTCCCCCATACCAGTACCATACTCACCAAAAGTTAATTGAAAAGACTCTGATCCTGGTGACATAATCAAGACCCTATTGGGTTCAGGTAACAATAACATGACCACTATACTAACCAATCGCATCAGTGCTTTAATTTCCTGGTCTGTGCTAGAAGTTTCTTTACAGTTTCCATAAATATACCCTAAAAGGGGCCAATGTCTAAACATTATCCATGGAACATGGACCATAAGACATTAAAGAGGTATTCCAGGAAGACAAAACCATGTTGCATTTGCAAGATCTTAGCAAGATATACATTTAGAGATCCCTTTGACATTCACAAGCATTCCCCATCTACTTTAATCCGTCCCCCTTGACAGGACGTCCAGTAGCTTTTCACCGCTTGACACAGGTGGAAAACAGCTCCACTCTCTTTGTCAAGACATCATCTAGGCATGTAACCAAAGAGGTTTGGCTCTGTTCCATACAGTGTCCAAGCCATGCCAGGTAGATCCTTTAACCTCAGTTGCACCATCCTTCTCCTTCTACTCATAATGCCCCATGTTATATGACCGCAGCTACCATGGGCTCCAGGTGCCTCCGGAAATGATGTTTTAAGGGTACTTTCACACTAGCGTTTTTCTTTTCCGGCGCCGAGTTCCGTCCTAGGGGCTCAAATCCGGAAAAGAACTGATCAGTTTTATCCTAATGCATTCTGAATGGAGAGTCAGTCCTTCAGGATGCATCAGGATGTCTTCAGTTCAGTCATTTTGACTGATCAGGCTTTTCAGAAAACCGTAGCATGTTGTATTTTTACCTCCGGCCAAAAATCCTGAACACTTTGACTGAACGCCGGATCAGGCCTTTTTCCTATTGACTTGCATTAACGCCGGATCTGGCGCTGTGTGTTCAGTCAAAACGGATCCGGCTTTTGCATGTTAAACCCGAAAAATGTGAAAAAAAAGTTAAAGTCCATAAATGGCGGATCCGTTTTTTCCAATGCATTTTTTCATTGTGATCAAAATCCTGATCAGGATTCAAATGTAATCCGTTTTCCCACGTTTTTCCGGATCCGGCAGGCAGTTCCGGTGTCGGAATTGAACGCCGGATTAAAACAACGCTAGTGTAAAAGTAGCCTAACTTTTAACCAAGCTTCAATTGGTCTTCAATGGTCATCGGACCTCCCCTAAGCTGTGTCACTGTATTGGCCTTTTCTATCTGCCCACCTGATCTTTCATCATCTCTCCAGAAGTGATGAAAGGTGCTACATAAAAAAGAGAACTGCTTCTCAGTATAGATCAGTGTTGCTTTCTAAACTTCCAATGTGTTATGACGATCATACAAATATACAGATCTTGTAAGTGGCCTAATCTTTACCTAGTTTTTCATATCCTACAAGAATATTTTCTACGTGTAATGCATGACATTCAGAGGACACTGTAGGATATTTAATTAGGGTACTTCCACTTTCCGGCATTGAGTTCAGTCACAGGAGCTCAATACTAGAAAAAAACTGATCAGTTTTACCCTAATGCATTCTGTTGGGCATTTTCATACGTATACAATATTATCTAATGACATTATAATCAAAATGAATGCTCATCTCATTGCCTTTAAGAATAGGATCAGCTTGAACCAAAGTTATATTATGTGGCTGAGGAAGCCAAGATGAGTTCATGGCAAGTTCAGTCTATATAAAAAAATATATATATAATTGGGAACATAAATGGACATTGTATTTAAAAAGTTAGTGCTACAGATATGAGACCATCTGTTAAGGAGTAAGCCAACTCCCTGAAACATGTCTGTCTGGAGGGGACGTGGTTACTTAATAAGGACTCATGTCCTTGGAGCACACCTGCTGTATGAGCTTCAATTTATATATACATAATTATATTATATATATATATATATATATCTCTGTATGGTATATTTAGTTTACAACATATGTTAATCAATAATTCATATGATGTGTTATCTATGTGTAACAATGTATCGATTTATATATATGTCATACTATGTATTTACCATTTAGAAGGTACAGAAACAACTCAGTAAGTTTAAGTTAATTGGATTTCAAAACAATAGTTATTCATGGGAGTACATAAGTGAAATCTACAAGTTCCGATGCCCAGCATCAAAGCCGCTACATAAAATTTTCATCAAGTCAACCCATATTTCAAAAGATAAGAGAAGACAGTCAACTCCAACTAGTCCAGGATATAGGTAATTAAAAGTGTAAGGAAAATACCTTCCTCAGTGATTTATGGTAGATAGGTCAAAAAGTTCATGTGAAAGTATTATTAGATATTTAATTTTAATGCTTAAAAAGTTGTTATATTCACCTACAGTACCGCAGTGCCATCTGGAGGCAGATGGGCAACATTATATTATTTCATTATTTGTCCTATGCCATATTAGGAGTTGAAATAACGTCATGAGGTTATTAGCATACGAATACACCCACCCTACCTGATTGGGAATCCCTAATCTAAAGGGGATGATTCTTAGATAAGGGGGAAAATAATTATTTGTGTGCGGAGTAGAAGGGGAGAGCGATCAAGAGAAAGAGAGAGGGAGGAGAGGAGAAGTTGAGGTCTATCAAGATGGAAGCCATAATGAGATGCGCTATGATGGACCACCCAGCTTTCCTAGGAGCAGAAGTGAGATTCCTGCTAGGACTTGGTAAGAGACACAGAAAATGATATTTCATTTTATTAAGACTAATTTGATAGTGTGGGTGAAATTATACCATCTAGATTGGCGAATAAATAAATGATTAAATAAATTGATCATCTCCATATTGAGATGTAGTCTTAGGATATTGTGAGGCTTCATTCTACCTGCAGAAGAATCTAGACTCATAATCTAGCAAAGCATTAAATGATTGCTTTTATATATATATATTGATATTGATAGAACATTCTTCGCCAAGCTAAGTGATGGATTCCCACCGGAAAGACGTCAAGTCCTTCCCATTTTAAGATCCTAGATCCCTGTTATTTGTCTTAATAGTCTTACCAAAGTTATATCCTTGGATGGATTTGCCCATCTTGAAGTCATGTGATGTGTAGTTGGTTAGGGGGGGCAGAATGTATTTAGCATTCTATAATGATGTCTAGGATTAGACATGCCCATCCTGATATCATGAGGTTTTCTCTGAACAGAAGTAATGCGTATAACTTATGTTCATACTTTGATATCCTAACCTAATAATATCTTGGTTATAATGTGACAAGTTATTTCCACTCACATGTATTGTTAAGCTTGTAATGCTTTATGTTAACGCTATATATATTCATTTGCATGTATCATTGTGTTTATTTACTTATATATGTTTATAATCTTGTAACCTATAAATCTGCATATTTTTATAATACCTGTGTATTATTGTATAATGCAGAACTACATTTTATCATTAACGTCATCTCACGTCAAAAAGAACCTTTTTATCTGAGGAAATAGTCGGACTCAGATGTGAATTGTATCAATTAGGTTGTCTACAATTCACCAGGTCATGATTTTAAGAATTTATGACAAATTTTATAAATGTTATTTTTTTATGATTAATTATTTTATGACCATAATTAATAATTCTTAATTGAATTATTACCACCCGACAATTCTGAATGGAGAACATTATGTTCAGGATGCATCAGTTCAGTCCCTCTTACGTTTTTTGGACGGAGAAAATACCGCAGCATGCTGCAGCTTTCTCTCCGGCCAAAAATACTGAACATTTGCCGGAATGCCGGATCCGGCATTAATTTACAGGGTGGGCCATTTATATGGATACACCTTAATAAAATGGGAATGGTTGGTGATATTAACTTCCTGTTTGTGGCACATTAGTATATGTGAGGGGGAAAACTTTTCAAGATGGGTGGTGACCATGGTGGCCATTTTGAAGTCGGCCATTTTGAATCCAACTTTTGTTTTTTCAATAGGAAGAGGGTCATGTGACACATCAAACTTATTGGGAATTTCACAAGAAAAACAATGGTGTGCTTGGTTTTAACGTAACTTTATTCTTTCATGAGTTATTTACAAGTTTCTGACCACTTATAAAATGTGTCTAATGTGCTGCCCATTGTGTTGGATTGTCAATGCAACCCTCTTCTCCCACTCTTCACTCACCGATAGCAACACCGCAGGAGAAATGCTAGCACAGGCTTCCAGTATCCGTAGTTTCAGGTGCTGCACATCTCGTATCTTCACAGCATAGACAATTGCCTTCAGATGACCCCAAAGATAAAAGTCTAATGGGGTCAGATCGGGAGACCTTGGGGGCCATTCAACTGGCCCACGACGACCAATCCACTTTCCAGGAAACTGTTCATCTAGGAATGCTCGGACCTGACACCCATAATGTGGTGGTGGGTGCACCATCTTGCTGGAAAAACTCAGGGAACGTGCCAGCTTCAGTGCATAAAGAGGGAAACACATCATCATGTAGCAATTTCGCATATCCAGTGACCCCCTTAGACTTTTATCTTTGGGGTCATCTGAAGGCAATTGTCTATGCTGTGAAGATACGAGATGTGCAGCACCTGAAACTATGGATACTGGAAGCCTGTTCTAGCATTTCTCCTGCGGTGTTGCTATCAGTGTGTGAAAAGTGGGAGAAGAGGGTTGCATTGACAATCCAACACAATGGGCAGCACATTGAACACATTTTATAAGTGGCCAGAAACTTGTAAATAACTCATGAATGAATAAAGTTACGTTAAAACCAAGCACACCATTGTTTTTCTTGTGAAATTCCCAATAAGTTTGATGTGTCACATGACCCTCTTCCTATTGAAAAAAACAAAAGTTGGATTCAAAATGGCAGACTTAAAAATGGCCGCCATGGTCACCACCCATCTTGAAAAGTTTCCCCCCTCACATATACTAATGTTCCACAAACAGGAAGTTAATATCACCAACCATTCCCATTTTTATTAAGGTGTATCCAAATAAATGGCCCACCCTGTACATTGAAGTGTATTAGTGCCGGTTCCGGCATTAAGTGTTCTGGCAAAACGGATTCGGCTTTCCGGTCCATGCATATGCAGACCTTTAAAAATTCAAAAAAAATTCAAATGAATACCGGATCGGTTTTTCCGGATGACACCGGAGAGATGGAACTGCCTGCTGGAATCCTCTGCCACAGGTGTGAAAGTACCCTAAGCTAAAAGTGCCAGAAATGTGGCTCTATTTGCTCCAAAACACTGATGTACACGCTCGCTCTGCACGATATTACTGCACTTGCTTTAAGATGCTTTTTGCCCCTCACTAGACAATAAGGGATGGTTTTGAGGAGGGGCGTGCAATGATGAATTAAAAGTTACATTTTAACCTATTGGGCGCAGGACCACTACAATCTCTTTGAAGATCCTCTATACCTGAGGTCCAGGGGAGGATCCCTGCTGCCCTACATTGGCCATGGACTCTCTATACACCATTTGTCTCTGGTTGAGTTGTATTATTTTTATTTTTTTGCTCTAGGTTTAAATTATTAGACAGGATTAGTAAATCTGCACCTATTATGCTCTTCTACTGCCATAATAAAAGGTCAGTAATAGGAAAGTAATGGAAACTGAGTACATCAGCCTATCTGTAGAATAATACCTATACTAGCACCCAAAAAGGCAGCCCTGCACATGGTTCCTAGAAATGTGGTCACAAACAATGGCATTGTGCCACCAGGATACCGAGCAGCCCATTCATTAATCATTTCCTCAGAAAACCAAGCTGGAGCAGTCACAAAGTTCAAATCAAGTTCCAGTCACTGGCGGCCTTTGTAATGAGAGTTTTTATACTTTACCTCACATTAATATTTTTGCCATGCCATATACTACACAAGATCTACAGCTTTTGGAATAAACATCTAGGACACAAACTACCCAAGTCCAGACTTTCTGCACTGGTCTCCATGGCTAGAACACCTCTAGAACACATGGTCACAATTTAGGTGCCTTGAATTCTATGCATCATTCATGTTTCAGAACAATAAAGCATAACAATGTTGTCGTAAAACAGAAAACCTTATATGGGAGAGGCATCTTGGAATTTGATAGGTTAGTAAAAAAAAAAAAATCAAAAAGGGTCAGAATGGCATAAAAAACAAAAACTGTCGTAGTCACTGAATCTTCGCTGCTCCCATTCAGACACTTCCCAGGTCTCTACTCCAGGTTTCCACTTCCTGGTCCCTCCTGACAAACAGGATATGACTATTCAGCCAATCGGAGATTGATCAATTGGTGAGTATCAATTCTTTGTTTTTTGTCTTATGCCAGCTTGACAGCTTTTTATTTATTTTTTACAGGTAGGACAACCCTTTAATACAAAGCTCCTTGTGAAGGAGAAAAAAAGGCCCCGCTCCCATGTGATTTTACAGTAAAGCTAAGTAGGACCATAGGAAACTCCCAAAATATGACTGTGAATTTTAAGGTTATGAAAAATGCCACTTATTTCCAATATGAAGTCAATTAGTTAAATTCTGTTTGTGCAGTACAGACATTATAACCAAATATATAGGCTTTAGGCTTCATGGGCACGCAAATCATGTCCGATTCTAGTCCGTATTTCAGGCGAGAATAGTCCATTCTGTCGATGAGAGTGAGAAAAATGTGGAATGCACATGGACGGTATCCGGATTAGGCAGATCAAAATATGCACACAGTTGTGTGCATGAGGCCTTAGGATTAGAATGAATCTCATACGGTTGCCACAGAGCCTTTCTCAAGCATAAACCATAAGTGTAATACAAGGTATAAATAGACAAACATGATTAGAGGGTGGAGCAATCAATCAACATAATCGTTATAATATAAATATATAAAAAAAGTGAATACAATGTGATATAACATGATACAGTGTATAGCAATAATTATAAAACGCATGATTACATGTGAATTACAAAAGTTGATGATAATAAAGTGCAAACAATGAATAAAATCCATAAATGACACCAATACATGTCAGCTGCTGTGTGTCATGAGAGATATATATACACTGCTCAAAAAAATAAAGGGAACACTTAAACAACACAATGTAACTCCAAGTCAATCACACTTCTGTGAAATCAAACTGTCCACATAGGAAGCAACACTGAGTGACAATCAATTTCACATGCTGTTGTGCAAATGGGATAGACAACAGGTGGAAATTATAGGCAATTAGCAAGACACCCCCCAATAAAGGAGTGGTTCTGCAGGTGGTAACCACAGACCACTTCTCAGTTCCTATGCTTCCTGGATGATGTTTTGGTCACTTTTGAATGCTGGCGGTGCTTTCACTCTAGTGGTAGCATGAGACGGAGTCTAGAACCCACACAAGTGGCTCAGGTAGTGCAGCTTATCCAGGATGGCACATCAATGCGAGCTGTGGCAAGAAGGTTTGCTGTGTCTGTCAGCTTAGTGTCCAGAGCATGGAGGCACTACCAGGAGACAGACCAGTACATCAGGAGACGTGGAGGAGGCCGTAGGAGGGCAACAACCCAGCAGCAGGACCGCTACCTCTGCCTTTGTGCAAGGAGGAACAGGAGGAGCACTGCCAGAGCCCTGCAAAATGACCTCCAGCAGGCCACAAATGTGCATGTGTCTGCTCAAACGGTCAGAAACAGACTCCATGAGGGTGATATGAGGGCCTGACATCCACAGGTGGGGGTTGTGCTTACAGCCCAACACCGTGCAGGACGTTTGGCATTTGCCAGAGAACACCAAGATTGGCAAATTCCCCACTGGCGCCCTGTGCTCTTCACAGATGAAAGCAGGTTCACACTGAGCACATGTGACAGATGTGACAGAGTCTGGAGACGCCGTGGAGAACGTTCTGCTGCCTGAAACATCCTCCAGCATGACCGGTTTGGCATTGGGTCAGTAATGGTGTGGGGTGGCATTTCTTTGGAGGGCCACACAGCCCTCCATGTGCTCGCCAGAAGTAGCCTGACTGCCATTAGGTACCGAGATGAGATCCTCAGACCCCTTGTGAGACCATATGCTGGTGCGGTTGGCCCTGGGTTCCTCCTAATGCAAGACAATGCTAGACCTCATGTGGCTGGAGTGTGTCAGCAGTTCCTGCAAGACAAAGGCATTGATGCTATGGACTGGCCCGCCCGTTCCCCAGACCTGAATCCAATTGAGCACATCTGGGACATCATGTCTCGCTCTATCCACCAACGTCACGTTGCACCACAGACTGTCCAGGAGTTGGCAGATGCTTTAGTCCAGGTCTGGGAGGAGATCCCTCAGGAGACCGTCCGCCATCTCATCAGGAGCATGCACAGGCGTTGTAGGGAGGTCATACAGGCAAGTGGAGGCCACACACACTACTGAGACTAATTTTGACTTGTTTTAAGGACATTACATCAAAGTTGGATCAGCCTGTAGTGTGTTTTTCCACTTTAATTTTGAGTGTGACTCCAAATCCAGACCTCCATGGGTTAAAAAATTTGATTTCCATTTTTTTATTTTTGTGTGATTTGGTTGTCAGCACATTCAACTATGTAAAGAACAAAGTATTTCAGAAGAATATTTAATTAATTCAGATCTAGGATGTGTTATTTTTGTGTTCCCTTTATTTTTTTGAGCAGTGTATATACACATACATATACACACACACACTCCCCATCATGGAAGCATTGACCCTGCTTCTAGGGGAGCAATACGCCAGTCAGTATACAACATGCTTCGAGGCCACCTGCATTACTTTTTTACTTGCAGCAAACACTTTGTACAGCTCCAAGCCCCTAGAGAACTGGATGATGCAAGTTCCTACCTGTAGAGTTATAATGTCTTGGCGGGTGAAAGGTTCATCAGTCAGTAGGTCTTTGTAACTCTTCGCTTTAATATTTAATTGTTCTACAGCCTGGGTGGGAAAATGTCGTATTTAATTTTATTGCAAGGGTTGAACACATAAACAAACCGATGGGTCTATTAAAGCAAATTGTCTGAAGTCTAATTTTACAAGCGTGTAATATTGCACTGTGCAAAGAGACACCTTGATCTCAGTGCAGAAGTTGTACATTACCTACCATACAGGGTAGGTGTCTGCAGTTACTTACCTCATGGCAGAAGACATTTCCTGTCTTGCTAATGGCCACAATGTGGGAATTATTGGTAAATACAGAGAATAGCACTGGGCAGTGATACTTCCCTATAATAGAAAAGATCTTAGAATAATAATATGTATTACATTAGTATAACACAAAACATGTCACTTTACAGAAACGATGATGGAGTTAGGCTGGATTGTGCCTGTGGTCCAGCCCTCCTCTGGGCTTTCCATTGGCAGTACAGTGATCCCTCAGGACACAATATTTTCAGGATACAATGGTCTTATTTGGCCCATCGTAAGTTGAAACCAGACTCCACATACAATGCCTCAGACTCAGATCCAACCAATCAAGGCCACTTCTCTGGTAAAAAAAAGCTGTATTCGTTGCTAATTATCAGCTATTCCTGACTGCTATATGTAAGGACTTTGTTTATCTGTACTAGTTATCTGCTTATTTTTCTTAAATCATCATTTTCTCTCATCTTGGATGACATTTTGGGGCTTTGGAACCGATTACTCAACTTACAATGGTTTCAACATACAATGGTCGTCCTGGAACCAATGAATATTGTAACTTGAGGGACTTCTGTATATATGTTTGAATTCCCAAAAACTGCATTCAAACATATGACGGCAACAGGTACATTCACTTCAGTGAGACAAACCTCACCTCTGGGCCCTGTTAAACCTGCTTGCTGTGCCCAACAGAATGAGTGGCAGACTGCGCTATCCTGTCCAGCAAATCAGACAGGAATTCAAACCTATATCCTCAACTGAAAGCCCAGTGAGGGGCTACACACAGCTTGAACCCAGCCGCAGAGTAGTCTGAACTAACACAAGTCCTTCATGTAACATCTCAATGGATTGGAGGTCACCACCTGTAGGTCCCTGGTAGATGAAGCTGCAAGATGTAATAGTGGAAGCAGGCTTTTTCAACACAAAGAATATTTCAAAGAAGCTTCTTTTCTTACATTCAGTGCATTAAAATATTTTTTTCTAAATGAACTTAAATCTTGAGCAACCCCTTCAAGTCTTAAAAGGGTTGTCCAAAACTGAAAAAATGCAGACTCAACTTTTTACAGCATCCAGGTTCCAGAACTTTGCTCATGTCCACAGTGGAAGTGGTGGGGTGCGGCATAGCCATATGTGACCACTGCCAGCACATACATGGCCTCAACAATGATGTGTATGTGGACGTCACGTGCTGACGTCAACGCTAAGGCTATTGACTGGCATCAGTCATGTTGATGTATACAGCACATCACCACTTCTGGTCCAGCAGGGAAGGGAGCCACAGCACAGGAACACTGAAAAGGTGAGATCCCTCTTTAAAAAGGTGGCCAGACCACATTTACATTTTTTTCAGTGTTGGAGAACTTATTGTCACAGCATACTTTTCCCCTGACAGAACAGCACTGGTGGTGGACACCAGGTTCCTAAATACAAAACATAGCAGTTATTGTATATGAAATATCTGCACCCAATCACATATGTCTCAGGAGGATATATCTTACAGTATTCTAATTATGATTTGTGCCCTGGTGGCGGGACTGTGGGAGCTCACATAGGCCGGTGCTTTTTCCTATAGTGTGCAAGCATGACCATCACTGATGGTCTACAGGGTGGTCATAACCATGGAAACGAGCAGTGTATAATGTGATGGAAAAATGAATCCAGCCAGCAACGGAAGCAATATGGACAATCACAATACATTAGTAAGTGCCTTGAATTAACTTTCTCTACATAATACATGCTATTTGCTGAAGTGAGACAGCCCATTTAAGAATTAAAATGTTAATAATTACATGAAAGAGGTAGGAAACAAAACAAGCGCAGGTGTTCTATGTATAATAACCCACGGACTCTGTCTGGTAGTCTGAGCATATGCAAATCCACTGCAGACAGGTAAAACCATCATCTAAGTTAACCCTTGAGATAAATATGTGACTAAGGGCTCGTTCACACAAACGTATTTTGCGTTCCGTATACGGAACCACTCTGTGTGCTGTCCGCATCCGTTGCTCTGTTCCGTGGCCTCGCAAAAATTATGAGTCCTGTCCTATTCTTGTCCGTTTTGCGGACAAGAATAGGCATTTCTATAATGGGACTCCTGTTCCGTTCGGCAAAATGCGGAAGGCACACGGGCGTGTGAACAAGCCCTAAAAAGAATAAAGTCATATGAAGAGCCCAAAGTTTATAATACAGCTATGGCCAAACACTGTATTCATACATGCATCATTATACCAAGGTATGCCCTGCTGAAACAGGCACATTAAAGACAACTTACCTTCCTGATTCTTGGCAAAGTTCAGCTTAATAAGGGCTTTGGCTTCCAGTTTCTGCATAAAAGAATAGTAATAATAAGGAATGACTGTGGCCTAGTTAAGTGCAAAAGTCAATGGTCTATAATATCCACCTTTACCTTTTTTATTTTTTATTGCCCCAATGCATCTAAAATGAGAATTAAGGCAACTCTTCAATAGGTTGTAAATAAAAAAATATTTTAAAAAAGGCTACCATTTGTGTCTCCATGGTAACAGACAACAAACTCTGTGTAGTCTGATCCTGCGGTCATTATCTCTGCTATCTTTAACCTACCAAATGTACTTTTTCATGATGTGGGGGACATATTGAAGGAAATATAAACGTCAAGATTAGACTACACGGATTTGTTGTACGTTACCGTGGAGACATAATTTGCGCAGGAGCTTCAGAAACAAAATCTGAAGTGACCTAACCAAAGTTGCTTTATTTTTCATTTTAGAGGCATCGAGACAAAAACATCATATTGATGCATACTATAGGGGAAGCCTGGGCAGATAGCAGTCAGCCAAACTATTATTCAGCAGCCAGCTATCTAATGTCTACCTAGAACCTGTTTTCTCTTGTATTACAACACCGCTCCTTTTACATTCCCCAGTGCTATCATCCATAACCAGCTATGTAACACAGCCAGGTCTGGCACGACAAGCTGTAATAGGTTAACTAATATTAACAATAACTGTATTTCTCATGAGTTTGGTTTTATTGCTGCCCATCTGGCAGGAGGCAAGTTAACTAATGGTAGGGTGGAGAGTCTGTGACCTACTTTCTAAGAAGGGGTTGGTGACTATTCCCTGTAGGGGGTATGCATGACATGTTACTTTTTAGTACACATAGACAGCAGGCCAAAATAGATACTAAATATACTATACCGTCAGAATTTAGAAAAGGGAATGCTCATGCCTGAAATGTGACTCCGTACAGTAATGGATACCTTGTCGAATATCATTCAACTAAGGACACACCTGGCGTAACCATGGCTTAAGTCACATTTCAACATAGCTCAGACTAGGAGGTTGTGACACGGGCCACATACCTGTGGGGCATGAATGAAGCATTTACTGCCTTTTCTCTATGAAGTCTGACTTGTGCACACATGCTTATGCACGCTAATAGAATGCCAGATATCCAAAGCATGCAGAAGGTCAGGGTGGAACGCATAATTATATGGGTGCATATTAATATACCTGTAATATAATATGCCAAAAACTGCTTGAAAAACCAGAATCTTGGATGACCGAATAGGAGGAAACCATATAGGAATCCGGATTAAACAAATAAAGTGGAAGTGTCATACACAGGACAGTATATAATGTAATACAGTGGAAATCAATAGGGGTTAGTAACATTTATTTCGGGGATTTTACCATCTAACTTTTTGACATCTATTAAGATGATGATCTGTTATTGTGTGGCTTTTATTGTGAGACACCTCAAAAGCCTGTTACTTACTATTAATCCCCATTAAAGCTTACCAAAAAAGTTTGCATAATGGCTTTGCTTCTTTGTACAATAATAACTGTAAAGAAGCAATTATGTTTGGGCTTCCCTAATGTTATTTCACTTTTCAGCTGCACAGCTAGATACATTTCACTCAGAAGCAGTCTCCATTCTGCCAGCACTGTACTGCTATGATATACTTTTATTTACTTCCCACTATGTTAGTTTGCAGCTCCAGAGCTCACAAAACAGATAAGGAGGGGGAAATCACACTTACAGAAAGGCAATAGGATCATGTGATGTTCAAAAGCAGTGTATAGGCAGTTCTTTTATCAAATTCAGGATCTCAGCTAGCTCTGACAAGCCAGCACTTACTCTCTGCCGTCTAGTGAGTCTCTGTTACCAGGGACGGATCTTGCCTGACAACAGGCAGTGGACTGCAACTTAGGTGGAGGTGAGACCCTTAGTGGTCATGACTTTACAGCTTTTTTTTTCAGGTGGAGGCAGGCATGAAGTGATTAAAAGAAGTGATTTAGCAATTTGCAAGGGTAAACTATTCTCTAATAAATGAAATGAACTTGTGTTAAAGATTCTTAAAAACACCTCAAATAAATGAGATGGGAAAGACTCAACTGGTGGTACCTAAAATGATGAAGAAAGTGAAAAGGAAGCATGAAATGAACCATGACTGCCACTGCATGGTTGTAAACAACATTCCTGGAGATAAAGTGCAATCATTAACCTACTGATCCAGATACTGCCTCTCCACAACTTCCTTCAACTCTAGAAGAAAACAAGTGCCTTATAAACATATTACTTCTGTTCGATGTCAGCCGATTCACCCTTTCACCACCATTATGATCTGTCAGTGAATTAACATGTTAAGTGCTAAAAGTAGCTCTCGAAACAGATCCTAAGCTGCACTTCACAGCCATCTATCACCATCTAGTGTTGAAATTTGGAATTGAATAAAGAATGTTTGGGACGTTTATATTGTTGTTTGACCTCTGTTGGCCGTTTATATTACAAAGAGTACATAGGCTACATGATTTACAGGCTAGCTCATTTCAATCCAATATAGCACATCCGAAGCATCTAGTATTCACCAAGACAGATCTGCACTGCTGACACCGACTCTGTCCTTGAATGGCCCTCTTCTGTCTGTCTCAGTAGAAGAAATCTGTCACATGTAGAGGATTCTCCATCCTCCATTACTACAAGCATCCACGGATTGGTCGTGCGGCATGCCAAAAAAATAAAAAAACCTGGCTCATGTGTCCCTCCTTTCAACTTACAAATGTTGGAAAGTATGTTGTGGTCTTTACAATGGGATAGCTATATGGAAATGCTATATGTATTAGTCAGTACCTGAATTAAACGGGTTGTGCAAGAATGGTGGGCAAACCCCTCCCCACTTAGCAGGACACATACAGGGACGATGACTTACATGCTTCTCGATGCTGGCTCCCCACTCCTCCTTAAGGCCAGAGATGCTCGGGAATGTTTACAGCAAGGGAGCCCAGAGGAGCATCTCAAGCCCGGAGGAGAAGAAGCAGGTAGCCAGTGCCGGGAAGCATGCGAGTAATCTTCTCTTTACAGGTCCTGCCAAGTTTGGGGCAGAGGTGTTTCTCATAAACCGTCCCATTCTTGCACAACCCCTTAAGGCCTCTTTCACGTATTAGCAATCCGTATATGGTACGTATTTTGTGTACAGGAATCCGCTGTTAATGAATAGAGCTACCGACCAGATTGTGAGCCCCATGGGAGACAGCAAGCAATGATAATGTCTGTAAAGCACTGCGGAATATGTCAGCGCTATATAAGTAAAATAAATAATCAGGGATGGATGAATGAATGAATGAATGAATGGTGTCTGGGCCGCTTGACCTGCTTCTCTATGAGATCACTATGCTGGCACTGAGGGGAGGGAAAGGGAGCAGGGAAGCTACTGAGCATTTTAGTCTACCACCGAATACAGGAGAAGGTGGACCAGAAAGCAGGGGACGCTACCAGAAAAAAAAAACTGAAATGAACATAAAACACAGAACAATTTTTTGCATGTATATTGCAATGATACTTCATTTGAAATGCTTTAATTGTATTGTAATATTTTCCGTGGGATTAGCCCTTCAAAAAGTGGCTGTCCACTTGATACAGTGGGTGCAGAGCTTCAAATGATCCAACATAGTCCAACATGGGCGGACAAGCCATAGACCCTACAGGGAAATTTCCCAGTGGGCCGATGTCCAGAGGGCCGCCATCCAGGTACATAAAGATCTGATGCTTTCGGCATTAGTTAATGTAGGACCATCGGCGGCAGGTGCCCTCCTGAATTGTATTGCCAAAACTCGTCAATGCAGTCCACCCCTAGACTACAAGGTCAGTAATCAACCACAACTAAAAGGAGCAGCACTCTAGTTCCAGCCAAGCATAGTATTTATTCGCCCATAATTTACAATGCAACTTTGCAGACCTGCAATGGAAAATGGAGTCTTGAAATTTCATTGAGAAACTGAAATGTCACATTGTAAACTATGCATAAATCCTATACGTGGCTGGCAGGTACTGGGGTGCTGCTTCATTGCTTTGTTATATAAGTATAAGCAAGTGTTTTTCAGGGATCTCAAATTAGGGCCTTATTCACATGTAAGCAGCTTGCTCTTCATGCCCTCCACTGACCGCACACAAAACCAGTGAATTCAGGCATTCAATTATTTCTGGTGGACTATTGGCCGGCAGAAAAGCTGTGGGGCCTACATTACTTTGTTCCTTTATCCAGGCCAATCATGTCCATTAGGCTACATTCACACGACCATATGTGTTTTGCGGTCCGCAAATTGCGGATGCACAAAAAACAAACAAACAAAAAAAAAAAACGGATGGCAAAACGGACAAGAATAGGACATGTTCTATTTTTTTTTTGCAGGGCTATGGAACAGATATATGGATGCGGATAGCACACTGTGGGCTGTCCGCTTTTTTGTGGACCCATTGAAATAAATGGGTCTGCTTCCTATCCGCAAAAAAAAAACGGCAAGACACGGAAACAAAATACGTTTGTGTGAATGTAGCCTTGAACTGTACAGGTCTGTGGAATCCACAGATATCTAAAACATGGCATCCGTGTTCAGTCCATTTTTCACCAATCATTTGCTCTGGAATGATGATCTGGAAATAGCCTTTTCAGTCTAGCAGTGCTGGGACAAACAGAGAGACACACGGAGGGCAATGAACACTCAAAGAACTAAAACAGATGTGTGAATAAAACTTAATAGTTCTGGTGACTACAGATTACAGGGGGAATTTATTAAAGCAGCTCTGTCACCAGGATTAACAATATTAAAACCAGCCATACTGCCTGTAGGGCTCATCATGATAATTAAAGGGGTTATCCAAGAGTATAAAGTGTCCCCCGCCATGTGCCGGGTCCCCCACATGGAATATACTTACTCCATGGCGCTCCTGGTCCCCGCACTGCTGCTTCTCCCCGTACACTGATGAAAACAGCCGGTGTCGGGGGGGAGCAGCCAATGGCAGGCGGGGCCGAGCCTCGATAGCTTCGCGGGTGATGCTAGGTAGGCTCGTCCCCGTCCGCCATTGGCTGCTCCCCGCCCTTCCCGACAACGGATGTTTTCAATCCTGCACGGGGAGAAGTAGCAGCGGCGGTGAGGGGAGCAGGGTGCGGGGTAAGTATATTCTATGTGGGGGGCCCGGCACATAGGGGGACACTTTATACTCTTGGATAAACCTTTAAAAAACAATACCTTAGAGATAACGGTGTTTTAACTCATGCGCAAATGAGAAGTTTGAGCACCAGGAGGCGGGGCTGAATATTCTAAGCACTGCTTTGTAACCTGTGCTCTGCACACTCCCCTCCCCTTGATTGACAGGGCTAGACATCAGGCTGAGGGCAGAGCTGAGTCCTAGCATCTACATATCATATACTCTATGTACTATAGCTTCACCAGACTGAGATCTGCTCAGAAATCTAATCTACATATGACTGCTTTATTCACAGGCACAATGTATGATTATACAGACACCAGTAATATGTGTTGACTTATGAGCATAGAAAAAACAAGCTTCTCTATGTGGTAATGTTCTAGCTTGTGGCAAGTGGATGGTTTTGTATGTACAGATCCCAGGTTTAAATGAAATAAGTGTCCATGAAACCTATGCCAGCATGGAACTGGGAAGAGTTCCTGGTGAAAGTATTGTTAAATTTGTTGTGCTTGCACAGACCTTGTCCACTTTTTTCCCCAAGAAAAACAGCAAGCACAGTGTAAGAGGGGGGGGGGGGCACAAATTTTTGTACAAAACAGGAATTGCACCTACATTTTTGACTTTTTTTTACAGTCTGGAGCATTTATAAATTGCCTCCATGTGACACTGTGAATGTAGTTCTAGGCATTACTCAGTGTCCTACAGGTACTGCCACCACTACATATTTATTTTTTTAATCAGGATTCCTCTAACTTATTGCCTCTGCTTAGTCATCTGAACTTTCCAGAAACACTTACCTGTCCATGGGGCGAGTTTAGCACTGGTGTTCAATACAAGAATTAAAGTGGCTGTGCCGCCCTCTCCATTCACTTTTATTGGCTGAGCAAGCACAACTCCCATAGAGGTAAATGGAGAGAGATATGCACATGGAGCCTCACCTCACTCTGGGTTCAGGGGAGATGGGTGCAGGTCTCAGATATGCCATAAACCTCTACAATTGAAATACCCCTATATAGCTGGTTCCCTTGCTTTTCATTACTTAACAACTGATTTTAATAACAGAATGCAAAAAGGAAAACAAGCATCTGATTAGTACACTCACCTCTCCTGTGCTGGGGTTAGTGCCAAATTTCTTTATCCATGGAACAATGCTTCTACAAAAAAAAAAAAACTTTTAGGCTGGGTCCACACTTGAGCGTATTTGATATGCGCGTTTAACGCGCATTTTTGAGCGTGTTTTTGTCCATAGTCAACGCGCGTTTGTGTGATTGACAGCAGTGTCCTATGGCCGCAAACGCGCGACAAAACTCCCCAAAGAAGCTCAAGAACTTTTTTGAGCGTAGGGCATTTTTCAGCGCGTTCAAACGCGCTGTAAAACGCTCAAGTGAGAACCAGGGCCATAGGGAAGCATTGGTTTTCATGTGTTGAGCGTTTTACAGCGCGTTTGAATGCGCTGTAAAACGCTCAAGTGTGAACCCAGCCTTAGGGAGTAGCTTGTTGGGAAAAGAGTGTGGCTTAAGGTGTGCCAAATTTTGGAGCCAGATTCTGGTGTAAAGCAAGCCAACTAATAGCTGGTGTATAGTTAGACTAGACAGTGTAAAGGTATATACAATTACACACACACACACACACACACGTATCAAAGCCCCCTCTGCATACTTCAGCACATGTGACCTCCATGTGGGCCTCCATGCATCAAATCTGCAAATGCATCTTCACTGCTTCAATTAAAAACAGAAACCACAATGCAGATGTGAACAGAATTTAAAGGGGTTGTTCACCTTTTGGGGGTGTTTAGGCAGACCCCCCTCCTGTCCAGAACTGCAAAGGGAAGTATACTTAGGGTACTTTCACACTAGCGTTTTTCTTTTCTGGCATTGAGTTCCGTCCTAGGGGCTCAATACCGGGAAAAAAAACTGATCAGTTTTACCCTAAATGCATTCTGAATGGAGAGCATTCCGTTCAGGATGCATCAGTTCAGTCCCTCTTATGTTTTTTTGGCAGGAGAAAATACTGCAGCATGCGGTAGTTTTCTCTCCGGCCAAAAATCCTGAACACTTGCCGGAATGCCGGATCCGGCATTAATTTCCATTGAAATGCATTAATGCGGATTCGGCCCCAAAGTGTTACGGCAAAAACGGATCTGGATTTCCGGTCTGCGCAGGACCTTTAAAAATGCAAAAAAATAAAATAAAAAATACCAGATCCGTTTTTCCGGTTGACACTGGAGAGACGGATCCAGTAGTTCAATGCATTTGTCAGACGGATGCGCATCCGGATCCGTCTGACAAATGCCATCCGTTTGCGTCCGGATTGCCGGAATCTGCATGGCAACGGAACTGCCTGCAGGAATCCTCTGCCGCAAGTGTGAAAGTACCCTTAAGTTCTCCCTGCTGTTGGGTCCCAGCTCCTTTGCCCCCCCCTTCAGCCCCGTTGAGCTCAGGTCACCCCCTATCAACATCTGTTTTGATTCCCCACTTGCATCACACCAATTGGTCACCACTACTGCCAGTGATTGGCTGCAGTAGCGTGAAAGCAGATGTTGACAGCAAGAGATTGAAGGAACAGGGACCCAGTGGCCAGGAGAAGCCAAGTATGCTTCCCTTTACAGTCCTGGCCAGGAGGGTGAACAACCCTTTAAGATGTTCATTCCCATTAGATGAAAACAATTTTGATGGGAGTGTCTGTTCTGATCTAATGTGTATGGGTGTCCTAACTCTATCATGATGCAATTGTCGGGAAAAAGAAGCTTAGAGAATCTTTAAATCCTTATGGGAGATAAGTTGAAGCCAGAGATGTTTGGAGAAGGCACATGGAAATGATTGAGATTAGAAGAGAAGGCACTTGCTGGGAAGGTAACAGTCTATTCCCGATAATTGCTTGCTCAGCCGTCACTTCTAAATGCGTCATTGGTCAGAAATATTGTGACTGATTTAAAAGGGGTTGTGCAGCCTGTTTTTATTGATAACCTGTCCTCGGGATAGGTAAATATCTGATCGACAGGTGTCCCCCCCCCCATGCCAATGCTGATTCTTCTTAATTACACTACGCGTCATTTCCCCTGTGCAGCGGTGGTGTAGTGCAATTACAAGTACTCGCTCTATTCAGCACTTCGTTCGCTGAGGCTGCTGCCGCGACACCACGCGGGCGCGAGATTACGGCGCACCATCGGTGATGAGAGGAGTGCATAATTAGCAGTGGGGCGGCGCTGGGCTACGAGATAAGGGGCGCGGCTGGGCACAAACGGCCGGAGGGACAGCCCCTTGGGCACGCTAGTAAGGTAATTAGCATATTAATAAAACCGATTTTTATCCAAAATGAAAAGGACAGGTGGGGGTAAAACTAGTATATTTTTAATTAGATAATGGAGACTGAGAGGATGATTTGAACAGCTCCATATTAAAAATCTTGATGACAGAATCCCTTTAATGCAAGGGTGCTGATTAATCCATGAATACACAATGGGTAAAAACTGGAAAATTATATATTCTGGTACATTATAATACAGTGTAATATTATATGTATGTCTGCAATGGAGCAGACTGTGTGGAACGCGCAGAAATATTTTGTTTGGAGAAATTTCACAGTTCTCACTAAGTTCTTTTTTTCTTTTATTGTTAATGGGCAGTCTATAGGACAATCCTAAGCAATGTTCTACCATGTTACCTTTGTGGTCTGGCTAAACGACAGACCGCAAAGGTGGCATGCACAACCCTTTCGGACCACACTGTTAGATTTTACCAATCCCATACTACTTCAGAAATGACATACTGAAAGTATTTGGCATGAATGTCTGATATTTTCCTGATAGATGGGAATCCTGGAGGTAGAACAGGCACCCTTACAATCCCACTCTCCCCAGTTCATACTCCAGAAAGTAATATACGTGTCTCCAGGGGCACTGATTGTGTACCCCTGCTGTAAAGTGACCATAACTTAGATGGTCAGACTGGTAAATCTACATCTAACAATCACGTCAGGACCAGTGCCAATGAAATTAATGTACATTCCCTGCAATGTTACATGTGCTCTTAATAAGCCCACCTCCAGAAAAATCCCATCATATAATCCTAGTCTAATCATATAATGCTAGCAAAGAAGTTGTCTTTCTTTAAAATGGGTATTCCAGATGCATGAAGTTATTCCCTAGCCACATAAGGGGATAACTATTAGATCAGTTGGGGTCCAAGTTAACCAGGTGGGACCCACACTGATGATGAGAGCAGGGGGATCATACCCCAAAATGAATGGAGAGGATGGTTTAGCATGCAACCTGCATCTCCATTCAGTCTCTATGGGACTGATGGATACAGCATAGCGCTGTACTCGGCCATCCCACAGGAAATAAATTGAACACCAGTGTACATGCCGCTCCATTTTAAAATAGCCCCTGCGCCCCCCCCCCCCCCCCCCCACGTCTCATTATTAGCATGGGTCCCAGCAGTTGGACCGCCACTGATCTAATAGTTATTCCCTATCCACTAGATAGTTCATTGTCTATAACCAGAATAAGTTTGCATTGACAATGTAATAAACCCTCCAAATACATGCATGTACTTACAGCAAATCAAACACAATTCCATCCGGGGTGCACACAGGATACTCAAAGGGCTGTAAAGACAAACTGAAGCCAAGTTTTCAAATCAGTAACAGGAAGACCAAATAACTTTTTGGTGTGATCCGACTAAAATATCTTCAGAACTGTACTGTCAAATGTTCAAACTAAACTTCAATACACGACTGGAATATATCAAATATCAAGCATTTTATTGCATGTAGAGAAGGTAACGGCACAAGAAATTGGATTTTTGTACTCACTGCAAGAGCCGTTTCTCGTTCAATTCATTGGGGGACACAGCACTATGGGTATACGCACAGCTACCACTAGAGGCGACACTAGATACCAAAAAGGTTGGATCCGCCCAGGTGGGCTATACCCTCTCCACAGACACTAGGCTAATCAGTTTGTACCAATAGCAGTAGGAGAGAGAGAGAAACAAAAGCAAAGAACCAACATGTCCTGGACCGGGGAAGAAAGAAGAGCAGCAGCCCGATGACAGAAAGAAAATGAAAACAAAGGGTGGCATCTGTGTCCCCCAATGAATTTAACAAGAAACTGATTTTACGGCGAGTACAAAAATCCAATTTTCTCGTTAATGTCATTGGGGACACAGCACCATGGGACGTCCCAAAGCAGTCCCCGAGGGTGGGAAGAAAATGTCATGCAAAAAGTTGGGCGCACAGGTGCGGGAGAACCATGTGACCCAACAGGACCAGGAGAGGCCATAGCACAAAATGGTAGATAGAAAACTAAGGAAGTGAGCCGAGAGGCTCCAGGAGCAGGAAGAGTCCAAAGAAAAAACATTATGGGAGACCGCCAGGATCCCAAGGACAAGTGCCTGGGAAAAAAGGCCATATGCAAGAAGGGAACAAGGGGAAAAACACTGCTCCACCCAAGGTGGGAAAAATAAGAAGCTAGAGAATAGGGAGCAGGGCTAGATGTCCTGCGCGAGAACCAAGAGTTGGGCATTTGGGCAGGCAAGCAGTCCAATAACTCCACCATGGATTGGGAGGGTAGGGACAGATTCCCTATGGCCTGGGACAGGGAAGAGACGCATTCAGGAGGAGCCTACGCAGAAAGGGGGGGCAGTGCACAAACAGGGTCAGGCTGACCGCATGCCAACTTTCTACAGCAATGAGCACATGGAAAATACGTGGCGACCCAGAAGGTGGGCTGGGAATGGAAGCTGGAAAAAAAGAAAAAAACAAACAGTCAGCTGGAGGCTGTCCTACAGGACCCCAGGTGCTGTGTCCCTGAAGGGATGCTGCAGCAGCCGCAGAAGCGTGCAGGAAGGCTGTATGGGATGATCCTCGATGCTGGCAAGATGGAGGCCCTGAAGACGGAGTTAAGTAAAAACTTCGCCCACGTGCTTGAATGAGATGAGGGGGGTGGGGGGGAAAGACCCCTCCCAAAAGCCGAGAGGATCGGCGAGGGGCCAGGAAAAAAGCCTGGGAAACCAGAAGGGGCGGGAGAGGATGCGGCCTAGTCAAGGTAAAGGCCGGGGCCTCGATTAATGAAGCGGCCGGAAAAAGTGAGCTGTCAGAGGGACAGACTCGCGGGAAACCGGGGGCCGGAGAAGCGACGCTCAGGGAGGGGAAAAACGGGGCAAAAGGCGCACCTGGGACCCGAGGACAGGCCAGAGAAGATGCGGCCTAGTCCCGGCAGAAGCCGGGGACTAAGGTAGAAGCGAAGGCCGGGGAGGGGCATGGGTGGCCAGGGAGGAGAAGGGTTTCCCAGGCCCCTGGAATAAAGTGAAACCTACCCCCTGGCCAAAGGAGGGGAACTAACCCGAGACCCCATGGGACAGGCACGCAGGGGGTAATACTTACCGTCCGGCGTCTTCAGGCGCCGCAGGATCACCCCTTCGGCAAACTCTCACTTACGTGTGATTACCAGCATGCCACTGCGGATGCAGTAATGGGGGACTGGGTGACCGGCAAAGTACTCAACGTATGGGCCCACAGGGGGTGCAACTAAAGTGGTTATCCACGATGGAGCCCCATCCTGCAGCAGGCAGAGACCTACAGACGAAAAGAAAAAGGAATAAAATAAAATAAAAAAGCAAGACCTGCAAAAAAACAGCAGGTCATGCCTGCCTCCTACAGACACTAGACTAAAACTGATTAGCTTAGTGTGTGTGGAGAGGGTATAGCCCACCTGGGCGGAGCCAACCTTTTTGATATCTAGTGTTGCCTCCTAGTGGTAGCTAGGCGTATACCCATGGTGCTGTGTCCCCCAATGACATTAACGAGAAAGCTCTTTTTAGATGTACTACTAACTCCTGCACAAAGAAACAAAAATAATTTCATGACTTTGGTTTGCTAAGTTAGGAGTTATGTGCAAGATCTTCTGCAGTGTGACTAAGGCCGACGCTACACGGTCACATGTGTCACACAACAGCAAGTCTCAAGAAGTCCGACAAACGCACATGGAGGAGGTCTCCCCGCCCACTATTGGGACAGGGAACAGAGAGGTTAAAAGTTACCCCCACCCCACATACACCAGTGTTTTTTAAATTATCACCCAATAATGGATATCTACTGAAACCCCTTTAACAAATAATAGTGAAATAACAACCTTAAAGGGAAATTGGGGAGGGAACTCCAGGTGCGGTCATGTTGGACTCTTGGAAATACAATTACCGGTAAAACTAATTCTTACTTTCCAGGACGTCCTCCATGACAGCACCACATGGAGTAATACCAGATTAATATACAGACTTAGGGAGGGACTACGGCTTGGAGAACTTTCTGTCCAAACCTCTGGTCATGGTTTCCCACAATATCTAATCTATAGTGTTTGCAAAAGGTTGGAGAATTTGACCACGTAGCCGCCTTGCAAATCTGGTCAAGAGAGGCTTCTGCGTGTCCTGGCCACGAAGCTGCAACTGCTCTGGTGGAATGGACTCTGATATCTTGAGGACAGGATATTCCATGCAACTGGTAGGATTCCCCAATTGTCGTTTTTATCCACCCGGCTAACGTTGTCTTAGAAGTTTTCTTGCCCTTGTTTCGGCTGGCAAATTGTATGAACAGATTAGCGTCCTGCCTAAATCCACTGGTAGCTTCTAAATAGATCAGAAGAGAACACCTGACATCTAACAAGTGGAAGCTTTTTTTCCCTGTCATTTTTTGGATCCGCATAAAAGGTAGGCAATATAATTTCCTGATTTAGGTGGAACGTAGAAACTACCTTTGGTAAGAAGGTTGGATTTAGCCTGAGGATGACCCTATCATTTAAAATTTTAAGGTAAGGTTTTAGGGTGGTTAAAGGGAGTCTGTCACCACATTTGGACATTATAGACTGCTTACATAGCGTTCTGGCATAACTTTAGATGAATCAAATGGTAGCTTTGTTGCGTTCTTCTGCGGTTCACCTCCGGCAAAAACAGGCTTTTATTCATATGTAAATGAGGGCTCGCAAGAGCCCAGGGGCGGCGTTAACTTCTTTGGAGCCCAGGCTGATCATTCTCTTTTGCCAAGATCCCCACCCCAGCCTCTGTCCGCCCTTCTCTTCCCTTGCGTCCTCCTCTCCCAGCGAAATCCCACGCCTACGCTCTGCCTTGCTTGGCCGGGGCATGCGCACTGCGATGCCCACTGTGGGCACGGCATCACGGTAGCTACTGCACATGCTCCAGCCAAGCCGTGCCCACAGTGGGCATCGCAGTGCGCATGCCCCTGCCAAGCGAGGCAGAGCATAGGCGCGGGATTTCGCTGGGAGAGGAGGACGACGCAAGGGAAGAGAAGGGCGGGCAGAGGCTGGGTGGAGGGGATATTAACAAAAGAGGATGAGCAGCCTCCAAAGAAGTTAACGCTGCCCCTGGGCTCTTGCAAGCCCTCATTTACATATTAATAAAAGCCAGTTTTTGCCACAGGTGAACCGCAGAAGAATGCAACAAAAGTACCATTTGATTCATCTAAAGTTCTGCCAGAAAGCTATGTATGCAGTCTATAATGTCCAAATGTGGTGACAGACTCCCTTTAGAGCTTGAATTTCACCTAACCTGCGGGCCGATGGTATCGCCACTAGAAAGGCAGTTTTTTTGGGATATATGTTTCAAAGAGCCATCTTGCATAGGTTCACAGGGTTCCTTTATTAAGCCATTGAGAGCTATAGTTAGGTCCCAAGGTGGGACTGAGGATTTCAGAGTTGGCCTGATCCGTGTGGTTGCTTTTATAAACCTGCTTAACCATCTATTTTCTGCCAGAGAATAATTTAGAAACCAACTCAAGGCTGCCATCTGGACTTTTAGGGTGCTTGGTCTAAGACCCCTATCAAAGCCATCTTGTAGAAAGTTTAGGATTTCCCCCAAATCCGGAAGCAGCAGATTTCAGTTTCTCAATGCTATCCATGAATAGAATTTTTTCCAAATTTTATTATAGATGGCAGCAGTTACTTGTTTATGGCCTTTTTGAAGGGTTGATATTACATTGTCCGAAACCCCTTGTAATTTTAATAAGTCCCTTTCAGAAGCCACGCTGTTAACTTTAGCCTGCCTATTTCCGGGTTCCAAATTGGACCCTGAGTCAGCAGATCTGATCTCAGGGGGAAGCGTTATCGGATCTTCCAAGGCCAATGAGGTTAGGACAGGAAACCACGCTTGTTTCGGCCAGAACGGGGCTATTAAAATTACATTTGATGACCCCATCCTGATTTTCCTCAGAATAGCCTGAATTAGAGGGAAGAGGGGAAAAGCATAGGCCAGCTTCCTATGCCATCTCTGGGACAAGGCGTCTACCGCCATCAGATGGTCTGCTGGGTCCCGGGAGAAGGCGGCATTTGTTTGAGTATTTTTCCGTGTGGCATAAAGGTCTCTTTCGGGATCTCCCCACTTCGTTGTCAAATCCAGGAAAACATGTTTGTCTAGGGACCACTCGCTTAGGTCTAGGTAATGCCTGCTGAGAAAATCTGCCGACTGATTTTTTGACCCATTTAGGTGCACCACTGAAATTGATAGGATTTTTCCCTCTGCCCAATAAAAAATCCTGCTGGAGAGACTCTGAAGTAGAGGGTATCTTGTTTCCCTGGTGTTTGATAAACACCACCGTCGTCATGTTGTCCAACAAAATTCTTATGTGCTGACCCAGCAGAAGATCCTGACCCTGCTGCAGAGTCTCCCAAACTGCTCGGAGTTCTCAGTATTTTGAGGATTTCCCTTTTATCCCTGCTGACTGGCATATTTTCCCCCATCCCTGCTGACTGGCATCTGTTGTTACAACAATATAGAGGCTTGGGTTCCAGGGAAATCCTTTTGACAGGTTGTCCATATTTTTCCACCATTCCAAAGATTTCCGAGCGTCGTCTTTGATGAGAATTTTTTGATTTAGGGATTGATGGTTCCCATCCCAAACAGAGAGGATAATCTTCTGAAGCGATCTTGAGTGAAACTGGCTCCATGGCACTGTCATGATACAAGCTGCCATCAGGCCTAGGACACTCATTGCCTCTCTGATCGTCCAAATGGATTTCTTCTGAAAATTCCTATTTTTTCTATTATATTTTCCTGTCTTTTCACTGGAAGAAAGGACTTTTGCAATGTCGAATCTAGTACAATTCCTAAGAAAATTTTCCTGGTATCGGGTGTTAGATCTGATTTTCCCCAATTTAGGATCCAACCTAGGTCTTATAGGAGAGAAATCACAGTCTGAGTATTAGGGATCGACCGATTATCGGAAGTACCGATATTATCGGCCGATATTCAGGATGTTGTACATTATCGGTATCGGCATCTAACCTTGCTGATATACCGAAAATGCGTATAAAGCGAATACTAGTGAGCGCTTCCATTATGGAAGCGCGCACTAGTATGCATCGGGTGCCGGGAGCAGGGAAGAAACGCAGCAATTGCTTCCGATACTCACCTTCCCTGGTCTTCTTTGATGGGGCCTGCGCTGCACTGCCCTGACCCCGTACAGCGTCAGGACGTAGTCCGCGCACTATGACCTGACTCTGCACGCTGTGAGGTAACAGTGGAGCGCAGGCTGGAGAACACGGGGGAGCGAGGCGCCAGACCCGGAGATGAAGAGGAGCCGCGGTGCAGGAGAGGTGAGGAGTTTTTTTATTTTATTCATCTGAGGTCTGATAGGGGTTAATAATGGTCTGATCTGAGGTCTGATAGGGGGTTAATAATGGTCTGATCTGAGGTCTGATAGGGGTTAAAAAAAGTCAGTGAGGAGGGGGGGATGGGGGGTAAATTCGCATTTGGCACTAGTATATTATAAATGTAAATTATAAATTTACTACCAACTAAAGGCTTTATTAATTTACATTTATAATATACCAGTGCCAAATGCCAATTTCCACCACCTCAGTGACTACCAACTAATATATTTATTATGAGATATAAAATATCCGTATAAATTATCGGCTATCTGCCTGAAAGTTCACAGATTATTGGTACGTTATTAAAAAAAAAAAAAAAAAAAAAAAAAAAAAAAAATAATACTGGTCGATCCCCACTGAGTATGATCAACTAACATCTGTACTGAGTCTTCCATCAGAGTTGTATTTTCTCCATACCAGGTCAGCAAATATTTTTGTTCAGGAATTGAATAGCTCCTGAGGGCAACAGCCTCAAAAGTGTCACTGGGCATGTGCCGAGCCCAGTAACGTCTTCTTATCGCTGTTGCCCTCAGGAGCTATTGGATTGCACAGGCGGTACTGCGCCTGCACGAGATTTCCAGCAGACGAAATGAAGATTCCAGGTGCGTAGCTTGAATAAATTAGTTCACGTAGCGGAGGGGGCGCCGCCGTTGAACTAGGCTGTGGGACGATAGTTCATAACGAGGAGGCGTGCTTGGGTTCTAAATTAAGGCGGGCTAGGCACTGCAGGGGGGCGTTACTGGGATCAAAGGGTGATAAATAACGCCCCTCTGGGCACCTTCGGGGTTTGTTTGCATAATACAAAAATCGCTTTTTGAACAAAATGAAACCATGAAGAGAAGAAAGAAGACCACTGCAGGAAATAAGGTATTTTATTAAACATGGCAATGATGACAGCTTAATATGGTCAAACCAGGTGACAGATTCCCTTTAAGCCTGCAAACACTTCGTCCTGAACGGATCTTTTTTTATTGTTCGTCTATGTCCATAGTTTCCTGAATGGCAGTGAGAAGAGAGTCCATTTCATCTGATAAGAAGCAGTATTTCCGCTGCTCATCATAGGACATGGAGGGTAAAGAATCTTTCTTCTTCATCTCCTTAGTCCGACTGAGTATATTGTACATCCATATTCTCTGAGTCGGAATCTAAAAGCTCTCTAGGTCACTTAGCTCTCGGGGTATGACCGGTATTTGGAGGGGGCACAAGGGATGTCACAGATGCTTTTACTTCTTCCCTTTTAATTGCTTTAAGGTCCGTTAAGAGAGAATGCGGTTTTCATTATTTTATTGATACAATCCGCGCATAATTTTTTTGCGCATGTATCTTGAAGCCTTTTGTTGCAGGTAGCAAATTTTTTAGGCTCCACCTTATGAGTAGTCTCTTTGTCCCCCTAGGAAACATGACAAGCAATTTTTTTTTTTATCAAGTCTAGTTTTCTACTCACATGACCATGGACAGGAGGCTCTGGGGATTGCTCTCTCCTAATAGGGCCCTCCTGTTGCCGCGATGCTCCTCCTCTTCCTTTCCGGGACTCATCCTAAGAGAGTCAACCGGATAGGACACGAGGCCGGTAAGCCAGGGCTCAAGAGTCCGACACCATGAAAAACGCTGTAGAGCACCGCCATCTTGTTTCCAGGCACCTTGTGTGGAGCGCACTTGCGTTCCAGCCGCTGGAGGAACCCACTATGGGTGCTTCCATCTTACTTCCGGCTGCCCTTACCCTGGCGGAAGTGACGTCAGACACGCGGCACTCCTGACTCGTGCGGCCCTTAGCGAGATGAAGAGGACCAAGCCTGGAGCCCAGAGCCCCACTGGGGTTGCGGCTACCGATCCCCCCCGCCCGCGGCCGTATATTCCGACCTTGAAGTCAGCCACTTTGCCGTCAGGTCAGTACCGGAAGGGCTGGGGAAGCTAAGGGACCCCCAGTTTAGGAGGTCTTAGCTGGGCGTAAAGAGAAGGAAGGAGAGGTACATGCCCCCCGATCCCAGCCTCCGCCCTGGTCCAAAAATTCTAGAGACCCCATCTCTCCCCCGTCCATTATTGGGACAGGAAAAACACTGGAGTATGTGGGGTGGGGGGAATTTTAAACCTCTCTCTGTTTCCTGTCCCAATAGTGGGCGGGGAGACATCCTCCATGTGGTGCTGTCATGGAGGACGTCCTGGAAAGTGTTTTAAGAGCTGTGATTTGGATATATCACCCTCTAGTGATAGTATGACAAGAAGAACGAACAAGTGGATTGTTTTTTAATTGCCCACAATTCACAAAACATACTGAAAGTGGCCCCCAAGGGGCGGAGCCTAGCGGCGCATGGAGTAGGACGCATGCCGCACTAGCTCCGGCAAGTATCCTGTCTATAATACCTAAAACGGTGGAGATATATCCTTACAACACCTGAAGGAGAGGGGGACATAGCCAGCAAGCGGTCCGGTGCTGAGAAAAATCATTATGCCTGCAAAGAGAGGCAAAACGCCGAGCCGGCAGGACAGAGAGGCAAGATCCCAAGATGGCGCTGAGGAGGAAGAGTGGCCTGATCTGAGGGCGGCGGTGAGTCAGGGAGCGGCAGCGCGGCTGGAGCGCTTCGCTCACAAGTCACACCAGTCCCCCAGTCAGGTATGGGGAGAAGGAGAGGACACCCTGGCACAAGTGGAGGAAGGCTTAGGGGAGCAAGATGGCCCCTGTAATGACGACCAGCAATTCCCAGCTCAGCATGAGGGGGGGGCGAGTGTCAGCGGGTGCAGCACTGAGAAGTGCCTGCCAGTGATTAATGCCCCTGAGCCCACCTTGAAAGATGTAATGGCAGCTATTGCTTGCTGCAACGCCACCCTCCAGAACATGAATATTAATATTGGAAGTCTAAAAGCGGACATGTCCATTATCCGTCATGACCTGCATAAAGTGGCTGAACGCACCTCAGAGGTAGAGAGGAGGGTCTCGGATCTGGAAGATGGGGCTGTTACCCTACAGAGAGAGAGCCGGGCTGCGTCAAAGGATATAGCGGCACTCTATGCTAAAACAGACGACCTAGAAAACCGCTCTCGCCGCAACAATATAAGGCTGGTGGGCATTCCTGAGAAATCTGAGGGCCCAGAGGCTACTGATTTTATTGAAAAATGGCTTGCGGAAAAATTCCGTGATAGAGGACTCTCTGCACTTTATGCTGTGGAACGAGCACATAGGGTCCCCACCAGGCCTTTGCCGCCAGGACGTCCGCCACGTCCAATACTGGCCAAAATCCTGCACTATCGAGACAGAGACACTATACTGAGGGCCGCAAGGTCTCATCCTGATTTAAAAATTAATGGAGTTCAGGTGTCACTGTTCCCTGACTATTCGTCGGATGTACAGAAAAAAAGAGCTCGCTTTGTGGAGATTAAACGGAGGCTGAGAGATTTGCAAGTACAGTACTCCATGATGTTCCCGGCCAGGCTCAGGGTGGTGGCGTTTGGATCCGCGGTGTTCTTTGAGGACTCGGACGCTGCGGTCAAGTGGCTGGATCAAAATGAGCGTCGCCTTAGGATTCCATCAACAGACACCTGAGACTGTTGGACATTCCTGCTCCTGATTGAAGTTCTGATGTCCACTGGACCGTCCACCCACCGTTGTGGACATTTTCTTTTTTCTTTAGCCGGTTGCTGAAGAAATTTTGTGGGTAGAGCATACGCCCGAGGCTGCTCCCCACCTTTCTAATGTGCCTGCGTACGGTACCGTGCTGGATGCTGTGCTGCTTCAGGCGCTGTTGGGCCAGGTTCACAATGTTGGCCCCAAGTTCATTACTGAATCTAATTATGCTGTATATGTTCATTGCCTGGGGAGGGATAGTTGGGTGGGGGGAGGGAGGGGGGATGGGAATAGCGGGGGTTATTATCGTTAAAGGTGCTTATGATGGCAATTCTAAAATGCTGAAACGTACAGTCCTGGTATATTTTGTCCGGGGGGGAAAAAAAGAAGAGATGGGAGTCTGTAATCTGGTATTTAACATTGTTTTTCCCTGCGGCTGCTGGGAGGTGGAAAGTTGTAGATCTCAAATGTACTTTTATATATGTATGCATTCTTATGGGACCTGTTACGAGAATACTTAGCTGGAATGTGAGGGGAATGGCGGATGCTACAAAGAGACACGGTCTGTTCCGTTACCTGTCTAGATATCAGCCGGCAATAATATGCTTGCAAGAAACGCATATGACCAAACAATCTATACATGTCATGCAAAAGCCGTGGTTGGGTTATTCGGTGCATTCCGTCTTCTCCTCGCATTCCAGGGGGGTTAGTATCCTAGTTCATAAGAATATCATATTTGAATGCCTGAGGGTATGTGTGGATGAAGAGGGAAGGTTTATAGGAATGCATTGTGTGGTCCAAGGGATGAGAATGGTGTTAGCAACAATCTATATACCCCCACCATTTTCCTCGGTGCCTTTAAGGAAGCTTATAGAATTCATGGCAGAGTTTCCTGAACTTCCAATGTTAATAGTGGGAGATTTTAATAATGTGCTTGACAGTTCGCTTGATAGATGCCAGATCACACCTAGTGGTAGTAGTACGGGTGAAACCTCGTTTGCAAAAATACTGAGGGAAGTAGGTCTGATGGATGTATGGAGAGAGACCCACCCCCTGGACAGGAAGTACTCGTGTTGCTCCTCGACATATGGCTCCCTGTCGCGTATAGACCTAGGTCTGGTAAATGCTCATATGTTCCCATTTGTACAGACCTCAGAGTATCTTTCTAGGACCCTATCTGACCATTCCTTATTTAGCATCGCCCTTGATATCTCTGTGACAGCCAGGCCGGGGGTTAGATACTGGCGACTTAATGCCTTTTGGTTAAAACTGATGGGGGACCCGTCCGATATGCTTCAATCCCTTAGGGAATATTTTTGTATAAACGAAGGGACTGCGTCTTCGTTAGTCGTCTGGGATGCGATGAAGGCCTTCCTCAGAGGATCCTTTATTAAAACAGTCAGTCGGATTAAATCTAAATCTAGAGAGCTTGATCGACAGAAACATGACAATATGAAGATAGCGGAGGAAGCTTTTGTGTTAAATCCTTCTATCATGACAAGCAATACCTTGAAGACTAGGCAGGAGGAGTTGAGGTGTCACCTTTTGGAGGTAGCAGAGAGGAAACGACTGTTTTACAAACAGCAATTTTTTACTGAAGGTGAGAGTGTAGGCCATATGCTCTCTGTTATCGCAAAAGCGCAGCAAGGATCACAATGTATATCTGGCCTGTTGGATGCTGGCGGCGTCCTCAGGCGTGATACGGATAACATTCTGAATATACTAAATAATTTTTATTCCTCTCTGTATGCTTCCAGGGTGACATGCTCAGATGAGGAGATCGACACCTTTTTGGCCACTTTAGATCTTCCTAAGCTTTCTAGGGAAGACAGTATGCGGTTAGAGGAGCCGATTGAGCTAGAAGAATTGAAGGCGGCATTGGCTGCTATGGCTAATGACAAGGCTCCGGGTTTGGATGGGCTTCCGGCGGAAGTTTATAAGTCCTTTGCGGAAGTGTTGCTCCCGGAACTTCTGAAGGTATTCAATTGTTCCAAGGAGAGGGGGGAGCTTCCTCCGTCTATGCAGGAGGCGGTAATAGTAGTCATTCCTAAACCGGACAAGGATCACTCTCTCCCTGACTCATATAGACCGATATCGTTACTCTCCACTGATGTTAAGTTGCTTGCAAAGGTCTTGGCCATGCGTCTGTCTAAAGTGATTCTGTCTATCATACACTCTGACCAGACTGGCTTCATGCCTCAGAAATCAACGTCAATTAATATTAGAAGAGTGTTTGCCAGTATTCAACTTCCAGCTGATAATGTTGGAGATAGAGCTATCCTTTCATTAGATGCGGCCAAGGCCTTTGACAGCATTGAGTGGCGATTCCTGTGGAGAGTTATGGCATATATGGGATTTGGAGATGAGTATATATCCTGGGTTCGGGTGCTCTACTCTAAGCCCGAAGCATGTATCAGGGCGAATGGAGGGGTGTCCCCCAAGTTCTGTCTGGGTCGGGGTACTAGACAGGGGTGCCCGCTGTCGCCTCTGCTATTTGCAGTTGCGATTGAGCCATTAGCCGCAGCAATTCGTAAATCAATGGACATCCGGGGGTTCCAATATGGGACAGTTAATAATAAAGTGGCGATGTATGCAGATGACACCTTGCTTTTTCTGGGAGATACTGGTCCATCGTTGGAAGCGGCTATGAAAATCATTGATTGCTTCGGGGATCTGTCGGGTCTGACTATTAACTGGAGTAAGTCGGCGATTATGCTGCTCGACGGGCAAGTGCAATCACAGACAGTGAGAGATAGAAATATTCCATGTGTAGCGACCTTTAAGTATTTGGGTATTCATATATCTCCGAAAATCCGAGACTTTGGGCGCCTTAATTTTGACCCGTTGGTTATCAAATTTCGTAATAAGACTAAGGCATGGTGTAAACTATATCTGTCGGTGGCGGGAAGAGCTAATCTCATTAAAATGGTGTTGATGCCCCAGCTACTCTATGTTCTACATAACTCCCCGGTCTGGCTGTCAAAATCCAAATTTGTTCCTATCAATGCTACTTTCAGGGAGCTCATATGGCGGAAGGGGCAACCGAGAATTAAGCTTGAAACGTTGCAATATCCTAAAACAAAAGGGGGCCTTGCAGTCCCAAACCCCTGGGTGTACTTCCTGGCTGCACAAAGCCAACATTTTAAGGGGTGGATGGAACTGGAGTCAAGTGAGATGTCGTGTCAGTTGTTTAAACATTGCTTGTCTTCTAATGACCTAATGATGATCCTGGAGACTAGGGGGGCTGGAAAGAGTGGTCCGATGGGCGATTTGGGACACTTGATGCAGTCCGTATGGAATAAGGTCAAGCTCCTGAGGGGGGTTTTCGGCAATACAGAATATACTCCCCACTGTGGGGCAATCCTGTGCTGCCGGAATTCCTCTCCCTGTCTGAGTTTGGGGCATGGAAAAGGAAGGGTATTCTGAGGTTGGGCCATCTTTTGGAGGAAAAGAAGTTCATGTCATTTGCCAGATTTCAAGAGAAGTATGATCTGCCTAGAACTCACTTTTATAAGTACCTTCAGGTGAGACATGCATACAACTCCACATTTAAAGGTACGACTGTGGTGGCTGGGAGAGATGCTGCACTGCACCAGATTCTGTCCAGGGGGACGAGGAGAGGTATGATTTCCTGTATATACAAGTTGCTGCTTGAGAAGTTTCTAATGTCACATCCGCTTACGGCTAAAAGTAAATGGGAGAAAGATGTTGGCGAATTAACTGATGACCAATGGTCTGACATACTGGAGGCGATACCTCTCTCTTCGTTGAGTGAAGGACGTAAACTCTCGCAACTGTTTATTGTCCATAGGGTCTACAAAACACCGGTTTTTTTGTTTCGTATAGGGTTCAGACCCACGGATGAATGTCCAAGATGTTCTGTGGTGTCTGCAGATCTGTTGCATATGATGTGGACGTGTGAGAGGTTAGGGAGATACTGGGAGTTGGTACGTCAGACAATACAGGATGTATACAAGGTACGAATACCCTCTGACCCGAAAGTGTGTGTGTTAGGATATGTCTCTGAATTGGCCACTGGGCAGGTGCATAAAATAGCTATAGGGAGAATGTTATATGTCGCTAGGAAGTTAATAGCCTTACATTGGATACAGACAGCGCCGCCAATCCTAGGCGAATTCCTAAGTGCGGTTGACACAATGCTAAGTTATGAACGGATGGTGTACCAGAAGCGTGGATGTCCAGCGAAATTTGAAAAACTGTGGGATCCATGGCTGTCGTTTCGATGTCTGAATAGAAATGTTTAAAAATGTGCCTTTGTATTTTGTAGGTTAGGGTGGGGTGGGATTGGAACTGGATTAATACACATAATTTGGTGCCCTTTTTGTTATTAGTCCTATGGACAATATGTCTCTATGTCATCCTTGTATGTATTGTGGAAAAACGTGTATTTACACTGTAAAATGTTCAATAAAAATGATCTGATTTAAAAAAAAAAAGAAAGTGGCCCCCAATCACATCTAGGCATCTTTGGATACTGTTGGAAAAAATGTCCTGCTTTTTCCGACAAGATGGAGCACCATGCCGCACTTCAGGGAACTCACTGGTGCGGGTTCATGAACTGTGAGCAAGGGGTTATGGCTGCCACGTTCTGCAGACTTTGCTACATGCCATTTTTATCTGTGGGGAAATGTAAACCAGAAAGTGTCCGCTAACAAGCCACATCCCCTGGATGAGCTCACGGAGAGCATCACAAACCCCATCCGCAGCATCACAAGCCGTATCCGCCGACATAATCCGACCTGCTGTATAGATGTGAACGGGGACCATTTTCAGCATCTTGTGACTTGTGGGTAATTAAAAAAATATATAAAATCCACTTCCTCATTCATCCTGTCATACTATCACTGGAGGCCGGCTACTTTATTATGGGCCACCCTGTATAATGATAAACCCTTACGTTCACAAACATTTTTATTAATGCCCCAAAAAGTATAAAATAATAATGATAATCTTTATTCATATAGCACCCACATATTCCATGGCACTTTATAATCATTTTACATTAAAATGAAATAATTTTGCAACAGACCATACTTAAAAATGTCCTACTGTTTAGCTTCTACACCTCCTCTGCAGACCAAGAGTCTCCATGGTAACAGGGAACTAATACATTTTGCGTAGCATAATCCTGCATTCTTGCAGTCTCACACTTTTTCCCACCTATTCTGTGTTAACGTACATTTGGTATTGGAGAACAGGGGGTTGCTTGATGTCAGTTACCATGGAAACACATAGCCTGTACAGGAGCTGCAGAAACCAAACAGTAGAACATCTTTAATTAAGTCCTTTTGCAAAGTTGCCTCATTTTATGCATTAACAAAATAAATCAATAAATAAAAAGTGGACAAATCCAGAATCACCGTTTCATGAAAACTTACGGTTATCTGGTTACATCAAGTTACCCTCTAGGCAACTGCTTGGACCTCACTTTTCATGAAACAGGGAGGCCGCACCCTGTGGTTAGGGGATAACTTGATATAACCAAAATATCCCTTTAATAAATAAAAAAATTTAAAAAATATTAAATTTGCATTTGTATTCAATTGCAGCTTGGTCAATATTTTAATTTCTTTCCAAGGTTAAAGGGGTTCTGCAGTTTTTTTAAACTGAAGATCTATCCTCTGGATAGATCATCAGCATCCGATCGGCGGGATCAGACACCCGGGACCCCTGCCGATCAGCTGTTTGAGAAGGCGCTGGCAGTAGTGCCGCGGCCTTCTTGCTGTTTACCGCTGGCCCAGTGACGTCACGACTTGTATCAATGGCCTGGGCAGGGCTAAGCTCCATTCATGTGAACAGAGCTTAGCCCAGGCCATTGATACTAGTGCAGTCACTGTTCCAGCGGTAAACAGCGAGAAGGCCACGGCACTACTGCCAGCGCTGCTGCCTTCTCAAACAGCTGAACGGCAGGGGTCCCGGGTGTCGGACCCCTCCGATCGGATGCTGATGATCTATCCAGAGGATAGATCTTCAGTTTAAAAAAACTGCAGAACCCCTTTAAATGGTCACTAACTTTTCACACAACTTTGCATAAATCAATAGTACAAGCGACCACAAGCAACTCTGTAATATGGTTTATCAGTGTGCAATTAGTGCAATCTAGTTCTCCTGTTTTCAGAAGTCAGAAATAACAAACCTGCAGTGATCAAATGGTAAGCGTCTGAAGTTTGACTTCGGAATATCTGCGCAACAAAAAAGAAAATCTGTAATGTCTGCGTGAACGTAATATGCATCCCACTGCCCGAAAACCATCACATGCTGTCAAGTGTACACATTTTACTACAGGTCCAAGTCTAAAGACTATGATGGTAATATCTAAAAAGTCAGTAATGCTGGAGTCTGCATTGGCGTACTTTTATCAAACGTCTCAAGTTGCTTTGATGCATCAACCTAACACTTCTGTCTAGAAATGCAAAGTCCCTCCAGTTGGGGCCGGGTGGTGTAGAAAACTGGAGTAGCAACGTTTCTGCGACTTTTTAAAAAAAGTCTCAGTAATAGTTAAAAGCAGCTCTGTGACCAGGATCAACCCTATTAAACCAGACATACTGCCTGGTAGGGTTCATCATGCTGATTAAAACAATGCTTTCTTTTGTCTGTCTGCTAAACAGCTGCAGAGATATCTGCGTTTTTTACTCATACGCAAATGAGAAGTTTGAGCACTAGGAGACGGGGCTGAATCCTTTGAGCACTGCTTTGTAACACCCCCTGTGCTCTGCACACTCCCTCCTCCACTTGATTGACAGGGCTAGACATGCTGAGGGCAGAGCTGAGTCCTAGCATTTACATATCATACACTATGTACTATAGCTTCACCACAACTGAGATCTGCTCAGAAAGCTGATATACATAAGACTGCTTTATTCACAGGCACAATGTATGATTATACAGACACTAGTAATATATGTTGGCTTATAAGCATAGAAAAAAATGCTTCCGAGTGGTAATCCTATATCCTGGCAGTAAGTACTTGGTTTTGTGTACAGAGATCCCAGGTTTGAATCACAGCTCTGCCTCTCAGCATGTCTAGCAAGGGGAGTGCAGAGCACAGGGGCTGTTACAAAGCAGTGCTCAAAGGATTCAGGAAGGCCTCCTGGTGCTCGAACCTCTAATTTGCATATGAATAAAATTGCAGATATCTCTGTAGCTGTTTAGCATACAGACAAAAAAAAAAAGAAAAAAGTATGGTTTTAATCAGCATGATGAGCCCTACCAGGCAGTATACCTGGTTTAATAGGGTTGATTCTAGTAACAGAACTGCCTTAACAGTGTCCATTTTCCACCCGCTTTTCAAAACTCGAGTGGTGTAAAAAAAAAAGCAAAATGTCACAAATTTTTGAACAATTGTACCCAAAAAGTGACAAAACCCTATTGAGAGACTTTTTGAAGTCAGAATTCTGGAGTGCAGGACATAATAAACTCTGCCCTATATAGAACACAATAACGAACTATGGCTACTTATTGGCCCCGTCCCAAAAGATCATACCTGCTTTCTTTCCTCCGTAGAAGTTGGTGTACTCTGCACAGGTGATGTACCTGAAAAAAAACCCAGCAGAATTACACCTTAGCAAAGAAGAGAGAACGATAATGTAATACATAACCAAGTGCAGTGATGCCAATCGGGATCTGTCCTTCGACATAACCATATGAGAGATTGTTTTTTTTGCGGGATGTGTATTTTTTTGATGGCCCAAATTTGCCATCTAAGGGGTTATAATCTATGAGAGTGCATCACTGTGTTTGGGAGGCATAGCTGTGTGTGTGTGTGTGTGTGTGTGTGTGTGTGTGTGTGTGTGTGTGTGTGTGTGTGTGTGGTCACTTAAAGGGGCTATCTGGGAAATATAGATGACCTATCCTCAGGATAGGTCATCAATATCAGATCAGCGTGAGTCCGACTCCCGGGATCTGTTAGAAGAGGCCGCGGCGCTCACGTAGAGGACATGTGATGTCACCATACATCGGTCACATGGCCCAGTTGCTGCTCAGCCCCATTCAAGAGGGGAGTGGGAAGCACGCTCCTCAAACACACCAGACTCAAACTATTTGGAATATTTATCAATCACTGTACGCCAGAAAACTGGCATCAGAAAAGTCACAAAGTTCAGTGCACGCTTGCTTGTGCAAAATTACTTTTTTACTGAGAGGTCATAAACACTTAACTAAGCTACATTCTTATCAGTAAGATAAGAAATGAGCTATAATGAGTGTTTATAAAGTCAGAGAGCAGAGATAAGGAGCCCGTCAGATTAGCTGGCTGATAGAGCAGAGAGAACATTCAGATCCCTCTATTAGACCATCTCAGCTCTGTACAGAGATAAGGGTTTCATATTTGTAATAAAGACCAAAAAAACAAAAAATGCCCCAAAGGTGTACATAGCCTTTAAGAGGCGTGCACCTCTTAAAGGGATACTGCCATTAAAATTATTTTATTCACATATTAACGGCCTATATTTGAACATTCTAAGTATTTTTTTATATCATTTTTTTAAGTCACTCCATGTAATCTACTTCCTGTGCTAGCTCCTTAAAGGGAACCTGTCACCTGGATTTTGGGTATAGAGCTGAGCCCCATAGCTCTCTGTGCTTTTATTATGTCAAAAAAACGAATATATATATATATATATATATATATATATATATATATATATATAGAAAAAATTCAGGCAGCACTCCTTGTTAACTCAGCCGTAGCTGTGCGGTGCCAGCGGTGGTCCCTGGATTCAGGACTTTGAAATAATGAAGAAAATCCGCAGCACTCCTTGAAGTATAGAAAAATGTAGTTTTATTCACACATGTCAAAATCAGACATGTGTGAATAAAACTACATTTTTCTATACTTCAAGGAGTGCTGCGGATTTTCTTCATTATATATATATAAGGCTAATAACGTTTCCGGAGCCCAGCCACGCCCACTGTGAAGGAGCCCAGCACAGCATCGCTTACTGCAAATCTCCTCCTTGCTCCCCGACGTCACAAAGCTAGAGCTCCGCAATCTCGCGTATGCGCAGTGTCGGCATAGTGTTCCTTCCCTGTGCTAGCATCAGCCTCAGGGAACGAACTGTGCATGCGCTAGCTCGCGCATTGCGAGATTACGGCGCTCTAGCTTTGTGACGTCGTGGAGCAAGGAGGAGATTTGGAGGATGCGGGGCGGTGCTGGGCTCCTTCACAGTGGGCCTGGCTGGGCTCAGAGTCAGAACGCTGGACTTATCTCTCAAGCATGGAGGAGACAGGACTCATCTAAGGTTCATTTACATACCTATAAAAATCGTTGGTTTTTTTTACACAATAAAAAGCACACAGAGCTATGGGGACTGGATATTGCGGATGTGCTAGCGGCCATCTAGCAACCCATGTCCTCAGCTCTATACACAAAATCCCGGTGACAGGTTCCCTTTAAAGGGGTTTTCCCATCTCAGACAATGGGAGCATATCGCTAGGACATGCCCCCATTGTCTGATAGGTGCGGGACTAGCATCTATCTCGCAGCCGGCAAAGTGAAGGAGGGCGCACTGTGCATGCCCTCCGTTCATTTCTATGGGGCCGCCGAATACAGCTGAGTAATTGCTCGGTTATTTCTGTTGGCCCCATAAAAGTAAATGGAAGCGGTGGCCGCGCAGTGGTGGTCGGCTATTTTCAGCAGGCCAATAAGAACACTTGGCGGTGGCTGGAGCCAGCACTGCCAGCCACCACTCTGCCAATCTCGTTTTCGGCTGCGTTTACGAGGCAGGTGCGGGTTCCAGAGGTCCCTATCAGACAGTCGGGGCATATCCTAGCACAGATCAGTTTCGCCACAAAGGGAACAAACCCTTAAAACTGTGGAGGAATTGGGTTTTATTTTTTTTATCCCAATTCCACTTTAATTTTCCTGCTTCCCACTATATGTTATGCCGTTTTAAATGGTGGCATTAGAAAGTACAACTTGTCCCACAAAAACACCAGCCCTCGTATGGATATGTGAACGGAAAAATGAAAAAGTTATGGCTCCAGGAAGAGGGAAGAAAAATGAAAACGCAAAAACCTCTGGGGTCCTAAGGGTTAAAAGGATTATCCAGTTTCCTGATACTGATAGTCTATCCTCAGTGTAGGTCATCACTATCAGATTGGCAGGGGTCAGACCTGCTGCGATCTGATACTAATGACCTACACTGAGGATAGACTATCAGTATCAGGAAACTGGATAATCCTTTTAACCCTTAGGATACCGGAGGTTTTTGCGTTTTCATTTTTCTTCCGTCTTCCTGGAGCCATAACTTTTTCATTTTTCCGTTCACATATCCAGTATCATGAAACCATATAACCCCTTTAACAAATGTGTACAGCACTACTACTAGCCAAGTGTGTGTGTGTGTGTGTGTATAATAAACTGCTATACATAAACATAAAAGACAATAGATAAGTGCAGGCTGTAAAATAAGGACTGTTCATCATCAGCCACACACAGCCCATTGGTGCCCCAGTATTCCCATTACAGAAGAATAATGGCAGTTCTGTGACATGCGACAAGGAGATGACGCGCCTCACTCACATCTTATCCTTCTGATGCTGTCTCTTCCCCATCTTTCCTGTTGTCTCAACCACCGACACCAACAAACCTAACACTCAAGAAAACAAGCTACAAATACCACTACTTCCGGTCGTCCCTTATTACCGCTCCCACACTCCGGAAGTGACGGACCGGAAGTGGAGCGGTAGCCATGTTGGTACTCTTACTACTATCACGCTGTAGAGGAGTACCAACAGGGACGTCCAAAGCGCTGTCTGGTGCTGAAATGCACTGGTCCTGGGTCATCGGTGACGTTCTGCATCTATAGCAAGTGCTGGTGCCTGCAGACATGAGGGACATAAATCGAGAGGCTTCTTCATCTTGGATATAATGCAGTGTGTAGCGGGCTGCACGTATTTATAAGGGATTCCAGAAATTTCAAGGGTATGTTCACACATTAAAGGGTTTCTACCAGCACATTTTCACCTATTTAGCTGTCAGACACTAGTGATCTGCTAGTGTCTGCTCTACCTAACCATGCTACTGTAATCCCTTTCTCTGCAGCGGTTACCCTAAAAAACGTAGTTTTATTGGTATGCTAATGAGCCTCTAGGTGCTATGGGGGCATCTTTTCAGCACCTAGAGGCTCCGTCCACTCACCATTTCTGCCGCCCAGCGCGCTCCAGCCCGCCCCTCTCCTCTAGATTGACAGCCTACTTCTCTCTATCTCGGCCGAATTCTCGCGCCTGCGCCGTGTGCTTCTGTATTCGGCACAGGCGCAGTGACTGTCTCCCTGCGCCGGCATCTTCGCTGCACCTGCGCCGATTACGGCGCAGGGAGCAGTCCAACAGTCACTGCGCCGAATACAGAAGCACACGGCGCAGGCGCGAGTGGCCTGTCAATCTAGAGGAGAGGGGCGGGCTGGAGCGCGCTGGGCGGCAGAAATAGTGAGTGGATGGAGCCTCTAGGTGCTGAAAAGATGCCCCCATAGCACCTAGAGGCTCATTAGCATACCAATAAAACTATGTTTTTTAGGGTAACCGCTGCACAGAAAGGGATTACAATAGCATGGTTAGGTACAGCAGACACTAGCAGATCGCTAGTGTCTGACAGCTAAATAGGTCAAAATGAGGTGGTAGAAACCCTTTAAAATGCTGCAGCATTTCAAAAATCTACAGGAGAAAAAACACAAAGTGGTGTTTGTGTGTGTGAATTTCATATGCTGTATCCACTACATGTGAACATAGCCTAAATCACCAATAGATACATTCTCTACGTATTAGGGCTAAACATACTACAACTTGAGAAGTAAATAAAATGTATATAAGAAAGAAAAATAATTCACGACTGATCCCGGCCCTTTTTCGCAAAGAACGTTGTGACGTCACATGATCTTGGCCACCAATCAAAGGTCCACCCTGATGTCACATGGCAGTAATTGGGTGTTGCACTAACTTAACGTCTTTACAATCAGCTTGTAAACCGGAAGGATAAGCGTCGCGGGAACAGCACAGAATCAACATGCTAATTATTATACAATTTTTTGTTTACTTTCAGGATGTTCAGCTCTAAACTCTACATGACAGGCAGTCCCTCTGTAAGGGTCATTCACGCGTCCGTATGTGTTTTGCGGGTCCGCAAAACACGGACACCGACAATGTGCGTTCCACATTTTACAGACTGCACATCACCAGCACTCTCATAGAAAATGCCTGTTCTTGTCCGCAATTGTGGACAAATATAAGACATGTTCTATTTTTTTGCGGAACGGAAGCGCGGATCCTGAAGTGTGGATCCGGGAGTGCGGATGTGGACAGCACATTCCGGCCCCATTGAAAATGAATGGGACCCATTTTGCAGACATGTTAATGGACCCTAAAGGGCTTTTCCGTTTTTGAATCAATATCCTTTAAAACAGTGGTCCCCAACCTTTTTTGCACCAAGGACCAGTTTCATGCAAGACAATTTTCCCAGGGACCGGGTGTTCTGGGGCGGGGCTTAGAGGGTGCCAGCCATGTCAGCCATAAGACCCCCATGTCAGCCATAAGCCCCCCAGGTCAGCCATCACCCCTTATGTCAGCCCCCAGTGCAAATAATAATAAAAAAAAACAACAAAAAAAAAACCACTTACCTCTCCTGCTCCTGGTCACCATCGCGATCCTCTTCATTCTGCTGTCGGCTGTGTATCGCGGCGCACAGTGTGAGGTCACAGAGCGACCTCACGCTGTGCGCAGCCATGCACAGCCGATAGCTGTGGAAACGCTTCATTAGTACCGCATTAAAGACGGCCCTGATCGCCGCGGCCCGGCAAACAATCTTCCAGGGCCCGGTCCTGAGCCGTGGCCCGGCGGTTGGGGACCGCTGCTTTAAAATAATCATTTATGGAGGTAGCTGTAATTTTGCATTTTATCTTTATTGCTTCTATTTTCTGTTCTGGGCTGTGGTCACATGACTATGTCCATGCAGCTCTTTCTTATTTCCTGTGATGTTATGTCCATGGGCGTGTCAAAGATAGAGGAGTGTCTATGTAAGTAGCTGGGTGTTAGGGGCAGTGATAGGGGAGTGTCTATGTAAGTAACTGGGTGGGAGGAGCTATAAACTAGCTGGGTGTTAGGGGAAGTGATAGGGGAGTGTCTATGTAAGTAGCTGGTGGGAGGAGCTATAAACTAGCTGGGTGATAGGGGAGTGTCTATGTAAGTAGCTGGTGGGAGGAGCTATAAACTAGCTGGGTGTTAGGGGCAGTGATAGGGGAGTGTCTATGTAAGTAGCTGGTGGGAGGAGCTAATGAACTAGCTGGGTGTTAGGGGCAGTGATAGGGGAGTATCTATGTAAGTAGCTGGTGGGAGGAGCTAATGAACTAGCTGGGTGTTAGGGGCAGTGATAGGGGAGTGACTATGTAAGTAGCTGGTGGGAGGAGCTAATGAACTAGCTGGGTGTTAGGGGCAGTGATAGGGGAGTGTCTATGTAAGTAGCTGGTGGGAGGAGCTAATGAACTAGCTGGGTGTTAGGGGCAGTGATAGGGGAGCCTCTATGTAACTAGTTGGTGGGAGGCGCTATGTATTTATTTTTTATTCTGTTTATTAATCAAGACAGATTGTACAAAATAAAGAACCATTGACATTTCATAACATAAAAGATATGTCAGTTCAAATATCTTCTTTTTTTTTTTTTTATTAACCCCCACCAACACCTATTACCCCAAAACCCCTTATCCCAAAGTTGATTCTGACAAGTAAAATATGTATGCATCCCTCTGCTACCCCTGGGCCTTGCTCATCTGATTGATCCCTCGGGATATACTGGGAAATACATTGTTGAGGGTTAAATTTCACCTCCAGCCCCCACACTCTAAATATAATCAACGGTCCGGGACCATAGTGGTTGCAGCTTCGGGCAAGACAATAAACTATGTAAAAGTCCCGCCTTCGGCAATGCACATTTAGGACAGTGTCTCAGGTAAGGGGCTGGGCATCTCTGTAAGACAAATCGAACGCATAAGTAGCCCTATGTATTATTCGCAATTGTGTTTCCCTCCATTGTTCATTTTGATATATTCAAGCCCATCCCTCATTTTTTTGGATATGTCACTATCTTCCAGCTCCCTTTCCCAGGTATAGAAGGCCCTATCAACTAGGCCGAACATTTGTGTACTGTGTATTTTGCGGTATATTTCTGCCAGAGAGAGTATAGATGCATCCTTGCCTAAAAGCGTGTCGAACCATAGCAGTCTATCTACCTCTCCCAACTTTTCTGGCTGTAATCTACAGTAAGATTTTATCTGTTGGTAAGGGAGGAAATGCGGAGCTGGCAATTGGTGTTTGACTTTGAATTCTTCCCAGGGAATTAGGGCCTGGCCGCTAGAGTCCAAGATATGATGTAGTTTATGTATACCCCTATCTCTCCAAACCTGAAACATCTTGTTTTTCCTTCCCTGGGGAAAAGATGGCAAAGACCACAATGGCATCTGAGGCGACACATAGAATGGGAGCCGGTAAATCTTCCTGATGGCTTTCCATGACATAATTGTATCTCTCAGGACTATAGTTTATTTGATCTGAGGTGGAATGTCCCGTAATTTTGTGTGCAATATCGCTGTCAGATGCCACGGATCGGTTAATTCTTGCTCCAGGGGAGTAGCTGAGAAAAGGGAGGTGCCCCATACCCAATCTCTAACATGCCGAAACAAGGCAGCCAAGTAACAATGCCTCACTCTTGGCAACTGAAGGCCACCTTCCCATTTTAACATTGTAAGTTTCTCATAAGCTATTCGTGGTCTTTTTTGTTTCCACAGAAAGGCAGTAAATGCCGATTGGAGTTTTCTGACATCGTGTTTCAGTAGTAGAGGGATTGTCTGCAAGGGATATAGAAGTTTAGAGAAACATGACATTTTAACAAGGTGAGATCTTCCACTTGATGAGAGTGGCAAATCTTTCCATTTAATCAAATCATGTTCTATCTTTTGGATCAAGGGAGGATATCAATGCCGCAGAGCGCCCAATCTTTATCCCTAAATATTTCATGTAATCTTTTCTAACTTCTACATTTCTATATTGCCGTGTGTCATTTTTATTATGAGTGAGAAAAGGGACCTGGCTTTTCGAAACATTTATTTTATATCCTGTTACCGAGCCATCTAGTACCGGTTTGAGATGTGAGTCCGGAGAATCTATATAAAGTAAAAGAGCATCAGCAAAAAAAGGCTAATTTGATCTCTCTATGCCCTACTTTAATTCCTGTGAACAGATCAGATTTCAGTAGGTATAGAACAAGTGGTTCTAAAGCTATGTTAAAAAATAATGGGGATAAAGGACACCCCTGTCTGGTTCCTTTCTCTACTGTTATTGTATTGGACAGAAAACACGGTATGTATATTTTTGCTTGGGGTTTTGAATATAGAGCTTTTAAACAGTTGCAGAATTCCCCCGAAAAGCCTATGGTGTCTAGAACCAGGTCAAGCCATTTCCAAATTACGTTGTCAAAGGCTTTTTCGGCGTCAACAGCCAGTAAAGCCGTATTGCCCCTGTGCTGTTTCCCTCTTAGCCCATCCTGTACCCTAAGGATCTTCCTTATATTAGTTACTGCCGATCTACCTGTCATGAAGCCTACCTGATGATCTCCGATTATGGACGGCAGCAGAGAGGCTAGTCGATTGGCTAGTATTTTTGAAAGAAGCTTGACGTCCTGATTAATGAGTGATATGGGCCTGTAAGATCCTGGCTGAGTCAGGTCTTTATCAGGTTTAGGAAGCATCTTTATATATGCCATCTGGCCTGATGGTGGCAACCTACCGCCTTTCATGACAGAATTGTATAATGGAGTGAGAGTAGGGGCTATTTCCCCCAACAATATTTTACACAATTTGGACAGGAAGCCACCTGGCCCCGGAGCCTTACCGTTCGAGAGGGATTTCATAGTCGTTTTTATTTTGTCTTCAGTAATCTCTCTCTGTTTATAGAGTCTTGCAACTCTTCCGACAATTTGGATAAGTTTATTTTATTCAAAAGGTCCATTGCCCTTTCCACCACAAAGGGGTCCTCGGTGTAAAGGTATTGAAAATATTCTCCAAATAGACCCACGATTTCCTCCGGGTGGGTGTGAAGGGTTCCCCGCTTGTCTTTCAGGGGGTGATAATGGGATTGTTTAATATATGGTTTAGTAAGATTAGACAATAGCTTTCCTGCCTTGTTACCATGCTGGAATAAGTCTGCCCTCTTGCGGTCCCCATACCATTTGGTTGCCTGTTTTATTGGACTCCGTTGGATTGTTTAGAAAGGTAGTGTATGTTTCCCTGAGCCGCTTAGTGGCTTCATCAAATTTCTTTCTTGTGTCTTTTTTCTTCCCTACAGTGTAAGCCATGATACGGCCCCTTAAAACAGCTTTTGCTGTGTCCCAGAAAAGGGCGTAGTTTGGAGTATGTTCTTTGTTGTCCTGGGAAAATTCCCACCACCATCCCTTAAGTCTATCAGCAAAATCTTCGTCAGCTATAAGGTGCTGGGGGAGTCTCCATATAAAATATGAGCCATGTGGCACATCATCTAATATCCGCATTACTACCGGGGCATGATCCAATATGATCATATCGGATATCCTTACATTTTGAGCGTTAAGCAGAATGTTTGGAGAGGCTAGAAAATAATCTAATCTCGGCCAGGACATATGAGAATGGGAAAAATGTGTAAACTCTCTCTCCATTGGGTGATGATGTCTCCATACATCCACCAATCCTTTGGAGTGAAGTAATGGAGAAAGAGTATGCACGCCCTTAGACGTGGGTCCCTTTTGTGGATTACTCTGATGTCTGTTTTCTGTTTTGTCATGGACTCTATTGAAATCACCTGCTGCTACCACCAGCTGGCCTCTGCCCTCTTGTAGGATATTAACCTCCAATGCTTTGTAGAAGTTTTGTTGGGATACATACACATTATAAATAGTTGCTGGTGATTCTAATACCACTTTCAGTATTCTACCCTCCTCGACTGATGTGACGGTTGTTACTGTATATTCTAAACGTTTATGCAGAAGGATGATAACCCCTGCATTTCTCCCCCATGAGGAGGAACTTACCACCTGACCCACCCATACTTTACAAAGTCTCCAAAAGTCTTGCTCCTCCTGTGAGAAGGAGACGCCCAAGAGAACAAGGGCAGACACCGCCTACTATAACCAAGTGACCGAACATACCGGAGGGCATAGCAGGAGAACGGAGCGGCGCCCAGGGATAATAGTAAGTGCAGTGAGATCCCTGGGCGCCGCTTTACAGATCATGATACTTAGTTCACAATGTTTGGACCGATGACAGGTCCTCTTTAAGCTTCATTCACACGTCAGTGTTTGACGGATGTGTGCTGTACGTGTTCTCCGCGGACAGCACACGTCCCCATTCATTTTAATGTGTGTATTCAGACTTCAGTGTTTCAGCACGGTCCGTGGGTCAGTGTTTTTAGCACGGATGCATGCTCTATTTTGTTCGTGTTCACGGATCCATCACGTCCATTATAGTCTATGGGTCCATGAAAACCACTGATGACATCCGTGTTGCATCTGTATTTCATGGATCATTAGGAAGAGATGCTTTGAAAATTATTTTTCAGCTGTTCAGTGTCAGTGAAAACATGGATGCAACACAGACAGCAAAAAAAAACGGACAAACGGACCAAACACGGATCCTTCACGGACAGCTTCAATGACCACCTGCTCACGGATTTGAGCACAGACACAGACGTTTGAATGAGGCTTTAGGCCTCTGTCACACGACCGTATGGCTTTTTCAGTGTTTTGCGGTCCGTCTTTCACGGATCCGCTGTTCCGTTTGGCATATACAGTAATTACATAGAAAAAAATTGGGCTGGGCATAACATTTTCAATAAATGCTTCCGCAAAAACTGAACGGATTCGGAAGACATACAGATGCATTTCCGTATGTGTTCCGTTTTTTTTGGCGGACCCATTGACTTAAATGGAACCACGGAATGTGATTTGCGGGCAATAATAGAACATGTTCTATCTTTCAACGGAACGGAAAAATGCAAATAGAATCCATACGGAGTACATTCCGTTTTTTTTGCTGAAACATTGAAATGAATGGTACCGTATACAGAACGCAAAAGACGGCCCGTAAGCGGAAAAAAAAATGGTCGTGTGAAAGAGGCCTTAGACTGTGTAGAGACACACCTTTCACTGGTAACACCCAGTTGTCAGTTTAGGAGGGACAACTGAAGAACAGCACAGTGCAGACTCAGAGTTATAAGAAAACATGCTCCAGAATGTGTATTTGATAGAGTAGGGGGTCGGCAACCTTTTTTGTACGGAGTGCCAATTTAAAAATAAAAAAAAAAACCAAAGCTGAAACGCTCGGTGTGTGGGAAAGTAATGGAACACAAATATGTGACATACACCAGGTACTTACAACACTGCCTGACCTGTAAGGCTTAAAGAGGTTTCCAACTTTTCAGAAAAATAGAAAGTAAGGCCCCTTTCAGACAAGCAAGTTTTCCGCGCGGGTGCAATGCATGATGTAAACGCACTGCGCCCACAGTGAATCCGGACCCATTCATTTCAATGGGTCTGTGTACATGAGCTTTGTTTTTCACGCATCACTTGTGCGTTGCAGGAAAATCGCAGCATGTTTTATATTCTGCGTTTTTCACGTAACGCTGGCCCCATAGATGTGAATGGGGCTGCGTGAAAAACGCATCCGCAAGCAAGTGCGGATGCGATGCGTTTTTCACTGATGGTTGCTAAGAGATGTTGTTTGTAAACCTTCGGTTTCTTTATCACCCGCGTGAAAAACTGAACCACTGAACGCAATCGCATCCAAAACTGACTGAACTCGCTTGCGAAATTGTGCGAGTTTTCCTGAACGCATTTGGACCTTATCCGTATCATTCGTGTGAAAGGGGCCTAAAGATTGTCACTGCTCCTCGGAATCCTCCTAAGGGACCAATATATGGGGGACCCCCCCCCCACCAACCGTACACTTAATGACAGTGGGGAAGTGCAGCCCTCACTCATTTTAAGTGACTGAGGGCTGCCCTTCCCCACCAATGTCCAATATACATTAGTGCCCCATATACTGGTGACCCCCACAGAGCTGCACCAATCACACTTAGATCTCACTCCCCTCACAGACTAATCACATTCCGACTCCCCATCCCCACCGCACCAACCAAAGTAGTCAGTTAGCTTGTTCCCCTACCCCTCCCAGAAATAATTTTCAGGCTCATCACTTCTTCCCCCAAAGTACCGTATTTTCCGGCGTATAAGACGACTTTCTAACACTAGAAATTATTTTCAAAAGTCAGGGGTCGTCTTATACGCAGGGTATACTCAGATCCGATGGTATATTCTAACCCCCAGCTCTGGTAACAGCAGGCAGTGCGGGGGGCGGCACTCACTCACTGACGTCACGTGCCTGCTCCTCCCACTAGGCGGCGCAGGCACGTGATGTCAGTGAGTGAGCGCCGCCCGCACTGCCTACTGTTACCGGAGCTGAGAGTAAGGTATCCTAGTAAAGAGATGAGCGATGATTAAAGTTAAGGATTACAGTTTATAAATGTACTCCTGTGAGTCGGGGAGGGGGATCAGTGGATGGCACGGTTCAGGGGAGGGGGGGGGGGGGGGGGCAGATCTGTGGGTGGCACTGTTATGGGGTGGATCTGTGGATGACACATATAGCATAAGATGCTATATAGCAGTGGTGGCGAACCGACGGCACTCCGAGCCCTCTCTGTGGGCACCCGCCCCTGGAAAAAGTCTACAGTGTACCAATATGCCTTAGACTTCTCCTGTCATTCATCAGCTCAGGGTGCACTATGAACAGCACAGACAGGGCACTGAATCTAGGCACGTTATTATAGATAAGTGATAAAGTACATGGAAGATATACTATTGGACTGTAGTATTCTGGTTAAATTGCTGTGTTGGCACTTTGCAATAAATAAGTGGGTTTTGGGTTGCAGTTCGGGCACTCGGTCTCTAAAAGGTTTGAGATCACTGCTATATAGTGTCATCCATAGATCCCCCCATAGCAGTGTCATCCACAGATGATCCTCCCCATAATGCCATCTACAGATCCCCCTCCCCATAACAGTGCCATTCACAGATCCCAGTCAGTTCCCTGGACTGGAGAAGATAGTCTTGAAGACAGGGAGGGCTGGGCATTCAGGGGTAGTCTTATAGGGCGAGTATAGCCCAAAACCTTTATTTTAAATGGAAAAGTTGGGGGTAGTCTTATACACCCAGTCGTCCTATACGCCGGAAAATACGGTAGTCAAAAAGTTGGTTTCCCTTCATCCTCTATCCCCCAGCAATCGCGTTTAGGCTCACCAACCTCCCCCCCCCCCCCCTCAATCTGGTCACAGTGCTCATTCCCCCATCTCCCTATCCTGCCCCCCACATCCCAATCTGGTCACATGCTTGTTCCCCCCCCCCCCCCCCCCAGCTCACCTTCCTCCCCCTACCGCAAATCTGGCCATATGCTCATTCCCCCATCTCCCAAGTTCACCCCCTCCCCAATCTGGTCACATGCTCATCTCCCTAAACTCACAATCCTGCCCCCCCCCCCCCCATCCCCATCTGGTCACATGCTTGTTCCCCTATCTCCCCAAGCTCACCTTCCTCCCCCCACCACAAATCTGGTCACATGCTCATCTTCCTGCCCACAGTCTCAATCTAGTCACATGCTTGTTCCTGTATCTCCCCAAGCTCACCTTCGTCCCCCCACCACAAATCTGGTCACATGCTCATCTCCCCAAGCTCACCTTCCTCCCCCCACCACAAATCTGGTCACATGCTCATCTCCCCAAGGTCACCTTCATGCCTCCAGTCCCAATCTGGTCTCATTGCTTATTTCCCCATCTTCCTAAACTCACTATCCTGCCCCCTTCCCCCATCCCAATCTACTCACATGCTTGTTTCCCCCATCTCCCCACACACAATATGGTCACCCACACTCTCAGTACATTTAAATACGTTTGTTCATTTCTGGCAGTCCTGAGGAGGAGATGTGCAGCGGCGAGGTACAGTAGTGGCCAGCCAGTAGCGTGGCAGAGTGTCACTCTCTGCTATCGCGCCTCTGTGGAGTCCGAGGTGGGAAGCGTGAGGGGCGAGCCTAGCAGACGAGTCTGAAGATCTTTATGTTCAGAGGTACAGCACGGCAGGGCATTCAACAAATGGCGACAAGACTGAAAAGTCTTGCCGTCATCTGGCGTGCCAGCAGAAAGCGGTCCGCGTGCCGCAGATTGCCGACCACTTTGATAGAGCATCAACGTGTTTACTAAATCTATAAATTACTAAGTCTATGTCACTAACTGGATCAGGACTATTTACTGCTTCAGTGTTTCTCTCCTGTCTCTAAGGACCCATTCACACGTTTTTGCGGAACGGAATTGCGGACCCATTCATTTCTATGGGGCCGCACTATGTGCTGCCCGGATACGGAATTGCGGACCCGCACTTCCGGGTCCGCAATTCCATTCCCGAAAAAATATATAGAACATGTCCTATTCTTGTCCGCAATTGCGGGTCGACAGACACCGCACATTACCGTTATCTGTGTTTTGCGGATCCGCAAAACACGCTACGGATGTGTGAATGGACCCTAAGGAGTGCACTCATCTTTATCCTGTAAATGTGCAGATCAAAAATTATTTTTTACAAATTTCTATGCAAACTAAGCATTAGGGTCCATTCACACATCAGTATTTTGTTATCCGCATCCGTTCCGCAAATTTCCCGGAACAAAATGGGGACCCATTCATTTCAATGGCCCTGCAAAAAATGCGGACAGCATTCCGCTGTTTGCATCAGTCGTTCAGTCATGCAGATCCGAAAAAAATAAAATAAAAAAATAGAGCTTATCCTACTATTGTCCGCAATGTAGTCAATGGGTCCGCAAAAATGCGGATGACAAGCGGAATGCATCAATATGTCATCTGCAATTGCGGATCCGTTTCCAGGAAATAGAAAAAACAAGATTTTTGTGAACTCACCTGTAAAATCTCTCTCGCGTAGTTCATTGGGGGACACAGGACCGTGTGTATAGCTGCTTGCTGCCACAAGGAGGCGACACTAGGCTGAAAAGTGATATGCTCTCTCCAGGCTGGAGGGGGTATAGCCTGCAGGGGAGGAGTTATCACTTTTCAGTGTCGCCTCCTAGTGGCAGCAAGCAGTTATACCCACGGTCCTGTGTCCCCCAATGAACTACGCGAGAAAGAGATTTTACAGGCGAGTTCACAAAAATCTCGTTTTCTCACTAGTATCATTGGGGGACACAGGACCGTGGGACATCCTAAAGCAGTCCACGGGGAGGGAAACAAATCACACGCCCATGGAAAAAAAAAAAAAAAAAAAAAAACGCCCTTGAGGATGCGTAATCTGCTGCCGCCTGCAAGATCTTGCTGCCTGGAGCAGCAACAGTCGCTGTCTAGGAAAGTACCCGGAAAACTCAGGGAACTTGCCGGAAGACCAAGACGCTGCCTTCTAGAAGCAATGCCTGGAGTAGATGAACCCGAGAAGTGCCGACCGCTGGTCGGGCAGGCCATAACTCCGCTAGGAAGTAACTGTCAGGCAGACATCCCAGGAAAAAAAACATCCCGTTGGAAGTCGTCAGCTATGACAAGGACCTCCAACAGAACCAGGTAAAAGTCCGTACAGCGGAATGCGCTAGATATGGACCAGCAAATCTCAGAGGCCAAAATATATGGCTGATGGAGAGCCCGCCCTTAAAAATATAAGGAAGAAAGAAGAGAAAACCATGTCTGAGATGACCTGGAAAGCGGCGACCTTCTGCAAGAAAGAAGATACTGGGCGGAGCACTGCCTGATGCAAATGACAAATGGACGTACAAGAAGGCGCTATCAACTGGGAATCCTTCAGATGTGCTCCCCTGGATTTGTGCAGGTGGAGTATTATCAACCAAACGGCCCCGTAGGGCGGATTGGGAATCCTTCAGATGTGATCCCCTGGATTTGCGCAGGTGGACTGGAGGGCGGATTGGGGAGTTACAGAGGTCCTCCACTGGATTGCACAGGTGGTGGCATATAAACCAGACGACCCAGAAGGGTGGTCTGGGAATTCTTCATGTGTCCTTTATCAAACAAACGACCCGGAGGGCGGATTGGGAAACTGTGAGCAATCCTCCACTGTCCGTATAGGACATGGGCCCAGTCCCGTACCCCACCATCAGGGTGGACCTGCGGTGATGTGGACTGAGGGGGGCAGGACTACCTGTGATGCCCCCGCTAAATGAATAAGAGGCAGGAAGGGGTTACATTTCCTAAACTGAAGGTATTTGGCCTGCAGAAAGGGGACACTGGATAATCCAGTGCCGGCTGCAAAAATGCGACTTGCCATGAAGGGTTAACCCAGCTCAGAGGACCGGAGGCGGAGCTCAGCAGGCACCTGGGGGAGAGGGGACAACTAGTCGGAGAGAATTCGTGCCTAAAGGACGAACCTGCCCCCTCCATAACCGGAATGAAAGTTGCGGCCTAGGAGGCCGCAAAGCCGGGACATGAAGTTTGGCGCACGGCCTACCGGGCGGTACTGCCGGCCGGCTACCACAGAGGGTCTTTGATCGGTGGGCGGATGTGTCCACTCGCGTCCACCTGCCGCAGGAACCCATCCCGTGGCCACAAAAAACAGCACGGGCCGAGTACCGGCAGGCCCGAAGAGAAGCTGGGGCCTAAATTTTCGGCGCCCGGCCTAACAAATAGCCGGCCGGGAAGCGGAGTGTCTGGAGCGGCGCTCTCAAGCACCCTGGTTGCATACCGGCCGCGGGAGCTCACCCCGCAGGCCGTATAACGTGAGGCTGCAGAATGCTAGAAATGCGCCCTTTAGATAGCGGACGCAGACCCCGCAGGCCGGAACGAATATAAATAACTAGATAGGGGAACCCAGATATGGACAGAAGCCCAAAACCTACATTGGGGGCTGAGGTAATGTGGGGCCCTCACCAGGGAATGGCTCACTTGAAGAAAAATGTCCTCCATCTTATGATGAGGTGACCAAGGGGAAGGGGGAGGGGGGGCTGAGTATACTTACCCAATGCGGACTACTCACCCCATCTTCATCCTCTTCTCTTCACCCTTTCTCAGAGTACCTGCAGGGTCACCTCTTCAGCCGCTGGCACCCGAAGTGGCAGGAGACTGGAATGGCGGAGGGTCTTGCCGGATTCAGGTGACCCCTTGGCTGGCGGGAAGCAGGGGAGCTGGGCTGCCCTGGTCCACTTTTGTTTCTTGGGGAGGGCGAGCGGTGAGGGATTCCGACACTGGCCTTGCTCCCGGGGTAGACAGAGTGGCTAGGCGACTCTGTTTCCCCAAACCTAAAAAGGAAAAAAGATAAAATAACAAAAGGAAGCCGCCCTGCAAGCAGGGAGGTCTGCCTCCTACGACACTAAGCTAAAAACGGATATGCTCTCTCCAGGCTGGAGGGGGTATAGCCTAGTGTCGCCTCCTAGTGGCAGCAAGCAGCTATACCCACAGTCCTGTGTCCCCCAATGATTCGAGCGAGAAAAAAATAATTCTTTAGTACCCTAGCAACATATATTCCTCCTTCAGTTTTTTTTGCAGAAAAACAGAACGGATGCACAGTTGGTAAAAACAGAAGGTTTTTGCGGAAACACGGATCCGCAAAAAATTTAACGAGAGTTTGGAAAAGAAAAATACTGACATGTGAATGGACCCTCACTGTATTATATACTGTGTGGCCAGTGTGTAGAAGTCAGCGTGTACTGCACACGCTCAGCCTTTGAACTGTTTATTACCATACATCTTCCCTACATCTGAGGAACTTAAATCGGATTACAAATAGAAGTGTAATGCAAAATGTTTTTTTGTTTTTTTAATTGGTAGTTAAAAAAGGAATGGAAAAAACCCTGTCTTTTACAAACATTTAAAAGTCAAAAACTGAATGAGTACAGAATCAGATTATTCAAACACAGCAGTCATATTCGGAACGTCCTACATTCAGCGGGCAAGTAGGGTGATTGTTGGCCTGTGGACAGTGCATTACAAGTTAGTACAGTCTAGTATAAAAATAGTCTGAAGTGGGGCAGCATTCTTCTTATATTCACAGATGAAATTTGGCTGGGGAAAAAAAAAACAACATAAAAAAACCACTCCAATGCGACCGCCATCTTTACATTTCTATAGTGCAAGGTCTTGATTAAGCAATGGGACACAACCCTAAATACGGATGGGGGCAACGAAATTCAAGTGTTTTAGTAACGTACTGTGCTTTTCTTTCAAACAATGGCCAACATCCTGTCATTCAGCCTTTACTATTAACAGAAATCTTCAGTTTTCCAGCAAACATGAAAGACGGAATAATTACAGGGCTTCTAGCTGCTGCTCGACAGGCCAAGAAAGGCTTATTTAAACCCATCCTTTATGTCCATGCATGTTCCTCACAGCACCTTTGTTTCTCACAGTGGACACTGCCATGCTGGTCATCTTCCCAAACTAGCAGGCAAGCACACAAAGGAAACAACCAAATGGAGGTTAAAGTTGTGAATTAATTATTTGTCCATTAGACTGTCCAGCTGCTCCTGATATTCAGTGAAAAGACGTTGGAAGCGAAGATTTTGTCCAATAAGTGGGAGCAATTCCTGTAGCAGACCTCTTTTCCTGAATCCCTGGAATATCAGAAATAAATGCACAACTTGTCATCAGATGTGCGGAGGTCAAAGCGAATACAGTGATCCAATACAGTCAAGAAAGGGAGTTTTATTTTACCATTTACATTTTCTACAGATTAAAGTGTTTTTACATTATAATATAACTCTGGATTCAAAGAAATAAAAATAGACATTGTTCGTACACGGGAAGATTTAAGACTGGCCTAAAATCCACATTTTCACAGAATAAAAACTGTACTGTGTAAATGAATAAATCCACTACAGCAAGGATGCCCAACCTGCGGCCCTCCAGCTATTGCAAATCTACAACTCCCATCATGCCTGGACAGCCTACAGCAATCAGCCTACAGCAGGGCATGGTGGGAGTTCTAGTTTTACAACAGCTGGAGGGCCGCAGGTTGGGCATCCCTGCACTACAGCATTTGAACTCATATGCACTGTGTGTCAGAAAAATTTTGGGAGTATATTTGTGCTGTGCCCCCGTTCTGTTTTCACGCCCTGTATACTAATAGATAGCATCGGTACAGGGCAGAGGAGTCCCCAGCGCTTCTCAGTGGGCGTCTCCTTCTCCCCAACTGTGGTGTAGTCCAATCGCAGCGGACCACGTCACAGCTAAAAAAAACAACTCATCTTCTCCCTGGCTGTGATGTGGTCCGCTGTGATTGGACACCCACTGAGAAGCGCTGGCATCTCCTCTTCACTGTACGGATACTATTAGCATACAGGGCGCGAAAACAGAAGGGTGGCACAGTGGGCAGCCAAGGGCGTTTCAACATTAGCTGAGTGTACCCCGCTTGTAAAGGTACTTAGTTTAACAAAAAAAAAAAAAAAAAAAAAACACTATGAAAGGTCCTATTTAAGAGGATAAATAGGAATCTAAAACTGCCCATACACATAACATAAAAGTCGGCTAAAAATAGGCAATTTTGGCAGACCTTTGTTTGAGAATTTTACATAAACAGCAGATTTAGGTCTCAAAAATATGATCAGATTGGAAACTTTCATGTGTAATAACCTGACATTAGATATGTATGGTATAATCTTTGCACATAAAATTGCCCTGTTTTTAATAAAAAAAAAATGATCTGTGATCTGCTAGTATAGTCTGGCAAATTGCTGGTGGGATTGTTCATACAAACAACCCCATGGACGTGTGACTGGTTGCATTATGGCCAATAAACTGTAAATGTGTATGGCTAGCGTTATGGTGCCTTTAGGCCTCATTCACAGATCACACAGTCTGTGAAAACCCGTCCTGCTGAGTGCATGAACGCACAGCGTCACTGGTTGCTTTGGCGCTCTGCGCTTCGTGCCGCCGCTGTGCAGTAATACACTTGTATAGATCAATAACATTTTAATTTCATCTAGTGTCTGGAAAATGCATGCCAAAATTAGAAAGAAAATACAATTTCTCCATTTGAATTTTCTTTTCCAAGTCCAGTGTGGGTAATAAATGTCAAAAATAAATGTAAACGTAAATAGCCTTTTTTATTTTAAATTTTTACTTGGTCAATTAATTCTCCTCTTCCTATAGTGGGTTTTTTTTATGTCAAAAATCATAAATCAAAATGAAAACAAGTAGAAGCTGAAAATGGTAGATTGAGATTTCAATTTCATCTCTTGCAGGCATTTTTCCCTTCCAAAAGTAGAATGAAAAAGAAAGCCCATTGGAATTTTCGTTTTAACATTGTACTAATTCAGATTAATTTAACCCTTAGGAGACCGGAGGTTTTTCAGTTTTTATTTTTCTTCCCTATTTTCCGTGAGCCATAACTTTTTTATATTTCTGGTCACATAGCTGTATAAGGGCTTATATTTTGCGGGACAAGTTATACTTTTTAATGCCACCATTAATTATGGCATAAAATGTAGTGGGAAGCGGTAAAAAAATTCCAAATGGGGTGGAATTAGAAAAAAAAATTGGATTTTTGTACTTACCGTAAAATCCCTTTCTCGTTCAATGCATTGGGGGACATAGCACCATGGGTATATGCCCAGCTGCCACTAGCAAAAGAAAAAAGTGTTGGCTCCACCCAGGTGGGCTATAAAAACAGAGGGTGGGATCCGTGTTCCCCAATGCATTAAACGAGAAAGGGATTTTACGTTAAGTACAAAAATCCAGTTTTCTCATTAGTGGCATTGTGGGGCACAGCACCATGGAATGTCCCAAAGCAGTTCCTGAGGGTGGGAAAGAACAGCCATGCAAACGGTTGGGTGTACAGGTACAGGAAAATCTTGCGACCCAACAGGACTAATAGAGGCCATAGCATGAAATGGGGGATAGGAAAACTAAGGAATGGATCGAGAGGCTCCAGGACCAGGGAGAATCCCAAAGGATAAATAGTGGGAAACTGCCAGAATCGCAGGATAAGTGCCTGGGAGAAAATCCCAAATGCAAGAAAAAAGCAAAAAGGAAACACCCAGCTCGACCCAAGGCTGGGAAAAAAGAAAATTCTGGAGGAGAGGAAGCAGGGCAGATGTCCTGCGTAGAAATAGAGGTTAACAAATGCACACTGGAGAGCCAGAGGAAGGAACTGGAAGATCCCCTGCTCAGACCACAGTAAAACCAGAAAGAGCCGTGCAAGAGCCAATAGACCACAGTTTGCACGAACAGAACAGGGCTACAGCCCAGAAGGGGGAGGCATACGTACCTGGGGCACCGCATAGGCGTGCCAATGGTCTGGCGAGGGCACCCCCACACACTGGAGAGGCATCAAACTGGCGTACCTTAGTGGATGGGAAGTACCTTTACAACCAGAGGAGTTCTAACAAAGAATTCCTAAAGGGGAAACCAACCACAGAGAGGAGACGTCCCTCAGTGGAGAGTTGTCTCCGACCAGATACTTCTGTATGGTGGAAGACAGCCTGGTGCTCTGCTCAGAGACCGAATTGGTGCAGAGGAGTCCCCTGATGAAGCAAAAGGTACCCGAGGTGATTCCCTCAGAGTTAGTCCTGTTCTGCAGGAAACCAGGATGTAGAGTATGAGCGGGACCTATGAGGGGAGACCCTAGTCTGTATGGTCACAGACCGGATCGTGCTCTGCCCAGATCCAGAATCTGAGTCAGAGGTGTCCCCCAAGCAGCAGAAAGTGCATAGGAGAGGAGTCATCGCCAGCCTCAGACCTGTCCTGGAAGTGACCCGAGGACACAGAAGAGGAGCAGGGCCTAGTTGAGACAACCTTAGGTTGATTACTGGACCTGGTCTGAGTGTGAGCATACCCAGTCAGCAGAGGAGACCCTGGGGGGCAGAGGCGGACGCATTTGGGCAGGCAAGCGGTCCAATAACTCCACCATGGATTGGGAGGGTAGGGCTAGATTCCCTATGGCCTGGGACAGGGAAGGGGCATATTCGGGATGGACCTACGCAGAAGGGGGGAGCCCTGAGGGAGTCTGGGGACAAGGCACTGCGTGCAAAGAGGGTCAGGCCAACCGCATGGCAACTTCCTATTGCAACAGGCGCACGTAAGTACGTGGCGACCCAGGGGGGTGAAGACTGGGACAGTCTTCTCAGGAAGGGGACATGGAGACTGAGGGGAAGCCTGAAAAGCAAAAAAAAATTGCCAGCCGGAGGCCAACCTACCAAACCCCAGGTGCTGTTCCCCCGAAGAGGTGCTGCAGCAGCCACCAAACATACAGGAAGCTTGCAGGAGAGATACGAGGAGATCCCCAGAGTACTGGAAAAGTCCCCGCAAAATGGAGGGGCTAGGAGAAAAGAAGCAAAAAAATAAATAAAAACTCCCTCCCCCCAGAAAAAAGCTGGGGAAGCGGGGCGGGAGAAGGATGCGGCCTAGACGGAGGAAAAGCCGGGGACTTGATTTATGAAGTGGCCGAAAAAAGGTGCGCCGCCGGCGGGTAGGAACCGCTGGAAAACGGGGGCCCTCCGGAGAAAGAAAAACAGGTGGGGGGGTCCTCCTGTGGTAAAGCGACACACGGGGAGGGGAAAAACGGGGCAAAAGGAGCATCTGGGACCCAGGGACAGGTCGGAGAAAAATGTGGCCCAGTCCCGGCCGACGCCGGGGACTAAATTAGAAGGAGAGGCCGATGAGAGGAGTGGGTGGCCAGAAAGGAGAAGGAAGGGGTGGGGGGGGGGGGGGGAAAGCACCCCACGAGGATGGAACAGGGATAAGTAAAAAGGGGGGGGGGGGCAGGGGAAACAAAAGAACACCGGAATAATAGTGAATCCCATCCCCTGGCCAGAAAAGGGGGGCTAACCCGGGGGACCCCATCGGGCATGGACACAGGTGAGATACTTACTGTCCGGCGTCTTCAGGCGCCACAGTATCACCGCTTCAGCAAACTCGCACTTATGTGGGATTGCCGGCATGCCACTGCAGATGCTTAATCCTAGTATAATTCACTCCTCAAAAAGAGGATGTTGCCGATAGGAGGCGGACACTAAGCACAAAAGGTGTGAGGGCCCCCCCCCCTCCCTCCCCCTTCAGCTATACCCTTCCTACATGGACGAAGCTAAATCAGTAAGTGCAAAAGCAGTAGGAGATGCAAGACAAAAACAGGAAAACCCAGAACCACACAGGCCCGAAAAGGACCATCAACAAAGAATGGTTGGGTGCTGATTTTTTACCACCACTAGGAGGCACTAGATATCAAAAAAGGTTGGCTCCGCCCAGGTGGGCTATATCCTCTCCACAGCACTAGGCTATTCAGTTTGTACCAATAGCAGTAGGAGAGAGAAACAAAAGCGAAGAACCAACATATCCTGGACCGGGAAGGGAAAACGAGAACCGCAGCCCGGTGACAGGGAGAGTAAGTAAAACAGAGGGTGGGATCTGTGTCCCCCAATACATTGAATGAGAAACCGATTTTACAGTAAGTACAAAAATCTAATTTTCTCGTTAATCGCATTGGGGGACACAGTACCATGGGACGTCCAAAAGCAGTCCTTGAGGGTGGGGTAGAAAACTCATGCCAAAAGAAGGGTGCACAGGTGCAGAGGAACCATGTGACCCAACAGGACCAGGAGAGACCCTAGCATAAAAAGGTTCCAAAAGAAAAAAATTGGAGACAGTCAGGATCCCAAGGACAGGTGCCTGGGAAACAAGACCTACAAGAAGGGCCAACGTGGGAAAAAAAATAAAGTGCTATAGGATAAGGGACAGGACCAGGTGTCCTGCACGAGAATCAAGAGGGGAAAAACAGGGCAAAAGAAGCACCAGGGGGGGGGCGGAGAAAACGCAGCCTAGTCCCGGCAAAAGCCGGGGACTAAAGTAGATGGGAGGCCTTGGAGTGGACCGGGGGAGCCGCAAAGGAAGTGGAATGACCACCTACTGGTTTGCTCGTGCATCTGCAGTGGGTATAGCCCAGATAGGAGGAGCCAACACTTTTTACTTCTAGTGTCAGCCTCCTAGTGGCAGTTTGACATATACCCATGGTGCTATGTCCCCCAATGCATTCAAGAGAAAGTTAAGATGAAAAAATAAAATAAAATAGCAGCAAGACCTGCAGCAAAAAAAGCAGGTCAGATCTGCCTCCTACAGACACTAGACTAAAACTGAACAGCCTAGTGCTGTGGAGAGCGTATAGCTTACCTGGGCGGAGCCAACCTTTTTTTTTATATCAAGTGCCTCCTAGTGGTAGCTGGGCATATACCCATGGTACTGTGCCCCCAATGCCATTAACGAGAAATGTAGTTTTCTCATCCGTATTATTGGAGGGCACAGGCTTGACCATGGGTCGTTACAGAGCAGTCCCCAAGGGTGGGCATAACAAAGAACCCTTCTGCCAATCAAAGAACCACCGTCTGAAAAACTCTACGCCCCAGAGACGCGTACGCAGCCGCGAAGGTGTGCACCCTGTAAAACTTGAAAAAGTTGTGCAAAGACGACCAGGTTGCCGCCTTGTGTCTCCCAATGAATGGAAGAGAAACAGATCTTACGGCAAGTACAAAAACAAGATTTTTGTGAAACTCACCTGTAAAATCTCTTTCTCGCGTAGTTCATTGGGGGACACAGGACCGTGGGTATAGCTTGCTACTGCCACTAGGAGGCGACACTAGGCTGAAAAGTGATAACTCCTCCCCTGCAGGCTATACCCCCCTCCAGCCTGGAGAGAGCATGTCAGTTTGTGCCCAAGCAATAGGAGTAGGAGAAAAAACTAAACCACCACCAACTGGCCAACGCCAGTCGGATCAAAACTGGCTCCACAACTGCCAACAATCACGGCAAACAGAAATAACTGGGTGGGAGCTGTGTTCCCCAATGAACTACGCGAGAAAGAGATTTTACAGGTGAGTTTCACAAAAATCTCGTTTTCTCACTAGTATCATTGGGGGACACAGGACCGTGGGACGTCCTAAAGCAGTCCACGGGGAGGGAACAAATCACATGCCCATGGAGAAAAACGTGTGCCGGAGGACCAAGATACTGCCTTCCACACTGGAAAGCTACTGCATGAAGGAGATGGACCCGAGAAGCGCCGTCCGCTGGTCGGGTGGGCCAAGACTCAGTTGGGCGTTGCCTTACCCAAGGGCGGAATGTCTGAGCAACTGTAGAACGGATCTATCTGGAAAACATCCTTTGGATGCAGTCAGCATTGACAAGGGCCCCCAGGATAAAAATTGGTAGAAGTCCGTACGGCTGTAAGCGCTAGTCAAGGACAAGCAAGCTCAGAGGCCATATCACATGGCTGATGGAGAGCTCGGTCTGAGTAATGCGAGAGAGAAAGAAGAGAAGCCCATGTCTGTGAGGGCGTGGAAAGGCGACCACCTTCTGCGAAAAAAGAGGATCCTGGACGGAACACTGCCCTGTGTTCATACTTAAAGAAAAAAGTACGTACAAGAAGGCGTACCAACTCTGAGAAAAAAATAATAATAACGCCACCAAACAGCTGGCTCCTGGCCGCAGCTGTAGAAGTAGAACCAAAAGGCCAAGTCCGCAGGATTCACCTCTGGTCAAGAGAACGCCCCCCTAGGGAGCGGAATATTGGTAGACCAACGCCCTTATAGCCGTAGAGGCTTGTGGAGAGATTTCTAGTGAGAGAAGCTGCTGAGAATCACTAAGAAACCCCCACTGCCGGCCAAAGCATCAATACCACGCGAGAAAGGTAAAGTAAAGCCAATGTGAGCACCACCAGTGATGGGAAGCCCCGTCAGTGACCATATTTTAACCAAGCGGCAACGCTGCCTGGAAGGGCAGATGAGTGGAACAAAGATGAGAGAAATACTCTTGCCAGGTGAAGTTCGATTACGACGTCCAATGCATTCAAAATAGAGATGGGCTTCCAGAGTCGTACAACCCATGGCTACTGGTCAGCTAGACAGAAGGATAAGGAGGAGATCAGTTATCCAACTCGAGGAGAGATCGGAAAGGAAGAATGTGATCTGCTCCGGGGACAAAACCCCTACTAGTGGGGGACGTCGTAACAGACACCCGCTATACCCCTGGAATGAGCAGTGAAGAACAACCACCATTGGCTTGAGGTGACGTAGACATTACTGATATCTGAAGAGAGGTAGCACCAATGGCGTTACGGAATGACTACTAGAATCCAAGTCCCGCTTAGAACGGCAATCTAGTGTTGACGAGTGCCGTAGGGACTGAACTACCCAGTAGAACGCACCCAAAGGTAGGTGCTGATCAGCCATGGTAACTACACCATCGCCACGCCCGAGCCGACGACAGAAGGACAACAGTTGTCAGAGCCACGGACCCTTATTGGTAGTAAACCAGAAAGAGGCCAGAACTAAAAGCACATTCCCATGTGAGACTGGCGCTCTACAGAATCTAGTGGTAATGCGATACTCCGCCTGAAGAGGAGGCCATACAAGGGAAGCCCCAAGAGTAATGCTCACACCATACTCCAGCTGAGGAGTAGGCCACACCATAGAGGTCACCGATTCTCGTGTTAGGGGAATCCGTTGCCTGACGAAAGAACTATGCAGTAGGAACCTTAGCATGTAATGGTGACTCAAACACCCCTCGTGCGGTAGGGGCTACCGCATGCTCCGCCAGCGTGGACATGAGGGGAAGGCCTGAGGACATCCAGTAGAAGACCTGGTATCAAGCTGGCCCAGTTAGTAGAGCTAAGCTTAAACCCTCCACCTGAAAAGGGCACTGAACAGGAGCAACTGCCAAATAAGTACCAGGGTAGAACCCCTACCTGAGGGGGGCTGTCCCGCTACAGCGATTAGGAGCATCTAGCCCTAGCGTGAAGACTACCCTGCGAAGGAGAAGTCGTTGTAGTAGTCACTGCGGAGTGCCAGCATAACACCCTCACTTAGATAAGGATGAGTGGTGGACGAAGCATCCGGAGTCAGTCGAATATCCTGCTTGCTGGATCTTGATCACAGTACCCTGTGCAGTGTGACTGACCTGAACGGTGGAGGCTCATGGGGATGGGGAGACCCTAGGACACATAAGGCTGGGTGACCCCCCTGAGAGCACAAAGGCAAACATTTTTGTGTCTCCAATAAGTGCATGAAGAAAAGAGGGATACAATATAGGAATATCCCTAGTATCCATATGCCACTAGAACTAGATGGAGAATATCAGGTACCAGCGGGTACCAACTGTTGCCACGGACCACCTGTGAAGGCAGCCAAGGCATCTAGAGACGTGGCGTAGTTGAAATACAGCATGCAAAGATGCATAGTGATTCCCCCGTTAATGGATCGTTTGTAGACTGTAATGCCATAGGAAGTATGTGATGGCAAATGAGAGATGGAATAGCAACCAATGGTAGCGCAATCCTCCGGTTAGGAAAGGGGGTAGTGCGATAGACAGAAGGCATTAATGCATACACCAATGCATAAGGAAGGGGTTAATGCATACACCAAAACCGGCTAGCACGGATGAAATCTTGTAAAAATGATCCGGATTCATGTCAGAGTCCGAATAAATGTCCTGCTTCGGCCCGCTCGTGCGCAGTTCCACCTCTCAGCCTCTAGCCCATGGCTGTTGCAGGCTGTGGCGGTGCTGACATAAGAACCAAACTACCCGTAGGTGGAATGGAACTAAAGGTCTGCTCTATTAACCAAACGACCCAGGAGGGTGGATTGGGAACTTGCAGAGGTCCTCCGCTGTGTTGCGCAGGAGGAGAAATATCAAACGCCCCGGATGGTGGATGGGAAGTTTCAGTTGTCCTCAACTGGATTTGCGCAGTTTGATATTTGCGCAGTTGTAGTATTATCAACCAAACGGCCCAGAGGGCGGATTGGGAATCCTGCAGATGTACTCCACTGGATTTGCGCAGTTGGAGCATTATCAACCAACCGGCCTTAGCGGGCGGATTGGGATCCTTCAGATGTACCCCACTGGATTTACGCAGTTGGAGCATTATCAACCAAACGGCCCAGAGGGCGGAATGGAAATCCCTAAGGTGTACTGCACTGGATTTGCTCAGTTGGAGCATAATCAACCAAACGGCCCAGAGGGCGGATTGGGAATCCTGCAGATGTACCCCACTGGATTTACGCAGTTGGAGCATTATCAACCAAACGGCCCAGAGGGCGGAATGGAAATCCCTAAGGTGTACTGCACTGGATTTGCTCAGTTGGAGCATAATCAACCAAACGGCCCGGAGGGCGGATTGGGAATCCTCAGATGCACTCCACTGGATTTGCGCAGGTGGACCGTTATCCACCAACAGCCCCGGAGTGCGATTGGGAGAACTGAGAGAAGTCCTCCACTGTCCAGGATGGAGTACAGGCCCAGTTGGTACACCAGACAAGGTGATCCTGCGGTGATGTGGGCTGAGGAGGGCAGGATCTGTATGGCGCATAATTATTATTTTTTAATTTTTTCTAGGTGAGGACCTAGCCTCATATGGAGAGGAGGTCAGGAAGGGCTGTATACCGCCATATTAAGGCACATTGAGCCTGCAGATAGAAACCTAGAGTAAACAGGGGCCTTAAAAAGGTGGCTGTGCAGGAAGGGTTAAGCCGCCCAAGGACCGGGGCGGAGCCAGCGGGCTCCCGGGGAGATTCGCGCTAGAAAAAAGGATCCGCTTCCCCCATACCTGAGGGAGGAAGTTGCGGCTTAGAAGGCCGCAAAGCCGAGGACTAAATTAACACGCCGGCCGACCGGGACTCACCACTAGTCAAAACAGAGCGTACCTGGATCGATATCCGGAATGCGGCCGCCTGTGTTCACTGACCGCGTAAGCCCATCGGAGGAGTAATAACGCGGCCGGAGGTAAAAGAAAGAAATAACTCAGTAGGCCCAAAATAAAGCCGGGGCCTAGATTTTGCGGCGTTCGGCGGACAAGGGGATCCGTTCTGCCTGCCCTCCTGGGATGGCTTAGCGGGCGCCCGAAAAGGAGTCGCCGAGAAGTGTCGCTTGGCCAACCGGGAAGCCCACCCGGTCGGTCGGAGAGCGGGGGTCCGGAATAGGGCGCCGAAGGTGCCTGTTTGTTGCGGAATCCCCTTGAATGCTCCCTCCTGATAAGTCTAGATCAGGAAGGGGTGGGAGACAGAAAATAAGATGCCGCCGCGGAATGGGATTAACCCTTTCGTACTGAGGTGAGATGGGCGACGGGTGGAGGATTCGCTACCCCCTTAAGAAGGGGGCCATGTGAGGGGGACAGGGAGGGAGAGTAATACTCACCTGTCTTCATCTGTGTTCTTCACCCTTAGTCTTGTACCAGCAGGGCCACCCCACGACCGCTGACACCAGGCATCAGGGGTCCAGGCAGAGAAGGGCTGGGGAGGAGGTGGCCCTCTTGCTGGCGGGAAGCAGGGGAGCGAGGCTGCCCTGGTCCGCTTTGTCTTCTTGGGGGAGGCTGGGCGGTGGAACAGGCAACACCAGCCAGCCTCCCAGGGAGACAGACGCATGCGAATCTGTGCCCCTTAAGAAATAATATAAAAACAAAATTGTAAAAGAGCCACCCTGCTAAGCAGGGAGGCCTGCCTCCTACGACACTAAGCTAAAAACTGACATGCTCTCTCCAGGCTGGAGGGGGTATAGCCTGCAGGGGAAGAGTTATCACTTTTCAGCCTAGTGTCGCCTTCTAGTGGCAGCAGCAAGCTATACCCACGGTCCTGTGTCCCCCAATGATACCAGCGAGAAAGTCTAGTTTTTGCATGCTGCACCACGCCCACTGCTGCTCATTTAAATGAATGTAAATGTTAGTACAACGTTAAAATGAAAATTCAAATGGGCTTTTTCATTTGACTTTGGCAGGGAAAATGCCTGCAAGAGATTAATTTGAAATCTCAATCTACCATTTCAGGCTTCTACTTGGTGTTTTCATTTAATTTATTATTTTGACATGAAAAACTCACTATATGAAGAGGAGAATTAATTGACAAAGTGGAAATTTAAAATGAAAAAGGCTATTCACGCTTACATTTATTTTTGACTTGGAAAAGAAAACTCAAATGGAGGAATTGAATTTTCTTTTTAAATGTTGGCATGGATTTTGCAGACACTAGATGAAATTAAAATGTTATTTTAATGATAATTTTAGGTTTTTCAATTTAATTTTAATTTTGGCAGGTTTTACCTCCCATATGTACAGCAGCGGCGGCACGAAGCTCACGTCGTTATAGCAACCAATGACACCGTGCGCTTGAGCACTTAGCAGGACGTTTTTTCACGGACCGTGGTCCATGAAAATCCACGTATGTGTGAATGAGGCCTTACATGTGCCGATTGAGCAGTCAATTATCGGGAAGGAACCACTCCTTCCAGATAATTGCCTGTTCATTAGAGGCGAGAGCTGCATTTACATGCAGGAATCACCTCCACAGTATGGGGAAGAACAATTACTACTGCAATTGTTCATCCTCATACAGAACCATTGTTTCTGGGCAGTGGATCGCTGTTTACACAGCATGATCTGCAGTGCAGAAACAATGATTTATATGATTATTTGTGCCAGATAATACTCTAAAGGTCCCTTTACACAGATTAACATTTAAAATAATTCTGTATTTACAAGAATACCAAGTAGCTTACCAATATTTTAGATTCCCATTGGCTGTCAGATGAGTGATGGACAGGGCCAAGGAGTTCCTGGCACACTTCACGAAGCTTTTGCTCAAAACCTATGTAGTGTAAAGACAATTATGTTTCATATCTGCTTTAATGTACAATAACTGTTTACTTAGTGTATATATATATTTTTGCACTCGTAGGGTCCATTCACATGTCCGTATGAGTTTTGCGGATCCGCAAAACACAGACACCAGCACTGTGCATTCCGCGGACCGCACATCGCCGGCATTATAATAGAAAATACCTTTTTTTTTTTTTACAAGAATAGGACATGTTCTATTTTTATTTTTTTCGGCAATGGAATTGCAGATCCGGAAAGCACAGTGTCCGCATTCGTTTCAGCCCTATTTAAAATTAATGGGTTCGCACCCGTTTCGCAAAATTGCGGAACAGATCCGGACCATTCGTACGGACGTGTGAATGGACCCTAAATGAAAGACTGCTTGGGAAAACAGTAAGATCAAAGCAGATCAAAACTCACCTTCATTAACCAAGTAACGTGCATAGATGAGCAACCAGTATTTGTATTCCTGGCTTGACTGTAGTATCAGGGCCCCTGCAATCTGATTCTCAAGGTAAGCCATGGTTGTTTCCTGCTGCACTTGGTGAGGCATTGTAAAAAGGTGAGCGGCCTGTCTGCCTGCACTGCACGTGACACGAGATTAAATCAATGATTAAAAGGTAATAAAAAATACGAGCATTTTTAATTAATAGTTTTTGATGCAAGGCAAAGTCTGGAAACATTTAGGTTCACTACATTGTTCTGCATGTGTACATGTTTAATGGTAAAAATATCAGCTCCAGATGTTAGCTGAAGGTCTGTGGGAGCTATAAAACACAGGACATGTTGTTGCTCCTGTTGTATTGGCAAATTAGGTGCCATTTTATATCTCTTTGGTTTCTGTGCAAAAACACAGCATGCTTACTCCATAGAGACAACGCTAGTGGGCAACGAAACTGCAAAAAAATGTAGGTGGCTAAAAAGAGGCGCGTGGATATTCTGACGTTTTCACAGCCCAAAAAAATGCCAGTGCAAATTCATCTGTGTAAGGACCCACCAGGTGCAAAAAATGAATTAAAAAAAATGCCACCTGTTTGTTAGCAGGGCAAAGAAGCTCCTTGGAAGCTTAACAGTTTCAGCACCTCATGACTTACGTTACAAGGCACTATGTAATGTGTAGGTTTTCATTTTAGTAGTATTGAAGGTATACTTTAAAAGAGGTTGGCCCATCTCCGACATTGATGGCATATCACTAGGATATGCCATCAATATCTCTAGAACAGGACCCCCAAAGTGAAGGAGAGGACACTGCGCATGCAGCGTGCTCTACATTCACTGCTAATGAAATTCCAAAAATAGCTGAGGGAGCACGCTCACCTATTTTTGAAAGTCCCATAGCTGAGAACGGAAGGTGGCCATGCTTGTGCGGCTGCTCTTCCTACACTTTGGGGTGCCCGTTCTGGAGATAGGAATGGGTTCCAGAGGTGGGTCCCACACCTATTTGACATTGATAGCATATCCTAGCAATATACCATCAATGTATGAGATGGGAATAATCCTTAAAAAAAATTTTTTTAATTCATCACCTAGCAACACCTGCTGGAATATAATAAGATTTTCTTACTTGGACGCTCGTCCTTGGATTATGGCTAGTGGTCCAGAGCATATCATGGCTTCCTGTGAGGGCAAACAGTTCCTGTAATCTGCGCACTGCACCAAGAAGTCTTGTTTATCAGATACCAGGTTCCTGTTGAAGTGCAGAAGTCAGCAATTAAGAGAAACCTCTTAAGAAATGGAAATAATGTGTACTTTGGCAATGACTACACAAAACTAAAACAATAACCAGCAATAGTATATACATAAAAACAATTTACTAAAGAACATAACAGGTTTTTTTAAAGGGGCATTCCCATCACAGACAACCGGGGCATATCGCTAGGATATGCCCCCATTGTCTGATAGGTGCGGGTCCCACCTCTGGGCCCCACACCTATGCCGAGAACTGAACAGGGAGAGTGGTGGCTGGAGGACCCCGGGTTTTCCAGGGTCTGGCCACCGCCAAGCACTCTCCCCATACAAGTGAATGGGAGCACACCGCGCTTGCGCGGCCACAGCTCCGATTCGCTGACCGAATCCACCTGGCAAGTGATAGATGAGTGACAGAACTGCTGTCATATGAATAGATGCCCCAGAATTGTTATCACATGGGGAATGTAAGTAGTTACTAAAACAGACATGTCAGGAGTGGCGATAGGTCCTCTTTAAACCCTTAGTTTTTTTTCAGGATTTGTACAAAACCTGTAGTATATGTATGTAGAGAGACTGAGCACTCGCCAGCTGGACCAAGTGGAGACCAAGAACAAGTATATATAATGTAAGAGTAATTTATTGGTGGAATATTAATAAATGGCTCTGAAATTATAATGCAATAAAATATAAAATACAATACTAATATAAAATGATGTAGTACCCAAATAACGAATTAAAATGTAATAATAGCACCTACATAGATACAATAATATAACAGACAATGCTAAAAAGAGATAAAAAAGGGCAAATATAGTAATATAGATGATATAAAAAACAGTATAAAATGTAGAAGTGGTTATATATTCGATAAGTATTCGGTATATATTCGATGAACCACTGCACAGTCCAGTGAAGAAATATGCCAGGTATAGTGTCCGATGATAAAAGCGGATAAATGTCCCTGTATTTAAAGAGATAGATTCGCTTGTATAGAAACAAATCAACGTATAGTCTAGGAATAGGAATGCACCTGTTATATGCCGTCTGTTGTGAGTATAACCGTGGCGTCCCACGAGGCTCACTGAATCAGATTAGGCAGTACCTGGGTCTAGTCGCTTGCTCAAGGTGGTCATGTAGCTCTCAGCATGAGAGATTTCTTGATAGCTTTTCACCGATGTTGCAAGCCTGGACCTAGTTGGTAATTATCAAGGCGTCTTACTTCGTTCGCATTTGCGCGGTGTCACTGTTCCGGCAAAATTAGAATCCAATTGTCGGGATGTTAGGGTCTCATAAATGTTCATCAGCTGATGTCCAAAGTGTACAGAAACCAAACGCGTTTCGGGGTCCTTTCCTGGCCCCTTCCTCAGTGGAAGGGGCCAGGAAAGGACCCCGAAACGCGTTTGGTTTCTGTACACTTAGGACATCAGCTGATGAACATTTATGAGACCCTAACATCCCGACAATTGGATTCTAATTTTGCCGGAACAGTGACACCGCGCAAATGCGAACGAAGTAAGACGCCTTGATAATTACCAACTAGGTCCAGGCTTGCAACATCGGTGAAAAGCTATCAAGAAATCTCTCATGCTGAGAGCTACATGACCACCTTGAGCAAGCGACTAGACCCAGGTACTGCCTAATCTGATTCAGTGAGCCTCGTGGGACGCCACGGTTATACTCACAACAGACGGCATATAACAGGTGCATTCCTATTCCTAGACTATACGTTGATTTGTTTCTATACAAGCGAATCTATCTCTTTAAATACAGGGACATTTATCCGCTTTTATCATCGGACACTATACCTGGCATATTTCTTCACTGGACTGTGCAGTGGTTCATCGAATATATACCGAATACTTATCGAATATATAACCACTTCTACATTTTATACTGTTTTTTATATCATCTATATTACTATATTTGCCCTTTTTTATCTCTTTTTAGCATTGTCTATGTTATATTATTGTATCTATGTAGGTGCTATTATTACATTTTAATTCGTTATTTGGGTACTACATCATTTTATATTAGTATTGTATTTTATATTTTATTGCATTATAATTTCAGAGCCATTTATTAATATTCCACCAATAAATTACTCTTACATTATATATACTTGTTCTTGGTCTCCACTTGGCCCAGCTGGCGAGTGCTCAGTCTCTCTACATACATATACTACAATCCCTTTTATGACTGGGTGAGTCATAGTAGACTTAGCAGCACCCACTTCCACAGCTGTGTACAGAGTGAGCCACCATACTCTAAGTGTATTCCTTTTGTACAAAACCTGTTTTGATCATGCAGAATGTGCTCCAGACTCAGCAAACAGTGAGGACATCTATGAATTTTTTGGTTTAGTGTTCCTGTAAGGCGTTTTGGCTGAGGAATAGGCATTATCGAATTGCTACCAAATCCCATGAACTAAACTTTAAGTGTTTATGGTAGGTTTAGGTAATAAACAGTAGAAAGGTGTTTTCTGGGACTTTTTAATATTGATTGACTGTTATTAGGAGAGTCTTCAATGTCAGAGCTGAAAGGTGTTGACCAGGATTTTGATATTTTCAGGATAGGTCATCAACATCAGATGGTTGGGGTTCGACACCTGGTTGATCAGCTGTTTCGTTGTAGCTCTGGAGCGCAGCTCCGTCCATTGTGTAATGGATAGAGATGTTATGATATTGATGGCCTAACCTGAAGATAGGCTGTCAGTATCAAAATGCAAGACAAACCTTTTAAGAATAGGTCATTAAACGGGTTGTCTCACTTCAGAAAATGACATTTATTGTATAGACAAAGTTAATACAAGGCACTTACTAATGTATTTTGATTGTCCATATTTTGCTGGCTTCATTCATTTGTCCATCACATTATACTCTGCTCATATCCAGGGGTTACGACCACCCTGCAATCCAGAGGTGGCCATGCTTGCACACTATAGCAAAAAGATCTGGCTTATGCAAGCACGACCACTGCTGGATTGCAGGGTGCACGTAACCCCTGGAAACAAGCAATGCAAAATTTGATAGAAAAATGACAAGCCAGCAAAGGAGGGAATATGGACAACCGCAATACATTAGTAAGTGCCTCGTGGTAACTTTGTCTACATGATAAATGCCATTTTCTGAAGTGAGACAACCCATTTAATATTAGTCTTACAAAACCCCTTTAATATAATTAGATTTTGAATAGCACAAAACAATCCACTTCACAGGGTTTTACAACTGTTTAATTTTTACTGTATCATAAAAGATAAGTCAGCCAAAAGGTGACCAATTTTGACCATTTCGGTACAGCTTCATTTGAAAAAATATTATATCTGACAGTTTGGATTTTCTCATCACTGGTTGAAACTATGACTATATTCCATCCTCTGGATAGATCATCAGCATCTGACCGGCGGAGTTCCGACACCCGGGACCCCCGCCGATCAGCTGTTTGAGAAGGTAGCGGCCTGGGCGGGGCTAAGCTCCATTCAAGTGAACTGAGCTTAGCCCCGCCCAGGTCATTGATACTAGTCGTGACGTCACTGGGCCTGCGGTAAACAGCAAGAAGGCCGCAGCGCTACTGCCAGCGCCGCTGCCTTCTCAAACAGCTGATCGGCAAGGGTCCTGAGTGTCAGACCCCCGCCGATCAGATGCTGATGATCTATCCAAAGGATAGATCATCAGTTTAAACAAACGGCAAAACCCCTTTAATCTTATGTTCATGGCTGCCTATAGGATCTGAACAGGAAAGAAGAGCTCTGGAAAACTGACTAATAGCATAGAGACTGATCTTAATAGTGACATATCTGTAAAAACACTTAGAAATCTTACCACGTGGAGAGTGCAGGATTAAAGCAATATGCTTTCCCATTAGACAGGCTTAGTACAGGTATACCTCTCTGGGTAAGTAATGTTTGAGAAACCGTCAAATCACTCCCTGAGTCAAAAATAGTGATAAAAAAAGAATATATTAAGGAAGGAAATAGTGGCATTTTATCAATTAATGTGAAGACCATAATAATAATAATAATAATAATAATAATATGGTTAAAAATCTGAACAGTATAAAAGTGGTTACCTGCTAAAATAGGCAATAAAGACTCATTCTTTACAACAGATTTCTGATTCAGGACATCCCTACAAAAAACAAAAAAAGATAAAAAATATGTATAGCTGCTACACAATTATATACCTGGAATCTCCTATTACACTGCAATGTATATACACTACGGTGGGCAAGCACCTTAGGCAAAACTGTTCTTACCATACAGAAAGAGCAGCTGAGGATGTAAGAGCCATGACAAAACGACCTGTACATTGTACAGTAGAGATTTGGGAAGGTAGAATGATAGGAGGAAATACTCGTCTGCCACTACCGGAAAACATGGATAACATTCGCTTCTCACAGGCTACACATACCAACTCACTGAAAAAGAAAAATATTGTTCAAAATATATTGCATGCATAACATTGTTAGGAGGAGACAGCCATGGGACGCCACTAACCTGCTTCCTGCTGCTGCAAGAATGCGGCTTGTGAGCACCGTTTTCCACTCCTTCCCTTCTCGGTTACACTTGAGCTGGCTTAGTTTTGATCCTCCTACTGTCCGCAGGTCATTCTCTACTTCAATGTATATTGAGGGATCTTGACTAATCTGAAAAGTTAAGCAAATCATTGGCACCCAAGTACCATGAAAAAGTGCTTATGTTAGGTTTTAACTGTATTTGTTTGCAAAGCTAGTTCTATTCTTGTCCATTTTCGGACAAGAATAGGCATTTCTAACAAAGGGGCGGGACTTGCTGATTCATAAAATACGGAAAAAACGCACACAACTGTCATCCTTGTTTTGCAGATCTGCAATTTGCTGACTGCAAAATGAACACAGTTGTGTGAATGCCCCCAATATGTAAAAATGTATAGATGACTGACCTGTAAGGTAAAGGACTTCTGAATGGCTGGTATCGGCAGTCTAACTGATAATGCTGGTGTAACACATGTTAAGTCCTTCTCGGATGTTGAAGCCACCTGAGACTGGTAATAAAAAAATTAAAGTGATTTCTCAGACAACCTTTAAAATGAGAGATAGATTAAAACCAAAGCTATGCTGGGGAATAAGCCATGACATCCTCCAAAGACTCCAGCTCTTGCTGTATATTCATTTATAGCCGCTGTTTTGTGGATTATTGGCCTTTTGTTTTACCTCCAGGCTTCATTTCTTCAGAAAGATACTGAATTGAATGAAAAATACATTGGCAAACTATGTTATGTTCAGGAGCATTTTCACTGTATATGCCGAACATAAACACAAGGGGGAGATCTATTGGATCAAGTGAAGATTATGTCCCCCCGGATTATTTATTTTCATTTATTTCACTAAATTTCTTAATGAAATATAAAACAAGTAATTAACTAACTAACTATCTACATCAATCATTAATTCATTATCACTAAAAATAGTGCCAGGTGTTAAAGAAATTTTGTGAAATAAATGAAAATAAATAATCCATATGAATACGATCTTCACTTAACAATCCGATACATCAATATCACTGTGTCCGGAAAGTGTCTTGATTTGCGGCAGAATTTGTGGCACAAACCTGCTGCTCTAAGGGTACTTTCACACTTGCGTTTTTCTTTTCCGGCATAGAGTTCCGTCACAGGGGCTCTATACCGGAAAATAACTGATCAGGTATGTCCCCATGCATTCTGAATGGAGAGTAATCCGTTCAGTTTGCATCAGGATGTCTTCAGTTCAGTCGTTTTGACTGATCAGGCAAAAGAGAAAACCGCAGCATGCTACAATTTTCTCTCCGGCGAAAAAAACTGAAGACTTGCCTGAATGCTGGATCCGGCATTTTTTCCTATAGGAATGTATTAGCGCCGGATCCGGCATTCAGAATACCGGAATGCCGGATCCGTCCTTCCGGCCTGCGCAGACCAGTAAAAATGTGAAAAAAATGTGCAAGACGGATCCGTCTGTCCGCATGACAACAGAGAGACGGAGCCGTCCTTGCAATGCATTTGTGAGACGGATCCGCATCCGGATCAGTCTCACAAATGCTTTCAGTCAGCGGCAGATCGGCGGATCTGGCGGGCAGTTCCGACGACGGAACTGCCCGCCGGATCACACTGCCGCAAGTGTGAAAGTAGCATAAATATATGAAGTGTATGGGCCACAATTCTATATAATTTGCAACATGCTAGACATGACTTTCAGAAAGACAACTTTTCTACCAATTTTTTCTCCCGTCCTACTTTGAGTCTTATTTTGTCAGTCTTCCACAGGTTTTGGTGTATCCTGCCATCAAAACTTATAAAATGTGGTCTAAAAATGGATGATACCTTCTCCCTTGATGTGACACTGTCCAATTAATGCGGACCACTTCACAGCAATTCAGAAGACATGATGTTCTTGCAATACTCTTGCGGGATCAGCCTTTGTAAGCGAGCCTATCCGGAGCAGACGCCATTGTGACTGGAGGGGAAGACGCTCTGGAATGACTTGTTGACACTGGATGACCTAGCGAAATTTACCTAATCAATGCCATATCTTCTGCATCACTGTGAAGCGCTCCAAATTGACTGGACAGCGTCTCACTTGAATGAGACTGGGCTGTGTCTAAGTCATGTGACTGATGAATGTGCCATCATATGGCCTAGAAAGATGCCGAAGCTCTCACTAAGTGCAGTAGCCTCTTCATACAGCTGATCAGCAGGGGTCCCTGAGTCGGACTCCCACCAATCAGATACCGATGACCTATAAGGATTGGGTCAGGATCTGTACAGGAAAAAATTGATGGTTTTGCATACAAGTTTAATCATTTATTTCTGCAATTGCATTCAGGGTTTCATTTTGTTTTTCCACACAAATGCAATTAGTTTTGATGTTATTCTTCACAATTGTGGAAAAACAATATAAATCTCCTAGCAACCATCAGTGAAAAACACATTGCATCCAGATGCCTTCCATTTTTCAAGCAAGCCCCATTAATTTCTATGGCGACAGGGGTGATTGAAAAATGCACAATATAGATATTTCATGAACGCAAAGATGATGTACGTTCGCTCATTTGAAATTAGCCTTAGGCATCTTTCAGACAGGCGTTGCGGGAAAATGTGCGGGTGCGTTGCGGGAACACGCGCGATTTTTCCGCACGAGTGCAAAACATTGTAATGCGTTTTGCACTCGCGTGAGAAAAATCCTGCATGTTTGGTACCCAAACCCGAACTTCTTCACAGAAGTTCGGGCTTGGGATCGGGGTTGTGTAGATTGTATTATTTTCCCTTATAACATGGTTATAAGGGAAAATAATAGCATTCTGAATACAGAATGCATAGTACAATAGCGCTGGAGGGGTTAAAAAAATAATAATAATAATTTAACTCACCTTAGTCCACTTGATCGCGCAGCCCGGCATCTCCTTCTGTCTCCTTTGCTGAACAGGACCTGATGTGACGGATCATGTGATGACCGGAGTGACGTCACCACAGGTCCTGTTCAGCAAAGAAGGAGACAGACGAGATGCCGGCAGCGCGAGCAAGTGGATTAAGAGGAGTTAAATTATTATTTTTCTTTAACCCCTCCAGTGCTATTTTACAATGCATTCTGTATTAAGAATGCTATTATTTTCCCTTATAACCATGTTATAAGAGAAAATAATAATGATCGGGTCTCCATCCCGATAGTCTCCTAGCAACCATGCGTGAAAATCAAACCGCATCCGCACTTGCTTGCGATTTTCACGCAGCCCCAATCACTTCTATGGGGCCTGCATTGCGTGAAAAACACACAATATAGAGCTTGTTGCGATTTTCACGCAACGCACAAGTGATGCGTGAAAATCACCGCTTGTGTGAACAGCCCCATAGAAATGAATGGGTCGGTATTCAGTGCGGGTGCAATGCGTTCAACTCACGCATTGCATCCGCGCGGAATACTCGCCCGTGTGAAAGGGGCCTTAGGGTTGTTAATGGGAAGAGAGGAGAAAGCCGATGCCAGAACAAAAGTATCAGGCAAATAAGGGGGAGAGTCGGGAGCTCCCTCTGATCCGATATTGATGACCTGTCTTATGAAAATCATGAAGAAGCCCTTAAATATATCTGCCAATATGTGTCAAAAATACAGTAATATGTCAACTACTGTCATAACTAATACATACGTTATTAACTGTTAATGTATATCTATTATTGAGATGAAAAACCCACGGCATGAGTTTGGAGTGTTTTCTTTATACACCTAAGGGTCCATTCACACGTCCGCAAAACGGGTCCGCATCTGTTCCACAATTTTGCGGAACAGGTGCGGACCCATTCATTTTCAACGGGGCCGGAATGTGCTGTCCGCATCCGCATTTGCATATCCGCACTTCCGTTCCACAAAAAAAATAGAACATGTCCTATTCTTGTCCGCAATTGCGGACAAAAATAGAACATGTCCTATTCTAAGAAAAGGCATTTTCTACGAGAGTGCCGGCTATGTGCGGTCTGCAAAATGCAGAACACACATTGCCGGTGTCCATGTTTTGCAGATCCTCAAAACACATACGGATATGTGAATGGACCTAAGAAAGAGCTTTCTAGTACAAAAAAAAAAAGCTCTCTGATGGCCATCAAATGGTTACAAAAAGTAAACACTTTATACTTACTTCGCCAATCCCCCACCGCTGCCGTTTTGATGATGCCTGGGTCCCTGCTGCATTGCACTTCCTACTCCTATCTAGACAGCAGGAAACAACTGGACAATGCTGCTCAGCCAATCACAGGCTAAAGTGGTTCATCATCACTGCAGCCAGTGATTGGCTGCAGTGTCAAGATAGGAGCAGGAAGTGGAGTGCCAGGGGGAATCGGGCGCCATCAAAATGCCAGTGGATTGGCAAGGTGAGTATAAGAGTGTCTATTTACTGCAGTTTCATTTTTTATACTGTAATTGTACAGTGTACCCTACAGTATATGTGCATTTGTGTTTTAAAATGTAATCATTTTCTGTTTTACATGATAAAAACTCCCACAAATGTGTGCCACTTTACCATTGTGCAGCCCTCTCCCCGACGTCACAAAGCTAGAGCTCTGTAATCTCGCAATGCACGAGCTAGCGTAGTTAGTTTCCTGAGGCGGATGCCAGCACAGGGAAGGAACATTATGCCGACACTGCGCATGCGCTAGCTCTAGCTTTGTGACGTCAGGGAGCAAGGTGGAGATTCGGAGGATGCGGGGCGGTGCTGGGCTCAGTCAGAGAACGCTGGACTCATCTCTGACAGAACTCATCTAAGGTTAATTTACATATCTAAAAAAGTTTTTTTTACACAATAAAAGCACACAGAGCTATAGGGACTGGGTATTGCGGATGTGCTAGCGGCCATCCAGCAGCCCATGTCCTCAGCTCTATACACAAAATCCAGGTGACAGGTTCCCTTTAAAGACTGTACAGCACTTTACATTTCGTTGCCCATTGCACAATTGGTGGTGTTAAGAATAAAAACAAGTTCCAGTAACCTGCACAGCGAGGGAAACGGACATAAGCCGAGAGTCTTTTCGAGGTCGCCCCTTTTTTCTTTTCTCTCCAAGGTCTGTATCCACTTCAGCTTTTCGTTTGGTGAGAGACTTAGTTGCAAGATTTTTTTCTTCACTGTCACTACTGCTCTCTAAGTCACGAGGCTTTGCTTCTTTTGATGCACTATGATCTTTTGGTCTATTCAAGGTAAGAAAATGAAAAAAACTGTCATAGGCTAGTTTCACACTAGCGGCAAGGAACTCTGGCAGGCTGTTCCGGCGGGTGAACAGGCTACTTTCACACTAGAGTTAATATTTTCTGGTATTGAGATCCGTCATAGGGTCTCAATACTGGAAAAAAACGCTTTAGTTTTGTCCCCATTTATTGTCAATGGGGTCAAAACGTAACAGAACAGAACGGAATGCTCAAAATACATTCCGTTCTCATACCGGAGAGCAAAGCTCAGCATGCTGCAGTTTGCTTTCTGTCCTGGGATGCGGAGCAAGACGGATCTGTCATGTCCCACAATGCAAGTCAATGGGGACGGATCAGTTTTCTCTGACAATAGAAAACGGATCCATCCTCCATTGACTTTAAATGGAGTTCATGACTGATCCGTCTTGGCTATGTTAAAGATAATACAACCGGATCTGTTCATAATGGATGCAGATGGCTGTATTTTCAGTAACGGAAGTGTTTTTGATGAAACCTTCCGGATCCAGCAAAATTGCTAGTGTGAAAGTAGCCTTAGCAACACATACCCATCAGGCATTTCACAGAGACTAACGATAAATAAAAATATGATAGAATTTTGTATCGGATACTGTAAATTTTTAGTTTTTTTTACCGGTCATTAGCGACCTGGTTCACATGTGAAATTCCTGTTGTCCCTGAGGTGGCTTTTGATCGTTCAGTGAATCGAGAATCAAGTGCTTTCATGGGCTCAATCTTCGGCTGGGCAGAGACGCTTGTGGGCGTTGAAGAAGCAATGGGAGCAATGCTTGCACTAAAATGAAAAATTGTAAAAGGGTTTAAAAATTGAAGACATTTTATACCAGTTTCACAGTGGGGTTTTCTGGATTATGGCCTTTTTTATTATCCCTCGTGGCAATGTGAAGTTATAAAATGTATGGACAGGCTCATGTGTGCACGTCACTGCTGGGTCATGTGCACCTTGAGGAGACATCACTGCAGAGTATGATTTTTTTTTTCTTTTCATTAATTACCATACTCTGCAGGTGATTATTAAAAAGGTCCATAATTCTGGAAATCTCCTTTAAAGGGGTTGTGCCACAAAAAAAATATTATACAGTTTTCTCCAGATCCATACATAAATCTGCCTATTCTGCAGAAAATCAAGACGGTCCATGCATTATAATCACGACAATAACCATAAACGATGTGCTATAAATAATGTCACCTATTTACCCCCTACCATTACCCCCCCCCCCCCTGCTGAGAGAGGAGGGGGACAAATGCTGCTGCAATCTTAGGTATTTGGTTGGTATAGTGTATATTAATGTCCAAAACTATTTAATATTTTACACAAGGAACATTTTCCCTCAAGATATGGATTCACAAGATAATTGGATCAATTTTACCACATTGAAGAATTCTGTATGACTAGGAGAGACAGGAGAACTAGCCGTTCCCAGTCCATGGTTAGCACCATTAGACATCCTCTCATTTCATGATACCTCTCTTTGTTGGCAGGTTCTTCTGATGGTTTTGCATTCCCTGTGGGTTCTAGGGTGGATTTCGCCCCTAAAGAGCTGTTGGTGTTTGAATCCAGGGATAAGAGCTGCTGGTTGCTCTGAGATGACAGCATGGATCCTGCGACTGACCCAGATATAGGAATACTATTGAAAAAAGCTGTAGAAAAATCCCTGCAAATACAAATAGCCAGAGTAAGAAGTGCATACAACATAGTGCAGGATTGACTACACATAGTCAATTAAATGATTGAGATTTAAAAAGATAATTCTAAGTTTAATATTTCATACAAACCCAGTGTCCAGCTGGGCAATGCACAAAGGGGTGATCCTACGCCGTCCATCCGCTGTCCTAGTTTCCACTTGTTTCTTTAAAAGGTTCTATTGAAAATAATAATTCTATATAATTAACTAATAAAATACAAGGTTTATTTCAGTGAAGCAAAGAAAGCCGCTCTAGAGAAAATGTCCTTTTTTAGACAATTTGGACATGAAGACAGAGAAAGAAGAAAAGGCTAAATTAGACCAGCCGTCTCCATGGAAAATGTCTGCGCACAGATGACTATAGGTCTGCTAGTACTGAACGTCAGACCCATTTTAATGCCAGCCGAAAGGGTCCACTAAGTAGACAGAGAAGTGACACTGAAGGGGTGGGCATGGACAGGGAGGATACTAATGACGCCTTAAAATGATGAGCCAATACAAAGTGTAGCCGACTGGGTTTTGTCATTAGTTTTTTTAATTAGAACTCACACCGCATGCCTTTTAAATTCATATTATTTTATACTTGGCAACAAGGAATATGTCTGCCTGGCATCTCAAAATGTTCACTACAGTAAAACTTACTTAGAACCAGTTGAGTGTGTTAGTAAGGGGTTTTCTGGAAGTTAAATCAAACCTGTTATGTTGAACATGGTGTCTGAGCGTAGGCCTGCATAATATAGAGCAGGAGGAGCTGAGCAGATTGATCTATGTTTTATGGGAAAATATTCAGTATAAGGGCTTGTTCACACAACTGTGCTGTGTTTTGCGGTCCGGAAAACACAGATGCCGCCCGTGTGCCTTCCGCAATTTGCCCTTTGCCCTTTATAGAAATGCCTATTCTTGTCCGCAAAACGGACAAGACTAGGACATGACATAATTTTTGCGGGGGCCACGGAACTGAGCAATGGATTGGACAACACACGGACTGCTGTCCGCATCTTTTGCGGCCCCATTGAAGTAAATGAGTCCGCACCCGAGCCGCAAAAAAAACAAAATGCAGCTTGGATGTGGAACCAAACCAGGGTCTTGTGAACAAGCCCTAACTTGTAGTTTACTGCTTTATATCTCTGCTTATTCTGGGCTTTGAAGTCAAGGAGGTGGTCCTATCAGTGATTGACAGCCTTCCCCCAGATAGGACCGCCTCCTGGACTTCAAAGCCCAGAATTAACACAAAATTAAATTAAATACATGTTATACTGAACCTTTTCCCATAAACTATACATCAAATCCTGATCTATAGCATGCTATCTGCAGATTTTGCATTTTCATGGTGAAAGGTTGCCTTTTAAATATTGATTACCTATTTTCAGGATAGGCCTCATCAATAGCTGATCATTGGGGCTCCAACTGGCAGCAACACCAATGATCAACTTTTGGATAGGGCTGTGGAGCTCAGGGGTGTGAAGCAGCCTCTTCCTCAGCCTGGGATGTGAAGTCTATTGATCACAATGCCTTTACGCAGCTTAGTCTCAATTTAAAGGGTTGTGTCACATACTTTTCAAAACAGCACCTGGATCTAAATACTTTTGTAACTGTAAGTAATTAATTACATATCAATTTAATATAGTCACTGAGCTATTCAATAAAATTTCTGTATAGCGTCACTTGCGGTTTGTTCTTTTCCTTTTTTTTTGTCCATCTCACTGAGCTGGTTAACCCCTTAAGGACCGGGCTCATTTTCACCTTAAGGACCAGGCCATTTTTAGCAAATCTGACTAGTGTCACTTTATGTGGTGATAACTTTAAAATGCTTTTACTTATCCAGATCATTCTGAGACAGTTTTTTCGTCACATATTGTACTTCATGACACTGGTAAAATGGAGTCCAAAAAATTCATTTTTATTTAAAAAAAAATACCAAATTTGCCAAAAAGTTTGAAAAATTTGCAAATTTCCAAGTTTCAATTTCTCTACTTCTATAATACATATTAATCCTACAAAAATAGTTATTACTTTACATTTCCTATATGTCTTCATGTTAGGATCATTTTGGGAATGACATTTTATTTTTGGGGGACGTTACAAGGCTTAGAAGTAAATCTTGAAATTTCTCATAAAGTTTCAAAAACCAACTTTTTAAAAGGACCAGTTCAGGTCTGAAGTCACTTTATGAAGCTTACATGATAGAAACCACCCAAAAATGACCCCATTCTAGAAACTACACCCCTCAAGGTATTCAAAACTGATTTTACAAACGTTGTTAACCCTTTAGGTGTTCCACAAAAATTAATGGAAAATAGAGATACAATTTCAAAATTTCACTTTTTTGGCAGATTTTCCATTTTTATATATTTTTTCCAGTTACAAAGCAAGGGTTAACAGCCAAACAAAACTCATTATTTATGGCCCCGATTCTGTAGTTTACAGAAACACCCCATATATGTGGTCGTAAACTGCTGTATGGGCACACGGCAGGGCGCAGAAGAAAAGGAATGCCATACGGTTTTTGGAAGGCAGATTTTGCTAGACTGTTTTTATGGACACCATGTCCCATTTGAAGCCCCCCTGATGCACCCCTAGAGTAGAAACTCCAAAAAAGTGACCCCATTTTAGAAACTACAGGATAGGGTGGAAGTTTTGTTGGTACTAGTTTAGGGTACATATGATTTTTGGTTGCTCTATATTACACTTTTTGTGAGGCAAGGTAACAAGAAATAGCAGTTTTGGCACCGTTTTTATTTTTTGTTATTTACAACATTCATCTGACAGGTTAGATCATGTGGCATTTTTTATAGAGCAGGTTGTCACGGACGCGGCGATACCCAATATGTATACAATTTTTTTATTTATGTAAGTTTTACACAATGATTTCATTTTTGAAACCAAAATAAATCATGTTTTAGTGTCTCCATAGTCTGAGAGCCATAGTTTTTTCAGTTTTAGGGCGATTATCTTAGGTAGGGTCCCATTTTTTGTGGGATGAGATGACGGTTCGATTGGCACTATTTTGGGGTGCATGAGTTTTTGATCGCTTGCTATTACACTTTTTGTGACGTAAGATGACAAAAAAAAAATTTGCTTTTTTTACGGTGTTCACCTGAGGGGTTAGGTCATGTGATAGTTTTATAGAGCCGGTCGATACGGACACGGCGATACCCAATATGTATACTTTTTTTTATTTATGTAAGTTTTACACAATAATTTCATTTTTGAAACAAAAAAAAAAAATCATGTTTTAGCGTTTCCATAGTCTACGAGCCATAGTTTTTTCAGTTTTTGGGCGATTATCTTGGGTAGGGTATGATTTTTGCGGGATGAGATGACGGTTTGATTGGTACTATTTTGGCGTACATGCGACTTTTTTGATCACTTTTATTACCTTTTTTGGGAAGTAAGGTGGGCAAAATTTCAATTTTCTCATAGTTTTTATTTTTTTCATTTTTATGGCGTTCACCATGCGGGGAAAGTAACATGACCGTTTTATAGATCAGGTCGTTACGGACGCGGCGATACCTAATATGTGTAGTGTATTTTATTTTTTTTATTTTTATTCAGTGATAAATGTGTTTTTTTTATCTTTATTTTTTTTTACCCAGACCCACTTGGTTCTTTAAGATCCAGTGGGTCTGATGTCTGTATAATACAGTACACTATATAGTGTATTGTACTGTATTTTACTTACACTTTGTCTGAACAGATCTATGCCTTTAGCACAGATCTGTTCAGCACCATGGACAGCAGGATGCCTGAGAAGGCGTCCTGTTGCCATGGGAACCTTCCCCGTGTAACACAACTGAGCAGAAAAGGAGGAGGGCTCCCTCACTCTGTGACACCATCCTGTCTGGGGGCTGCAAAGGCACAGCAGCCCCCCGATGGGAGAGGGAGGGAGCTCCCTGACTGTTAACCTTTTCCATACAGCAGTCCGTACGGACCGTGGTATGGAAAGGGTTAAACGACTGACATCACAGCACAGATGTCAGCCGTTTATACCAGTGTCAGCAATGTGCTGACACTCTGGTATACCCACTGGACGCCAATGAATATTCAAGAGGCGGCGGGCGGGGGGTTCGCGATCCCGCTTGCCGCACCGCCTGCAACCCCCTTCCCCTGCACCACCCGCCGGCATAAAATCATTCAGGGGTGCAGGGGGGGGTGAAAAATCTTTAATTTCGGCATTTTAAAGTTTCTGATCCCCGCGGTCAGGGACCGCGGGGATCAGAAACTGCAGAAAGCGCTGCAAACCGCAGGTCTAAATTGACCTGCGGTTTGCTGCGATCGCCGATATGGGGGGGGGAAGGGGGTCACATGACCCCCCCCCCGGCGTTGTGACAGGATGCCCGCTGAATGATTTCATTAACCCCCACCGCAATCGCGTTTTAAACCCATTAAAGACTCGGGAAACATGCCGTACCGGTACGTCATGTGTCCTTAAGGGGTTAAACGTGTTTAGTTTAAAACTTCAACTGCCACCAGCCATATGTTCTTTCAGAAGCTGTGGTAGTTAAAGATAGAGAAATGCAGCAGAAATGATACACCCCCTGAGCTGCCAAGCTGAAGATAATCTATCTCTGGACCCTTGTGCGGTACGGGGCTGGTTCTAGCCGTGTTAGAAAGGTATTATCATGTACTATATGATGTCCGATTTTTTTATATCAATCAAACCCCTTTAAGTGAATGAGACTGCGCTGCAATACCAAGCACAGGCACTACACAACATCCGATAGCTGTAGTCCCTTCAAACAATTGATCGACAGGGTTGCCTGAAGTCAGACTCACACTGAAATACTGATAACCTATCTGTAGGATAGTTCATCAATATTTTAGTAGCAAAAAAAAAAAAAAAAAAAAAAAAAAAAAAAAAACTTTAACAATTTAGTGGCACTAATTAAACAGCAGCACGTTTTGCATATTTGACTGCAGAAGCATTCATTCAGTGATTGTGGCTGAGCGTGATATCAAGCGCAGCCTCTATTCAATGTACGGTGCTGTGCTCGGTAAGTTGCGAGAAGGCAGCGCTGCCTTCTCAAACATTTGAACGTCGGGGGTCCCACGTGTCGGGACCTAACTGATCAGATACTGATGACCTATCCAGAGGATAGATCATCAGTTAAAAAATCATGGGAAAATCTTTTTTAAAGGGTTATGTGTGAATTCGATATTAATGACCAATACTCAGGGTAGGTCATCAATATGAGATCAGCGGGGATCCGACTCCCAGGACCCCAGCCAATCATCTGTTCGAAGAGGCCGCAGCGCTCCGTGAGCACTTAGGTCCTTTCCTAGGCCAGTGATGTCATTGCACATCAGTCATGTGGCCTAGGCGCAGCTCAGTCCCATTCAAGAGTATGGCGCTGAGCTGCAATGCAAAGCACAGCCGCTATACAATGTACAGCGCTGTGCTTGGAATGCTGTGAAGGGACTCCCAGGAGCCCCGCCGTTCTGATATTACCGTATGTCCTATCCTTTGGATAGGCTATCAATATCAAATTACTGGATAACCCCTTTAATGATTTATGGATTTATACAGCCGTATACAAAAAACAAACAAAAAACAAAAACAGTGGTCTTGCAATTTCCTACCTTTCTGATGTCCTCCAAGCTTTCACCATTTACCATGCTAGCCACTTTCTGCACTGGGATATCTTTCTGTACAGATGTTGCATGTTCCCCATCCAGATGTGAATGCTGCTTCTGTTGAAACTTTAGCATTTCGGGGTTTTCAATAATGGTGTTAGGCAGCTGGGACTCAGTTGTGATGGCAAGACTTTTTCCATAAGTGCTTTGGTGGATGTGATTCTGCAATTATTGATGCACAATAAAAAAATAAATACACAAAATGAGCACCTTTCTATTTATATTAAAGCTACAAAACAGCAGATAAAAAGCAAAAAATAGCAAGGCATATTTCAGTACCTTCTCCTCCTCGCTCAGTGGGTCACCCAGCTCATCCTGTGAGAAATCCAAGTATGCAACTGATCCATCCATAGAACACACCAATATGCCAAGTCCATTTAGGGTCCTGTAATCCAACCAGACAGACAACAGGATTTTGCCACTTGTGACATTATGATGAAATGTAACGATTGGCAGAAGTGATTGAGTGATAGGATAAAAGCTTCTGTTTCTTCTCCAGAGGTTCAGATATGCCCTTGGGGCTAGAATGACTGGAAGGGCAAACCTTTTACTCTTTGGTTCTTTATTATTCTATATACTCATAATCTTGAAATCCAAAAATTTACACAATTGTATATGTTTTATATAGAAAATATATATTTATGTTAATTCCAATATGAAGCTGTTATAAAAACCTGAGAAAATCAACAGCAGCCAGTTTATCAAAATAATTCAGACGCTATCACTGCTCAGTACCCATATAGGTGAAAATAGTGAACACTAATATATTTTATTTAAAGCGTACCTGAGGTTTGCATAATGGCTGTGCTTTTCTTTGTACAACTATGAAGGAATAGATCTTTTTTGCCTCATCATTCCCCTCTTCAGCTGCACAACTAGATGCATTTCACTCAGAAGCAGGGGGCGTCGCCTTATGCAAAATCTGTCAGCCCTACACTGCTGTGACATCCTTTCCCTTACTTCCCACTATGTTTGTTTTCAGCTTCGGAGCTCACAGATAAGGAGGGGGACATTACACTTGCAGAAAGGCAGGAGGCTATTGTAATCTTCAAAAGCAGTGTAGAAGCAGTTCTTTTATCAGGCTCAGGATCTCAGCTAGCTCTGACATGCCCCCATTTCCTGTGAGTCGTCTTCTGTCTCTATTACTAAGGATGGATCTTGCCTGATAACAGGCAGTGGACTGCAACTTAGGTGAAAGTGGGACCCCTAGTGGCCATGAATTTACTAGAGATAGGTAGTTCGGATCTTTTTCATGAATCGGTTCATTTGAATCAGTTCATTCAAAAGAACCGATTCATGAATCGGATCTTCGGTTCACTTCCTGAGCCGGCAGAAGCAAGTGAACCGAAGATCAATGCGCATGCTCAGCTCATCAGATCTTCGGTTCACTTGCTGAGTCGGCTCTCAAGTGAACCGAAGGTCAGGAGGGACTCGCTCCTGGCAAACACAGCTCTGCTGCAGTGAATGCAGTG